>NC_138657.1:68541695-68963417 GCF_964273445.1 Streptopelia decaocto | reverse complement strand
CCCTCCCCACCTCCTCTCCTCTCCTCTCCTCTCCTCACCTCTCCTCTCCTCCCTCCCCTCCCCTCCCATCCCCTCCCCTCCCCTCCCCTCCCCTCCCCTCCCCTCCCCTCCCCTCCCCCCTCCCCTCCCCTCCCCTCCTCTCCCCTCCCCTCCCCTGCCCCTTCCCTTCCCTTCCTCCTTCCCTTCCCTCCCCTTCCCTTCCCTTCCCTTCCCTTCCCTTCCCTTCCTCCCCTCCCCTCCCCTCCCCTTCCCTTCCCTTCCCTCACCTTCCCTTCCCTTCCCTTCCCTTCCCTTCCTTCCCTTCCCTTCCCTCCCTTCCCTTCCCTTCCCTTCCCTTCCTTCCCTTCCCTTCCCTTCCCTTCCCTTCCCTTCCCTTCCCTTCCCCTTCCCTTCTCCCTTCCCTTCCCTTCCCTTCCCTTCCCTTCCCTTCCCTTCCCTTCCCTTCCCTTCCCTTCCCTTCCCTTCCCTTCCCTTCCCTCCCTTCCCTTCCCTTCCCTTCCCTTCCCTTCCCTTCCCTTCCTTCCCTTCCCTTCCCTCCCTTCCCTTCCCTTCCCTTCCCTTCCCTTCCCTTCCCTTCCCTTCCCTTCCCTTCCCTTCCTCCCTTCCCTTCCCTTCCCTTCCCTCCCTTCCCTTCCTTCCTTCCCTTCCCTTCCCTTCCCTTCCTTCCCTTCCCTTCCCTTCCTTCCCTTCCCTTCCCTCCCTTCCCTCACCTTCCCTTCCCTTCCTTCCCTTCCTCCCCTTCCCTTCCCTTCCCTTCCCTTCCCTTCCCTTCCTCCTTCCCTTCCCTTCCCTTCCCTTCCCTTCCCTTCCCTTCCCTTCCCTTCCCTTCCCTTCCCTTCCCTTCCCTTCCCTTCCCTTCCTTCCCTTCCTTCCCTTCCCTTCCCTTCCCTTCCCTTCCCTTCCCTTCCCTTCCCTTCCCTTCCCTTCCCTTCCCTTCCCTTCCCTTCCCTTCCTCCCTTCCCTCCCCTCCCTTCCCTCCCCTTCCCTTCCCTCCCTTCCCTCCCTCCCTTCCCTTCCCTCCGCCTTCCCTTCCCTCCCCTTCCCTTCCCTTCCCTTCCCTTCCCTTCCCTTCCCTTCCCTTCCCTTCCCTTCCCTTCCCTTCCCTTCCCTTCCCTTCCCTTCCCTTCCCCTTCCCTTCCCTTCCCTTCCCTTCCCTTCCCTTCCTTCCCTTCCCTTCCCTTCCCTTCCCTTCCCTTCCCTTCCCTTCCCTTCCTTCCCTTCCCTTCCCTTCCCTTCCCTTCCCTTCCCTTCCCTTCCCTTCCTCTTCCCTTCCCTTCCCTTCCCTTCCCTGCCCTGCCCTGCCCTGCCCTGCCCTGCCCTCCCCTCCCCTCCCCTCCCCTCCCCTCCCCTCTCCTCCCCTCTCTCCTCTTGCATGGAAATTTTCAGCAAGCCATTTAACAACTGTACCATGTTGCAAATAAGCTGCTCATTTATATTCAGACTGGTAGTTGTCTCACGCAACCCTGAAGCTCCAAGATCTCTAAGGTGTCTGGGTGCCCTACAGGAGACACCCCTGCACCCCTGTGTCTCACTGGCAGGCAAAGGGCAACGGCCAGGTGAGAGCGTCAGCTGCCACGTTTGCTTCTGGGGGCTGCCAGCATCTGACACCACTCAGGTGATGTATTTGCGGGGCTCTTGGTGGTGGCCACATCTGCACTGACACTTCGTGGTGCCAGGGCTGGGCAGCACATGGGGAGGGTAGATGTGCTTTTTTCTCTGTCACCTCTGAACTTCAGCAACTTTCAACCTCTCCAGTCTGGCTCAGAAACAGGTCCCATCTTGTAACACCTCCATCTGGGATGATGTGGGAATAAACTAAGTTGGGATGTCCAGTTTCTGTCTATGTGGAGGGCACTGATCCAGTGCCTGGGGTATAGGTTATCTTGGCTTTAAGTGCTACTGGTCGCCCACTCTTTCTCTTCAGATATTTAAGCAATAACATGTAATTACAGCTTGAATCCATAGATGACAGGTGACATAAAGAAAATGAGTACTGTCCCTCGTCAGCCTAAAAATTCAGATCTGAGCCAGGACAACAAATATTCTAATAATGGAAAAGATGTCTCCAAAGTCTTTTGGCAGATAAGAAGGACATTTTGGCTTGGCTGCTTCATATATGGTTACAATAAGCACAGTACACTGTGGTGCTGTATTCACAAGCATGTCTGCAAAACTGAGAAGTTTTACAAGGCCAAGTACAAGTGACATCCATTTGAAAATTCATACCCAAATGTTCCCTACTTTCAGTTCCAGATTCATGGTTAGTTAATAACCTGTTTTCAAGTTTGCCGTTCAGGCAGGCACAGGAAGCCAGGCCCTGTGACTACTGTGATCAATCACAAACAGCTTGACATAGACTGATCTTGCACCTCTGAAGTGGAGGTGAATTTGCCCAGAGCCCTGATGCCCTGAGTCAGAGACATAGAATGTAAGACTCTCTCCCTTTGCCCCAGATGCTGACACCATGCAGGCTGCAGGTGGTGGAGATGCCCCCTGAAATCAAATGGAAAGGAAGCTAGGGCAATGAATGATGGAGATTTGCTGTTAAGCAAGAGATGGGCACCTGCTATGCTCTCCAGCTAATGACTGTGCTGAAAGAAAGCATATATTGAGTTACCGGAGGCTGAACTAAAACTCTCCAAGAAGATCTCAGACACCAAGAAGGTTTGCAATATGGCTCACAGTACAGAATCAGGCCTTAAAGCTGAAACACTGCCCTACCCTTAATGACAGGATTTACAGTTGCAGGCTTGGCAGTATTATCATATCATGCAGCATCTTTGACCTAATTTTACATATGTATTCATATATGTATAAAATCTATAATATATAATTTCTTGCAGATTTGGCATAACCTCTAAACAGAGAGGGCAAGTAGGAAAGGAGTTTTCCTTTTCTTCCTCTCTCTTGTGCAGGAGCTGCCTCAGAGCTGTGAACTGCTCAGATCTGCGCTGCTGGGAACATGGTTGAAAGGAGCAGAAAGCATGAACGTCAGTGTGGATATGGACACAGTCTCCACTCGTCTGCAGGGTCATCTTAGCTTCAGGGTTACTGCTGAAAGGACATTTTGTACTATGAGCAGGGTGTGACTACTGGACCTTAGATTTTACTTCCCAAGAGAGGTGAAAAAATTGTGTGAAGACTAGAACTGTCTTTGCTCTACTGACAGTTTTGCTTTGTCTATGAAGATAGTGAAAATAAGTCCTTCTACATTAAATAGCTCAGTAACTTTCCACTCACAAGAATCATGGTGGCAATCCTGGATGTTTCCAAATGAGTGTCCACCTAACTTACAGAGGGTCACCTTTTTTTCATTCTCATTTCTGTCTTAGTCCTCCCTCTTTCTTGCTGCAACCAAGACACCTGCTGGTGAGTCAGGCTGCTTTATGCTGGACGTCCCCTGGCTTACCCATCACTTGAAACTTTGACCTGCACTATAGAATTGTAACTGATTTCCCTCTGCTTATTTTAGTTTAAAAAAAAAACAAAAACAAAAACAAAAAAACCCAACAGTAACAACTACAATCAGAAAACCAAACAAAACCAGTGGAAGCTAAATTACAGCCAGACCTTCAGCCTGTGTTTGGTCTCAGGCCCCATCCCAGGCTCAGCCAAGCATTGGGGCAGTGCAAATCTAGGAAGTGAGCCTCTGTCCTTCAGAGAAGCAGGATTTGGCAGTGGTCAGGCCTGACCATTCCTGCAGGACAGCAGAGCATTAGTGACCTTCAGTGGTGCACTGAGGACAAAGCATGGGAGAGAAGCCCATGCTCTCTCCTTTAGAAACAGTGTGTAAGTCTTACTCACTTCTAGCACTCACATAATGGAATCCCCTGTGCTGACATTAAAAACTGTTCAGAAAATTTTGGACTACATGCTTTTCATTGAAATGGATTTTGTTTTTCTTTTCCTAGTGGGAAAGTGCTAGTTCTGATGGTTCACCTCGTACTTTGCTTTGGTATCTTCAAGTGAAAAAGAATATATGTTCTTTTTTTGCTTTGAAACGTATTCTTGTTTGTACAGCAATATTAATTGCAGTAAAACAAGGCAAACCATACAGAATGTCTGAAATACAAATGGCAGCCATATTCAGTGATGGAAATAGAAAATGCTTCAGCTGACGTAGATCAAAATTGTTTCTGGATTTCCAGTTTGTAGAAGCCTATGAGATTTTAAATTTTGGTTTGGAAAACTCTACAACACCACAAAAGGTTTAAGAGACTGGAGGTACTACTCCATGTCCTGCTGTCCCAGCATCCCATCCACCTAAGAGCATGTGTGGCACTGGAACCATGTTGTCTGACATGTTCAGAGCCTCCTCCTGTGGTGAACAGGACGGAGAGGCAGTGCAGCCTGCCCCACAAGCTTTCTGCAGTGATCTGTCTGGCAGCAACACCAGAGAGAGTGTGTTGCCCTTACCTGTTCCCACAGCACCTCAAAACAGAATCTAAGTAAGTAACATAAGGTGCTTTGCATTTTGATACATATAAAACTGCATTGGGTATGAAGTAGGCCCATGACCAGCTTTTACAAGACAGAAGAGGAACTGATTACAGCTCAGCCTTTTTGTTTCTGATTTACCACAGGTGGCAAGAAAACTGGAGCTGCTCCTTTGTTTGGTAGATCAGCTTCACGTGGGAAGTGTATTTTGACTGCACCCAGTTTGACACTGGCGAAACAACAGGCTGTTTGTTTAACAGGACTAAAACCATGCCTGTTTCCCTGCCTGAAAATATCTCTCACAACTTATCTTGTGACTGAGGTCAGCCTCAGATAACTGAATCCTAGTCTGTGCCCGGCTATGGTGTGAGTGAGCAGACAGGGAGGAAAGTTTGTATTTAATCCTCAGGTTCACACCAGGCTCCCTATGGCTTGTGCAAAGCAAGAAGTGTGTTATGTGTCCCTAAATCCCATAGTGAAATCCTGCACTATTCCTGCCTGCCTAAGGCCCCACTTCATTTCAAACATCACTTGCACTGACTTCAACAAAAACCAAACAAGGCGAAGCCTCTAGCTCTTGCTTTTTAACAGTGCTGTGTTGCCACAGCACTATTATAAGCACAACAGGGGTATTATAAGCACCGTAAAAATGAAGCACCAGCAAAATATGTGGGTTGCTTTAGGTGATAATTTTCAATAAGTTTCACCTTTGTATTTTACCTGGGCTTTCTTACAGTTATACTGAATAGCAAGTGACTTTTCAATATATTCTGTAGAGAAGTAGAAACAACATTTCCTTTTGTATCACAGACTTCTAAGCAGAATGCACATGTGGATAGAATTCCCCTAATAAAATTCCTCCACTGACCTACGGAAGTGACGGCAATTGTACAATTATGCAGGTGCTATAACCTGAATGTAGCTTTTTTTTTTTTTGATGTTGCAATAGCTATGGCAGTATAGAATAAGTCTATGTATGGAACTTGACTCCTGTTTAAAGAAATCACTTTAGAGGTTACTGTAGTATACTTTGCCCAACTACATAATGTTTGCAAACTTAGAGTAGGATTGTAAGCAATTTAGAGCAGTATTGTAAGTCTTTGGAAGCTTGAAAACTGTTTGAAAGACTACTGAAGTTTTGGATCTCCTTGAATTTCTTATCGCTGGTATCATACCCAGTCATCTAGTTTAATGGCAGTCACGTGTTTGCTATACCTTTGAGATAGTCACCAAAGCCATTGTTTCATATATTTTAGTCAGCTGTATATTTTTATTGAAATCTGGAAGTGACTGTGGAGAATAGACATCTCAAAGCTGGATCAATAAATAGGAGGAGTCTCTTCCCGTAACAGGAACTGAGATTTCTCCTAAGCAAGTTGTGTCTTGGCATGTAGCATAAAGGGTGGTGGCTGGAGAGGTCTTTGCCCCAATTATCAGCTCTTTTTAGTTGCCTCTGGATGTAAAATAATTGCAATGGAAATGTTCTGACATACCTTAAACTCCTCTCCTTATTTACTTCTGCATGAAGTTAAATGGCATCTACATTTTGCTCACTATGAAGGAAATACAACAGCAGTCTTCCAGCAGCATAAATTGGCATGGCTCCCCTGGCTCTTGCAGAGGTACTGGTCTTTGTGACCTGAAGAGGTTGATTTTTCAGTTGAATGTTATTAAACTGCAACTTGAATTACTCGTTTCATGTTATCTGAAATACAGGTACAGTGCTGTGCTGTGTTCAGTGCTTGATATCAAAAAAAGTGCATGACAGTTCCTATTAATAACATAAATGCTAATCTTCTGCTAACTAGCACAACATGTTCGTGCAGTATGTTTGCCGTACTGTATGAATTAATTCAGTCCAGCTTCTGATGTCCTCATTTCTTTTGCGATACAATGCTCACTCAGTCAAGGCTGGAAATTTGTCTGAAGAGAAGGGCTTTACCAAAATGGAGATCTAGAGCTCAGTTCACTCCCTTTTGTTTCAGAAAATAGCAAGTGTTGACTTTCATAGAGCAATCATTGAACAACAAACTTTTAATTCTGCACAGGATGAAAATTACTTTGAGATTATTTGAAAACCTCTGCTCCAGAATTTGCTAAAAAAAACCCCAAACAAACACAAAAAAACCCTCAAACCCCAAACTATTAAAAATTGTATGAAGGCTTCTGGGTATGGCCCCTTATTGCTTAATGCACTGGAAATGATCAGCAGTGCATTTTTCAATGGATGAAAGGGAGTGTTTCAAACCCTTCTCATTCTGTTTACAGACAGTTTGGAAAGATAAGCAGAGTGGCTCACTGTCCAGAAGGGCACATGCCCTTATTTATCTTGTAAATTTGCCCAGGGAGCATATCACAGGACACCTGCCTGAATTATATTTCTCCTGACAGTGATGTCAGATGAGCAAATGCTGAGGTAATCCACAAGAAATGCTGCCAGCATGGTACAGCACTCTTTAGCTTGTAGACCGATGTTTTGCCTGTCTTAAGAACAACTAAAGACAGCAGAATAGCTGCCTTTCAGCTGCACAGTCTGATTTCACAAGCCTTTGCCTCTGGCTGCAAACAACCAGGGCTCCTGGAGCCTTGCCTGGGTTGGGGCTGCCTCTTCCAGGCACTGCCCAAGAACCCAGCTGCCTGTGGGGACAAGAGGCAGGGACAGGGGCAGGGGCAGCCCCTGGCAAGGCTCTGCAGCCCTACTGCATGTGCTGCCTCTCCTGGGCTTTTCCCCTGATAGCTGTTGATGTCTTATGTCTGCAGGAATTTGACCCATGGTGAACTGCTTTGTTATTGTCTATATTTTCCATGGATTCTGGTTCCCCTGAATTTTAAAGAAATACCTGCTTTGATCCCTCTATGACATAGGGCCCTTCTCTGTAAGTGGCCACCTATAAACATGACGTTTGCCATCCGGGCCACACCTTGATGACTTTAAAAACTCCTCTCCACAGCACCATATTCCACAAGGTACAGCTGGTGGCAAATGATGTACAAACACAGCATATCCATATTTTAGCTGGGAAGCCAGGAATTGCAATATTCACAGACGAGCAGAGCAAAAACTAGGTGAGGCTGAATGTCTGGGTGAAGGTATACAGTCATGGGGACAGAGCTGGCTCCAAACTGACCAGTTCCCAGCAAGCGAGGGATGTGTTAAAGAGCTGGGTGCCTTGGCAGAGAGGGGTGTGATTTCTCAGAAGCAAGGCAGGAGAAGACCCTTGGTGAAGCAGGAGCTCCAGCAGTGTCCTCCTGTCAGCTTAAGTGCCTGCAGAACAGTGGAGGTGACGCACCTCTGCCTCTGTCTGGTTTCATTCGCTGCCAGACTCAAACACCGCCGTGCAGTACACAATGTTGGCACAGAGCTACGGACATGCAGATGAATTGTCAAATTGCTGCCGTGCTCCTGCTTGCCCACCCAGCTGTATTTCAGCTGGTAGGACTGAGGGTCAGTGAGAAGTGCAGCCCCTCTCGGTGGGGAGTACAGTAAAGGACAACCATACAGCAAGCACATCTTTTCTGCACAGCGGGCTTGCTTGGGAAGGGCAGGTGTGTACATTGAATTTGGGGGAGGCGGTTTTCATTATCCTAGAAAGGAGAGGAATCTTCATTGTAACTGCAAACCTCAACTCTCTACTGATGAAAGGAGAAAGAAGGATTGGTCATCCTTGTGGAAAGCGGATGGTAAACACAACTGGCAGCTACTGACTGCAATGAATATGCCAAGCATCTCTGATTAACCTGCTTTGCTTGTCTCAGATTGCATGCCCCTGAACCTGCAGCACGGAAATTACAACTGTCAATGCCAGTGAGCCCAGTTATACTGCTTCAAATATTTTTTCAGAGTTATTTTTTATAGTGGAGAGATTTTGTCCACCTCCTGTAGTGCTTTGCTTTCCAGCCTGTCCACCATTTCTTTGTTGCTTCCATAGTACCGGGGCTAAATTAATCCTTATTTCACCTAGTGCAAAGCTGGTCCCTGAGAAACCCAGAGTCTCTCCCTACTTCTGCTGTGCAGTCCTGGGTCATCAGGGCACTGCTACTTTGCTGTAGAGGAAAGTTAAAGGCTTTACCCTCCCTTGTGAGTCTAGCATTGCCTGTTGTGAGCTTGAGATGTACTCAGGGATATTCTGAAATAAGAACTCCTCATATATGGCATTTACAAATAATAAAAAACTGCCTTTAGGCAAAACAATTGCTAAAATTCATGGAAAAAACTAGAGTGGATGCGTTTTTAGGTTTGTGTGTAGTGTTGTGAGAGGTGAGAGAGAGCAACATGTGTTTACGGACCAAAACCTGCTCTGGCCTGGTGAGATTAGGCGTTTAAAGCAGCAAAGAGCAGCAATTACCTCAGGACATGCTGTGTGCAGAAACCTGCAGTCTCTGCAGTTGGGAAAGGGTTTTGCTACCTGAGGTTAGCAGGACAGTGCCATGACTACTCTGCAATAAAGGCACAAACTGAGCCATTTGTGTGTGTGAACATGGGAGCTCTCACTACGTAGTGCTGGAATTTGCTTTTCTGGAGCTGTAAACATGTCTGCCACCAGCTGTCCCATGGTATCCTCTGAAAGAAGCCACTCATGGCCTCCATCCTCAGTTGAGCCAACAGGCAGAGGCATGGTAATATTCTGCTTCACATGGGTTTTTTTTTAAAATGCCTTTGACAAGACAACGGCACTATAGTACTGAATATCCTCTCTAAATTTAGTACAAGAACCTGGAGTACTAGTGCATTACAGATCTTTGAACTGAAACAAGTCATCTAACAGAGGATTCATGCCAAACCAAAGCTGCCGTTGAAATAGAAAAATTGAATGTAATAAATATCCCATAAACTGGAGAAGTCAAAGCCACTGTCTTATCTTTTCCCTGTTAGAGGTAAATACAGGAATTCAGAGAGAAAAACATGCTGTCCATGGATATCTAACATGCTGTTGAGCTGTTTGGTGTACTGTTTTGAATTCATGAATATAGAACTGTGAGGCTGGAGAGAGATAATCACTGTTTTTTTCCCTGTTGATAAGATTCACCCCGTGGGTCCTTTTTCCTCATAGCATGGTTGGTCACCTGTGACCTCCAGCCAAGACCAGGCTCTCTGTTTGCTACCTGCTGCACAAAAACATAGCAAGTAGCAGCATCTGTTCTGATAAATTTACAAGGTAAGTGAACAAGGTCAATAAAGGATTTAGAATGAGAACATAATTTCATAGCCGGCTGAGGCACAGAGGAGTGAAGTTACTTGCCCAAGGTCATGAGAAGTCAGCTAGAAAGCAAGGACTTAGTGCAGCTCTCAGAGGTAAACACTCAGGTCCTTTGGGGAGAACCCAAAGAGGGAAACTGGCCTGTGTTGCCACACCTGTAGTCCCTACTGCATTTTGTAGTTTTATGTGTGGAAACTGTTTATCAAACACATAATTTTATAGTACTATGAACAGTATGGTGGGATTTGTTTGTGGGTTTTTTACTTTTTTTTTTTTTTTCTTCTTTTAAAGCCCAGGGAGCATTAGCAATGTAAAGTCAGATTTTATTTCTGTAGGTAACTGTGCTGAGTTTGGAGTTACCTCTGCATCTCAAGATTTCCTTAAAGCCTTGGTGTGCACTGTTACCAGTCCACAAACTGGGCCTTGTAGGTTAATAAAGGACCACACTGTAGAGTTGCTGGGTCTCCTAAACCAAAAAGTGTGCACAGCACTTCAAGAGCCATCCACCCCTTGCTGACACATTTGCCACCTTCTGACTGTGGAGTAGTCTGTGTTCAGTTTCTTGGGGATGAATGAAAGAGAGAAGAGACTAAGTGTGCTGCTTCCTATCGAAAAAGGTCAAAACTTATACTGACAATCACAGAAACAGTTATGAAAACAGGGGTCTTCATTACAATTGTACTTATCAAGAAGGGTCTTCTCCACTGCCCCACCTACTGGTGCCCCCCTGCCTGAGGAGATCTGGGGTGCTGGCATCCCCAGGGGACAGGCAAGGGCAGCACTACATAGCTCATGCTGCATCGCCTCCAAACCAGCTTTCTTCGCTCACAGTGGCATTTCTCATTTCTGTTTTCCTCCACACCGGTTCTGTTGTCCAGATGCTGCGATAGGCATTTCTACTTCATGTCATTAGGTTTGCTTAGTAAGCACATCTATAGCTGTGTTGGTACCTCTTATTTCTCCCTTTAATCACATATTTTATAAACTCCTCAGTTTCATTCTTTTACAAACAGTGAAATGTGAAATAACCGATGGTGAGTTTGGGTAGCTGCTGCATGCATGGTGCTCATCTTATGGGAGGTGCTTCTGGTTATACGTGGTAACAAACTTTTTGTGGAAACGTTCCTGTTCAGTGTGGAAGACTATTTCTGAAGCACCCTGACTGCAAACTCTACCTGTGAGGCTGATATCCCTCTCCCTCCTCACCAAGCCTGCAGATCTGTTGCCACAAATGGGTCTGTGTAGCAACAGTGCAGCAAAACTTGGACCGATGATGGTACCGCTTGGTAATCTTTTCCAAAATGTCATAAACTCAAAGCCAACACTACTTTGTAACCCCTAAGGACCTTGGTCTTCTGGGGAGTGGGGTGGGTTGCTACCACAATTGCTTTCCCTCTCATCCTGATGACTTCTCTTCAAAATTAACTGCCTTTTTCTGGGTGTTCGATAGGTGAGACTGATAGCAATCTTTCTCGCTCATGTTATGCTACCAGTCAATGTAATTGTCTACAAAAGGATCAGAATCAATAAATTTTCTCCCCTCCACCATGTGTTGCTTAAAGAAGGGGAATAAATGAACTGACTCTATCTGGTGTGGATGTTGTTTCAGTTTTTGATTCAAGGTCACTGTGCCTGTAAGACCAGCACAGTTCTTTTATATGATAAGTGTAAAAAATCAGACCACTTCAAAGCCCCTGTTGCAGTTCATCTTGGCTCTGTAGAAGATTATATCAGCAAACACCTTTGGATCCAAGATCAAGCTATCTTTTGCAAAACTGTCTATGTCTCAGGTCCTATTTTAATGTTGACATGTACTGATATTCTTCATCCTCATTGCTTCGCTATTGCTGCTTTTGCACACCTGATTTTTCTGCACCAGTGTATGTCAGGAAGTATTTTACTTAGTGGTATCACTAATATTAATTTATAATTGTATTCTAGAAACAGTAGCATTTCCAAACGTCTAGCAGGAGCCACCTCTGATCAATAAAAGCTGCCAGGTTAAGGGAAGAAAGTCAAGTCTAGGGCACCAGGTAAACAATAGTCTCACTCAGCAGATCATACACTTAGTGTTTGAGCTGGCATATTTCATGAACCTGTTCAGCTAAATAGAAATACCTGTGTGTGCCTAACAACATGAACCCATTAGCATAGGCACAGCAGCTAACACTACAAAATTATGCATTTTGAAGAATCTTAAGATTCACAGTCAGGAAGATCTTACTTAAAATTAATCCTGCATTTCAGTCTGGATTTAGTAAATAAAGCACCAGCTTGAGAGAAACAGTGAGTAGACTTCCTATTCTACCCATTAAAATGCATGTATTTTTGCAAATTATATATTAAATCTTACAGTTCATGGGATAAATATTAAAATATTGATCCTTTTAGCCCCATAAAGATAATGAAAGAAAGATATTGCTATCTGCTCCTGTAGATAAGCCTGAACAAAGGTGCCAAATTAGAGAAAACGTATGTGTCAGAAACATATGTATTACATTTACTCATAAGAATAGACAGAAATTGTATGCTCAAGCTGTGTAATATGTACTTACTTAATAAACCATACATTTGATATCTAAGAAATGTGGCTGGATATGTAAAAATACCTGCGTAAGCTGGTGCACTCAGGTGCGTTTATATAAACACACACACACACATACAGAGCTAGGCAAATAGATATAACATGGCAGAATGACCCCTATGGCAAATCACAGAAATATCCAATGCGCAATATGAAACAAAGTAAACATGTAAATGAGACATTTTAGGAAAAATCACAAATGCCTTCTCTTTCTGCCTTTGAAAGCTGAATCCTGCCTTGCTCTGGGTCTGTTTTTCCCAAAGGTTAGCATAGCGCTAATTGCAAAGCATGAGGACCAATCCATTTCCTAACAGAATTTATATTGAAACCATTTTTAGCCTGAGCCTCCTACCCACTGTCTCCACAATTTACCCTCTTCAGTATTGTTCCTTTGTGGTTTTTGGAAACAGTTTTATAAGAACTAGAAGAGCTTCAGCAAAATAAAACCATTCAGGGGAAGGGTATCGCTGAAGTGCTAAACCAGGGTAACATTTCTGTTCGAAGAAACACACAACTGAATCAATCAACAGGGGGTGGCAAAAAAAGTTTTAAAATAAGTTTTCAGGGATTGAGCCCATCCTTATTCAGTTAGGCAGCAGATTTTGGTGACTGAAATAGGAGTAGAAACAGGCCCAGTAAATCAAATCATTATGAGGAACGAAGGAAATCTACATCTATTGATTGAGGTGACACATGTTTACTCTGAAATGAATTTTCTAGCCTGGAAAAGCTCTCCCACAAAATCTGTATAAGCTTATTTTTGCAAGAAGACTAATCAACCTTTTAAAAAGCAGTTTGCTTTCTTTTTTTGCCCCTTTTATTTTTATTAAATGCGACAGAATGTAAAGTGAGGTTAAGGAAGCAGGGACCAGTCTGGCCTCATGAAGGATGTTACCTATGTCAGATGTCACCTGAGCATCAAGGCTGTGGTGCTCTGCATCACCCGGAGGGGCAGGCTGAATTCCCTAGGGACAGCAAGCACACACTCAGTAACAGGAAGGAAGAAAACGCAGGTCTTGAATCTGCATCCTAATTAAGATACTGAATGTTATAATCCTGTTTACCTATTATTGCTAACAATGGCTACTGGAGGCAGTAGACACAGTGATTCACACGTGATGTGGAAAATGATGAGCAGGAGAGAGGGAAACTCCCAGAGCATAAATAGAGTAACGCAACAGGGAAAAGGTATATACAAAGCAGATCATGCTATCCCAAGGTTAATAAGCAAAACTGTGGAAATGACTGAAGATATGGAACAATCACTTTTAAGATACAAATGAATCAATTATTGAAGGCACATGTCAAAAGAAGACAGGATAATATCAAAAAGCTTTAAATTATTTACACTTTATTGCACTGAATCTATAAGCGATGCACCATGCTTTGTCTCACACCAGGGCTGTGTAGAGAGAGCAACCAGCAGAATAACACCACCAGCAATTTGTCTCCCACAAAATTTATGGTCATATAGATCCACTTCCTCATTTACAAGTGAGATTTCACACAGGAACGCCTTACTGAAAAGTCACCTGCTGGGAAAATAGCTTCATGATCACTAGTCTGAGTGCGAACAAGCATAACAGGCAGCTAAAAGGGTGTTATTCAAAAATAACCTTCATTATTAAAAGAAAACAAGGTTTGTGCAATTTTTGTTGTCGTGAAACATGGTACTATTTATCTAGCTTTTTATTTTTAAGTTGTATTCTAATAGATTGCTGGGCATACTTCTTTCTATAGAACTGGGCTATGATTTCTTGGACTCTGACAAAAATGCCTGATTTTTTTTCACCGATAGCTCTCACATATTCTCTCTCTTCCCCTTGTTCCCCCCACCACCCCCACAAAAACCAATATTTGAGGTAAACCCTACATAACTGCAGCATGCCAATGATATTTGGCTTTTCACAGAGAAGGGAATATCTCATTTGTGCTAAGGAGACTACACCCAATTTAATCCTCTGTATTTTACTGATACACATATATTTAAAGTAGACCAGAAATAATATTTTATTCATTACCTAGAAATCAGACTCCAGATGTGATGTTTCAGTTCTTGCCTGGAGTCATGATGTGTCTCCTGGCCATTTGCTTCTAGCAAGATGGATGATTGCCTGGGGGAAAACCTGCCTGAAAGTCAGCACATGCAGGTATTCCTTTGCTCCTTACCAAGTCTCAGGCCCCAGCCCTTCCATCCACAGGAAGTATTTTGGGGATCATACATCCTGAGTGTCCTTATGGAGGTTGTGTACCCTGTGTGCCCCTCGCACCTTGTACACCTTTCTCTAGGAACCCCAGATGGGACCATTGGATTTTTTTCCTGACAAAACAAAAACTGAAGCTTCCAGGTGAATGTCTAGCAACAAGAGAGTATTAGTAAAATAAAATTTAAATCACAATTCTATCTTATATTTAAAATGTGGTTAACAGTTCCATATTTAACTGTTTCAAGGCTGCATTCTGTCAGCTTAAGCTTCAAATTTAGAGTACATAGCAATATTTCCCTTAACATCAATTCTGGACTGTTGGACTCTTCCTTTGTTCAAGCATATGTGACTTTAAAATAACCATTTGAGATACAGGTGCAATTCCCTCTAATTAATCTATCTAGGCAACAGAAATCTTGGGTGCTTACCAGGCATTTTATTTCATCTTTACTTCACATTTAATCATCCATGTGTATAAATACTTCATAAATGTCATTAATCAATGCTTGGCAATGCATGGGGGGTGTTGGACGCGATGGTTGTGTGCAACACTACACAATGTTGCTCTTTTACAAGTCCGTCGGAAAGCTGCTTCCTAGACTGACAACATGATGCCCATCATAGGAGCTAAAAGTCTGACATAATCCATATCAATAGGTAAAGTCGTAATTTCTGAGAGGTAATCAGTTTGGTATAGAGCCCACATGTGATGCATAAATTATGCTGATAACAGACTAAGTAAAAACTTATTTTACCCTAGGACATTGCATCTTCTAATATTAAAATATTGTGAATTCAGGATGAAGGTTTTACAAAAATATTGAGTGCATTTGTGGAACTCTCTTTTAGAGAAAGTGGCAAGTTCTCCGATATCTTTCACCACACCAGAATCACAAAATTTGAAATGCACTTGCATATTTCCCTTGAGCTGCAAAAACCCCCAGCCTGAAGCTATTTTTAAAAGCCCCAGGACATTTTATTCTCTGCTAAACGTACACTTCATTGAAGCACATAATCCCTTTCTTCCACACAGCAGAGAACAGGGATTCAGCCTGCAGGGCTCGGCACCTTTTGTCGGCAGCTCTTGGCGTGCCCGCAGCGAGGCAAGCCCGTGCTGCTCTCGTGTGTGCCCGTTTCCCAGAACAGGCGACAGTGAAAGCCCCTGAGTGCTGGCTGCAACTTGTGGGTCTCCCTTCCCCATTGCCGCCCAGTTTCTTTTCTCTCATGTTTTTCAGTATCCTTTCCTTAGGAACAAATGGATTTATTTAATAAGCACTGAACCTAAGGAATCTATTGTAGCCTTCAGAATGGGGCTGGAGCCCTGACTTACCGAAGCGTTGATAGGCTCTAATTCATCCTCAATGACCAAGGCACACTGGTCTTTTAGAAGGAAAATTAAAATCTAAATTTAGCTGAAGTCAACAGGAAAAATCCTCTGAAGAACCTGGTTGAATGGTGCAAGCTCATTTTCCAAACTTCGTGAAAACTTACCAACATGTCTGGGGGAAAAGAAACCACCAAGGTGAGACTCTGAACGTGAAACATTCATTCTGAATATTACATTTAATTCAGAAAGTTGCAAACACTCAAACATGAGACTTTCAATTTAAAACACCTTTCTTTCTGCCCTGAAAACATTTCTGAGGGACTGATAAACTTTGACACGTACATGTATCGAGTGAACGTTCACATGTATGTGCACACACAACACACGCACACACACTCAATTCAAGAATTACCAGGCAGCCTCTCATTTCTGACAGGTAATATCAGACTGAACACAGAGCAATTGTGACATGGTCACATCTGGCATGTGAGTCCAGGCAGCTGACATCACATCCACATTCTGCTGGCATAAGAAATGAAGGAAGTGATTTTTTTTCTCTCTTGGTGAATCACTTTTTGATGGAGAGTTTTTTCTCCAGCGAGCGTGTGCACACAATTTGTAACACCTAGTGTGAGTGCATGACTGAAAAACACAATCAAATATTTTATATCCTGCTGCTGGTGCACAGGTCTTCCACAAACACAAAAAGTGTGATTACATCTCTTTTGAATAGCACCTGTACCCCAATCAGGAGTGCTGTTTCTATCAGGCAGCCACAAAGGTCCATCATTAATGCACAGGAATTGTACAGTTATAAGATGAATGAGCTCTTGCTGGAGACAAGGAAATACCATGATCTTTTCTTATCATGCGTACCATTTATTTAGAGAGATGATGAGGTTTTGCAAAGTTATAAGCATGTCTGGTGCCCACACATGCATGAGACAGCCTAGCCCTGCCTTTGAGAATGGCAACCTCTGCTATCTTCAGCAACCCTGGGACTAAGCATTTAGTGTTTTAGTGTTTTCCGGTCTCCCTGTATTCTTCACCAAAGCTCTCGGTCTCTGCAAAACTGAAGTAATTCACCAGTTAGGTATCGTTCACTAGAGAAATATATAACTACCTTTTCCATACTGAATCTTTGAAAACAATGGCAGGTGACATTTTTGCTTTGGCTGTGGATCATAATTTCCATGGTCTTGTAATCTGGACTCTCCTGAGCACTACCTGGCTGAAGGATTTTGTTTTTCAGAAGTCACATCCATGCGTCCTCCACGATCATTTAAAAATACAACAGAAAGACAGCTGTGAATGGTTTTATCTGAGATTACCACAAGTCTACAGGACTGTGTACATTCCCACACTCTTGATATCTTCTGTAAAGGCAATTTGTTGTCTTTGTCCCCTGTCAGGTGAACTTTGGAATGAAGGTAGCAGCAGAAAACATGCTTATCAGTGAATACTGCTTGTATGAAAAGAACTCTTCTTCCAGCTAAATGTGTTCCATTCTCTCAGATTTGTCCTACTATGTTTTCTGGTGGACAGTAAATGATGAAGGCACACAATGTACTGGGCCACATAAGGTGGAGCATGGCCAGTGAAGCCCAGGGAGCTATGACATCCCTCTCCATGGCCCTAGGTGAGGCTGCAACTGGAGTGCTGTGCAGGAGTTTTAGCCCCCTGTGCAGAAGAGATGTGAGGAGCTTGGTGAGGGTCCAGCAGAGAGCTTCTGAGACATTCAGGTACTAAGGCACACAGGGAGGCTGAAGGAGCTGGGCTTGCTCAGTCTGCTAGAAGGAGTCTAAACTGCAGCCTAAGAGTTGCCTGCAGTTGTGCAAGGGGTGGTTGCTAAGGTGGTGGGGCTGACAGCATCTGTGTAGCGTCATTTAGTGAGGTGAGGTCACCGTGCTGCAGCTTGAGAGCTCAGATCAGAAACCTTCTTCGTTAGGAGGTGGTGCAGCATGGGCACAGGTGGCCCACAGAAGGGTCTCCATCCTTGGATACTTTCAAGGCTTCATTAGGCAAAGTCCCTGCAACCTGTCAGAGGGCTGCAAAAAGTCCTGCTTCAAGTGGGAGATCAGAGGAGAGGTCTCAAGAGTGCCATTGCAGACAACATTTCTGTGATTCTCTGATATTTGAACTTATGAGCCATGCCACTGTGCCTCAGACCTAAATGTACAAAGTATTTCACTTCCTTATTTAGAAGTTAAATTCACACAGGTTCTCTGTTTATTGTTCTGCAGTCCTCAGTGCAGCACGTGTATGGGAGACTGATCCCTCTGCCCCTCCCCAGGACTGTGTGCACTCAAAGAGGTGTCCCTGACACAGAGGCTTCCTCAGAGCGAGGTTTGCTCTTTGTGCAAGGCTCACCCTCTCCAGTCTTCCAGGTGGTATTTGTGGAGCTGGGGTTTAACACTTCAAATGCAGCTGAATACAAATCACAGATACACAGTAGGTGCAATTTTTGCTTCAGAACACTAATATAACTGCAATGCCTTGATGAGGTGTCTCAGCAGCAGAATTCAAGGTTTGACTTTTGCTCTTTCAATCTAAGAGTTCAGGTATCTGTGGGACAAGGGCAATAGGTCTGAGTTTCTCAAGCAGGACTGAATCTTTTTGAGTGTACTCAGGAAGATTTCCCCAAGAGAGCAAGAAAAGAAGATGTTGTGAAACAGTGGAGAAGCATGTAGTAGGTTTTCTGTCTCTCTTTGACTTCACAAAACACATTTGCTCAAGTTTTCAGATATGCAGCTATTAATCTACTGGGAAAGTGATGAACCAAGATCACACCAACCCACAAATGGCAAGACTTCGAACGTGAGCACAGAAAGAATATGTAAATGTCTATTTCTATCTCTCTATCTCTCTGTCTCTACCTATTGAACATTTAACAATGATACTTTTGTATTAACATCTGAATTACATCTGAAATCAGTCCACCCAATGCCTGCACCTTGACTGCTAAAAATCACTCTGCAGTCAATCAGCTTTTGCAACAGCAACTGGTATGAACCACTTAATGAAGATAAGCCATGGTGGTTATCTGCATGTGAATCTCCCCATCCTGGCGTTTGTTCTTTCAGAATTTTTATGTTTTTTTTCTTCATGGGAAACCCCTCTGTTGAAGACATGTCAGCCAAGCTCACAATGAGAGAGGAGAAGCAAAAGTAATCCCCAATGGACAATATTTCAGCTCCCACTGGTAAAAGGGATTAATTCAATTACATTAAATATATGGCAGCCAAGAACAGGGGTCAGGGTTGGTGACAGAAACAAAGTGACACAGGGTTGACTCTTATTGAGATAGCACTGGTGCGAAAAAAGAGAAAAGCCTATGGTAAAAGCATAGCAAGAAAAAAGAATCCCTTCAGACAAGTGTTTGGAGTTGACCTACCTTTAAGATTGCCACTGTGTAACCTTTTAAAGTAATTTATAATCACTTAAGAATGTCGCATCTCACTTAGCTTCTATTTTAACTTCTATTTTTGGTACTGCTTTTCTGTTACTTGCTAAACTGATGTGGTTGTTTGCCGTCCTTCTCATTTGCCACTGTTTCCAGTCTATCTCCTCTCAATAATAATTTTTTTTCTTGATAACTCTTAATAAACAAAAATGTTTCAAGTTAGATCCAAGTAATCTATTGACTTCTATCCTTGCCTGTAGGAGTACATTCAAATCCAGTAATTTTTCTCTAGGACTTAACCTTAAAACCTACAAGTACCTTACAATGGAAGACAACAATAAACCACCATGTTTAAAATCTTGCAAAGATTTTGTTTATGCATAACACATGTGAACTTTTGTAACTTCACCTGCATTTGAGCAGCTGTCATCACAAATTTTAGCCAATTCTGCAGGAAACTCCAGAAGAAAGAAAAAAAATCCTTTTCCTATACTTGTTCTTTGCTGATATAATCAGCCATTTCTCTTGTCTTTTGATCCTTGTTATTATATCTGACACAGGTGTTAGAAAATTTTGGACTTCTGCTTAGATCTTGCACCTTTTTCAGAAAAATTTTCCCGTCACCTTTCGCAAGAAAATACATGTTGATTCACAGCATCAGGCTTTTGCTACAAAATTTACTGCAGTCTCACATTGCAAAGTTAGAAGTATCCCAGGTGTGACCATAAAGCCAAGCCAGGTTTAACCTTGTTTTTACTCTAAGTTACTCTTTATCCATCAGACAATTTTCTCTCTAGCTTTTGATTACCCTTCTTGTCCACAGCTACCTTCAGAGCAGGAGTTGGCACAGTCTTTTTGATGGGATGTGACTGAAATAGGACACCTGCAGTTTCTGAATAGCATTCTCTTAAGATGGAATTTCAATATGTGCAAAAATTACTGCCTCACTTGAGGGGTATGGAAAAAACTCCCTGTCTTTTTAAGTGGATGGCTATTTTAGCTCCGACTGCTGTCACTAAAAGGGTCCAGCAAATGTGTCTCTAAAAATATGGAGATTATTTTTCAGCTATAAATAGATGCTTTGATAAATTAATACAAACCTCAGAGAGATTTTAGCGGTTGCAGATACTTGTAATGGCTTGCCCCATGGTAGATGTAAGCCACCTTGCACTTGCAGCAAGAGGTAAGAATGTGCAGCTGGGTGATGGATAGCCACTAATGACCCTCATGTTCAGCTTTTTGCTCCAAATTATTTGTCTGGGTACCTGGCCTGAGCCTTTTGAATAAAATACAGCTACAAGCTTCCAGTCAAAGATAACATGATGGTGAGGGCAAACTGGGATCTGTCGCAGCCCAGCTGGGGAGCTGGTAAGGCTGAACTCCACCAGGCCAACAGGCTTCAGGCCCATGGTCCATCCACCCTTGCAAAAACTACAGGGAGGTCTGGGGGATGCACAAGGGCAGCATTCACCCCCTGTCCTGTGATGTTTCCTTTACAGCAGAGGTCAAATAAATCAACCGATCACAATCTGAACTGTATTTGTCATCAGTGTCATGGTTCAGAAACGTGCACAAATTTTCACAGTTATACATCCAGCAAGGTAATGAGCAGTGTTATCTATTGGACATGGCACAGTCCCCAAATAATGACAGCTTAATATTTCTTCATTTCATTTTTACTTATTTAATCCAAAGCCAAACCAAACCAAAACACACATGTACAAAGCAAAAAACAAACCAAATCAAAACCAACCAACAAAACCATACACACACTCCCCAAACAAAACCAAACCCAAACAAACAAAACAAACAAACAATACCAAACAACAACAACCACCACCACCAAGACTACCAAGGAACTCGTAATGATCCTCTTTACTAAAACTGAAATAAGTTCAAAAATGCCCATTGAAGTGGTCTGCTATTTTTACACAAAATGAAGATATGCCAGAAACTCCTGAAAGTGCATGAGGGTACAAACTTGTTGATTTATGTGGAAAGAACTGAAATGGCAGAGTCTTATAAATGCCTCATATTGATACTGAGGTTGGCTTGCTGAAGCCCACAAAGGATGCTGTGGCTGGAAATTAGGAGCCGCTGACTCCCCTGTCTGTTGCTAAACTGCTAGCTCATGTCTTTCTATAAATATTGGTTGTATTTTTAGAAACGCTCCATGGTACTCTTTTCACTTACCCATTCAAATATATTTATTTCCTCTTGACCTATTGGCTGAACTGTAGTTACTGTTTTCACCTGTTACAGCAAAAGTTACTGACTTGTGGAGATGATGCAGCATTTCACTTAATGTCTTCTGACTGGAAACTAACCTACCATAAAACCAGCATCTGCTGTCCTTGCTTCTATTTAGCACTGTTTCTTAATCCTTAACTTTTACGAGGCCAGTTAGTTTTCTGTCTTGTCTGGTGCAGTTTGCTGAGAAAGGAAGTTATGTGCCTACAGAGGTGTTAATTAAAGGTTAATTCAGTTCATGCTGAAAGCCATCATACAGCATATACAGGACAACAAAGCTATCAGGCCCAGTTAACATGGGTTTATGAAAGGCAAGTCCTGCTTGATCAACCCATTCAGTGGATGAGGGAAAGGCTGTGGGTGATGTCTACTTGGACTTCAGTAAAGCCTCTGACACTGTTTCCCACAGCATTCTCCTGGAGAAACTGACAGCTCATGGCCTGGATGACCATACTCTTCACTGGCTAAAAAAGAGTGGTGGAGAAAGGAGATAAATCCATTTGATGGCCAGTCACAAGTATTGTTCCCCAGGGCTCGGTATTTGGGCCAGTTCTGTTTAATCTCTTTATCAATGATCTGGATGAGGGGATTGAGTGCACCCTCAGTAAATTTCCAGATGACACCAAATCGTGTGGGAGTGTTGATCTGCTCAAGGGTAAGAAGGCTCTACAGAGAGATATGGGCAGGTTGGATCACTGGGCTGAGGCCAATGTTACGAGGTTCAACAGGCTTAAGTGCTGGGTCCTGCATGAGGAAGAGGTAGCTTCCATTAGTTTCTGGATTCAAGGCATTGCTGGTATGTCCACTTGGAAATGAGATCATGACATTGTACTAGATCTGTGAAAGCACAAGAAAACAGGAGCAGTCCAGGAAGAAAACCAAATTGCTAGGAAAGAGGATATAAAGGAAACATACTTGTGATGCTATGTAAATCCCTGGAGTGCCCATGAGCTGACAGAGTAGAGATGAGAGGTCCCTGTAGACACCCGAGAGCTGAGGGTGTGTGGGGAGAAAAACAACACCTCAATGCATTTTCCAGCAGGTGCTGCACTGCCAGAACACGAATCTTCACATGACCTGCAGCTGAGCCAGGGAATTCCCCGGACACAGGACATGGTTGGAACTAAAAACCCACAGTGATGTAAAAGGCACTGAGCTTGATTGGAGCAAAAGCCACTGGAAGCTGCTAATTACAAACCCCACTGCCCTGGTTGAGGAAGTCCTGGGCTGCTGCTGAGGCAATGTTCAGGGGCAGCTTCAGGGCACACTTGGTCCGTCCTGCCGCAAGCACTGGCTCTTGACAACTGCCAATGATGGGACACAAGGTGACACGCAATACTTTTTCAAAATTCCTTACCTGCTTTATTTTTTATGCTTCCTCAACAGAAAGTATAGGTTTTGAAGAGAGATATTTTTTGTTTCAAAGTGTAAGGAAGTTTTAAATGAAAAAAGTAAACAGCTGATATCTGAATGCAACTTTTTGAAACTATAAAACCAAGAACTTCTGCTTGATCCAGAGCATAGTTTCTTCTGACAATGTCTGATAAATTGACCAGCCTTATTTGCTGCCTTTGAACACAAGAAAATGCCAGTCTTAATTCTTAGCATTGAAGGAAACCCTTATTTCTTTGCACATCTGTCCTCCGTGTCAAGGAGATGCTCTGTAATCCAGCTGAGCAGGACTGCATGAGATGCTGTAATGACCTGATCAGGCATGCTGGAGGCTTCTTAATTCCTGAACATTTAGGATTAAAAAGTCTATTAAAAACTGAACAGTTCTTAGTAAATCAGATTTCTTCACAAAGGACTGTAGTTTGCTTTTAATAGGAAATGGAAGTAAGCAATTCTCCATTTACAGAGCTCTGCTTTTTCAATGCATGTACCTTTTTCTGCATGCACAGTACTGGGAACTGCTACAAGCTGAACTGCCCCTGCGACACACAAATATGAAATATACCAAGCATTAAAACAATAATTGTGTAAACTGGAGAATACAAGGTGTACGTTCTTCACAAAAAGCTGAACTTACAGGATATCCAGTCAGTAATTTTGCACTGGTTGACTGTGAAAGAAAAAGACAGAAATCTACCAAAATGGGAATCCTATATTCCTTGTAGAATCAAAAAATTTTCTTGAATCCAGCATGCACAGAGGTCGTAGGGCTCTAACTGCTGCTACACTGTGGGGGAGATCACTACAAAGAACTCTAACAAAACCATTAAGGGTGCAGCCTCATAAACCCACACCAGGCTACCTTCGCGGCAACAGGCACAGCTCACTATCTGACATGAAATGCACTTAAAGAAGCCTGTTGAAAGTAGCTGTGTGCATCTATAGACTGTAATTTGTTAATTCAGATAAAGCATCTCTCAGACTGGTAAGAAAGGAGACAGAGACAGGATCGCATGCTCATATCCTCATCAATGCGCTTCCTATTGGACTTATTCAAGAAGGTTGTTACTGAGCTATTTTTCTTTGGGAAAAATCCTGAGGGTGAGCAGTGTAAACAGCACTTGCCTCACCAAGGGGACGGGCATGGCAGTCCCTGTGCAATACAGTCTGCAATTAAAAGCCTCTGTGTCTAGTGGAGGGGAACAGAAATCACACCATAAACTGCCTCCTGTCATCTGTCTACAGAGAGCATCCTGCTTTTACAGATGACAAGAAACAGGTCCACCTATCTTTTTATTGCTGAAGGGTAGTGCATGGCTTTCAACTGCAGGGGTGCAAAGAGTTGAGGCTGTTGTTTCTCACTCATGTTGGGGTAGGGTCTGCTAGGAGTCTGTCCCATGCTGGCTGGTAGCACAGGTCACCTGAGTGGGCATGAAAATGACCTAGGAGCCTGACTAACAAACCCCATGGGATTTACCCTAATGCAGTTCTGTGTGGAGTAGTCATTGAATCATCTAATGTCCTGAGTTGGAAGGGACACACAAGGATCATCAAGTCCAGCTCCTGTCCCTGCACGTGACAACCCCACAGTTCACACCGTGTGTCTGAGGATGTTGTCCAGTCTCTTCTTGAACACTGTCAGGCTTGGGGTTGTGACACCTCCCTGGGGAGCCTGTTCCAGTGCTCCACCACCCTCTGGGGGAAGAACCTTTTCCTAATGTCCAACTTAACCCTCCACTGGCACATATTCCTGCCTAGTCTTCTACATATGCCATCTGGGTTTGATTGTGAAGAGCAATGATGAAAATCTTGGAGGTGGATGACAATGTTCACTGCTTCTGAGAGGGCTGGTGGCCAGCTGTCCAGAGAAGCATAAGGCTATGGCCTGGTCACTGAGATTTATGGTCTTATGTGATGCACTTCTGAACCAAAGAAAAGTAGCTGACAATTCTAAAAGGAAGATGAAATGCCTTTGTTGAGGGTTTGATTGCAGGGTGACAATAAAACCATGGCAGATGTATTGTTAACACACTCTCCCCCACTTTCCCGCTTCAGCTCCTCTCCCTCCCCCCCTTCCCACTAAGGACGGGCGATTTGGAGGGAAAGAAGGACAGAGAGAAGAGAGTTGGAAAAATTGAAAATATTTTACTAATTCTACTAATAAAAATAGGGAAAATAATACAAAATATACAAAAGCAATCTTGAAAGTCACAGCAACTGCTCTGACAGATGTGGGGCCGGCACCTAAAGTCCTAGACTGGACCCTGCAGCCAACCAGAACTGGATTCAGTCTGTCTCTAAGCCTCAGTTCACAGGGATGACTCACAAGGTCCTGTCCTAATGTCAGCCATAAGGAAAAGGGACGAGATCCTTGTCATCTCCCACTTTTATATGAAGTATCACGTGAATGGGATATAATACTTCAGATAGTCAGATTTTGGTCACCTCCTGCTTGCACATCTTGTGAGATGCATCATTATCCTTATCAATGACCTCACATTCCATTCCTATGTCCATTACCAAAATACGTATCTAACTTTCAGGAGAGTGCATTTAATAAGAAGGCTTTAGCTGACTGGCAAATTCACTAAAAGAGAAACTTGTTTTTAACAAAACCAGGACAGCCTTCCTTCTTAATGAAGGTAGAATTTTCTTCTGATAACATTCTGCAAAAAACAATGATGCATGAACAGCAGAATTCTAGACCACGCTTCGTTACAGTTACCTGCTCTTGAGGGAGCTGCACATTGCATTTTGTTACTCTAGTTAATTACTGGGTCCCGAAAGTGTTCATGTTTAAACTCAGTCAGTCTTTGCTCTGAAGAGCTGATGGATTTATATACGGACAGTGCAAACATTCAGCTTCCCCATGTTGTCTTCACTACAAAAGGATACTCAGCTTTAGCATTTCCCAGGTATATTGTGCGACCAGGTCCATAGTTCTGGTGACTGCTACAGTCTTCTTGTTATTTACAACACCCATTTTTGCTTTTATTGTAAGTATTGTTTCCCCCTTTGTTTACTTGTTAAACCTGTTCTTTTTTTCTCACATAACCACTTGCTTTGAAAATGTTTTGTTTTGTGTGTTTTCTGTGCTCGTCAGTTTTTATGACAGCACTGGATGATTTCTAGTTTTTTGTCCCAGACATTGACTGTATTTTCCTTTTTATGTATTTTAATTATCTTTGTTATGTTAGGTTTTCCAGAAGCTCTGTGCTAAGTTCCTTTCTTACCTGAAGTCCTTGTTGGGGGACTACACTTGGAAACAGTCCAGCTCCTTGAAGGAATGTGGCTTTGTCTCATCTCTTTCCCTCTCTCTCCCTCACACAGCAGGGACAATTTACGCTTAAGGGTTTGCATACTCAAGCCTTCATCACTGTTAGAGAAGTTCCTTCACCCTAGGTTTCCTGTAGCACTCAGGCATAGATTCCAGAAAATATTCTAAAATAAATAATTTATTTGCAAGGTACAGCATAGAGCAGCTTGAACTGGGTGCCTCCTGAAGAGGGGCCCTCAGTGTAAAAAAATCTTTGGCAAATGTACCCCCACAATCAAAGACTCCCTACCCTCTACCCCTTGCATCACTCCAGACCTGTTCCGAAATTAGAGTCTGGAGTCTCCCCATTCCTCATTGGATCTCTTCATTCTCATCAGGCAGGCTGTCAAGTAAAGCTCTGACCTTCAGTTGCTATTTTTCACCTGTGACTGAGGAAAATAAGTTCTTGACAATAGCCAAAAAATTAATCTGTTAGACACTGTTGTGTTTCTTTACTTATCTCCAGGGAAGCGGCTCCCCTTATCTTCTAGCTTGAAGATTCTCAGGCCTTTTTCTCACTTTATAAAGCAGAAAGCTTCAAAGCTTCACAGCTTACCGAAGTTAAGCTAAGCTAACTTATGCTAAGTGAATTCTATGTTAGCAGTTTCTAAACAAATTCTACAAAAAGCAGTATACTCAGTAATTTAATAAGCTAAGGCAGTTTATTCCCCAACAATCACACTGCACATCACAAACAGGTATGGGAAAAAGGAGCTCAGTAAAGAAAGGGAAGACTGGGAAGATGAAGAAGGACAATGATAAGGAGCAGGTGGAGGCCTGATGAGGCAAAGGTGACAGGTGATAATGACAGCCCTATGCACTTATTAGGGATTGGCCTGCTGGAAAACAACATTGCAGAGAAGGACCTGAGAGTCCTGGTGGACAACAGGTTGACCATAAGTCATCAATATGCACTTGTGGCCAGGAAGGTCAATGGTATCCTGGGGTGCATTAGGAAAAGTGTGACCAGCATGTTGTGGGAGGTTTTACTCTCCCTCTACTCTGCCCTGGTGAGGCCACATCTGGAGTACTGCATCCAGTTCTGGGCTCCTCCATTTAAGAAGGACAAGGAATTGCTGGGAAGAGTGCAGCGGAGAAATACAAGGATGATTAGGGATCTGGAGCATCTTTCTTATGAGGAAAGAATGAGAGAGCTGGGTCTGTTCAGCTGGAGAAGAGAAAGCTGAGAGGAGAGGATCTGGGTAACTACAGATCTGTCAGTCTAACCTTGGTGCTGGGGAAGGTTACGGACCAGATCGTCCTGAGTGACATCACATGGCACATACAAGAGAATGCTGCGATCAGGCCCAGTCAACATGGGTTTATGAAAGACAGGTCCTGTTTGATCAACTTGATCTCCTCCTATGACAAGGTCACTTGCCTAGTAGATGTTGTGTACTTAGACTTCAGTAAAGCCTTTGACACCATTTCCCACAGCATTCTCCTGGAGAAACTGGCAGCTCATGGCCTGGATGGGTGTACTCTGCAACGGATAAAGAATTGGCTGGATGGCTGTGCCCAAAGAGTTGTGGTGGACAGAGACAAATCCAGCTGGCAGCCAGTCATGAGTGGTGTTCCCTAGGGCTCAGTATTTGGGCCAGTTCTGTTTAATCTCTTTATCAATGATCTGGATGAGAGGATTGAGTGCACCCTCAATAAGTTTGCAGATGACACCAAATTGTGTGGGAGCTTTGATCTGTTTGAGGGTAGGAAGGCCATACAGAGGGATCTGGACCAACTGGATTGATGGGCTGAGGCCGATTGTATGAGGTTCAACAAGGCCAAGTGCTGGGTCCTGCCCTTGGGTCACAACAACCCCAGGCAGCGCTACAGATTCGGGAAAGAGTGGCTGGAAAGTGCCTGGTGGAAAAGGATCTGGGGGTGTCAATTGACAGCTGGCTGAACATGAGCCAGCAGTGTGCCCAGGTGGCCAAAAAGGCCAACAGCATCCTGGCTTGTGTCAGGAATAGTGTGGCCAATAGGACTAGAGAAGTGATCATCCCTCTTTACTCGGCACTGGTGAGGCTGAGTGAGGCCTCAAATCCTGTGTTCAGTTTTGGGCCCCTCATGATAAGAAAGACATTGATGTGCTGGAGAGAGCGCAGAGAGTGACGAAGTTGGTGAGGGGTCTGGAACACGAGTCTTATGAGAATAAGCTGAAGAAACTGGGGCTACTTAGCCTGGAGAAAAGGAGGCTGAGAGGAGACATTATTGCTGTCTACAGATACCTGAAAGGAAGACTGTAGTATGGAGGGTGTTGGGCTCTTCTCCCAAGTAATAAGTGATAGGACAAAAGGAAATGGCCTCAAGTTGCGCCAGGAGAAGTTCAGATTGGAACAGTCTTCCCAGGGAAGTGGTTGAGTCACCATCCCTGGAGATGTTTAAAAGGCGTTTAGACAAGGTTCTTAGGGGCAAGGTTTAGTGTTAGATTTAGGTTATCATTGGGCTTCATGATCTTGAGGGTCTTCCAGCAAAAATGATTTTATGATTTTATTATTTATGCTTATAAAGATATCAAGGGTGGGTGTTGAGAGGATGGGATCAGACTCTTCTCAGTGGTTCCCAATTATAGGATGAGGAGCAACAGACACAGAATGAAACATAGGAGGTTCCATCTGAATAAAAAGAGAAAATTCTGTGAGGGTGACACAGCACTGAAACAGGCTGCCCAGGGTGGGTTGTGAAATCTTTTTCCTCTAGAGACATTCAAAACCTGCCTGAATGCATTCCTGTGTGACCTGCTCTAGGTGAACCTGCTTTAGCAGGTGGGTTGGACAAAATGATCTCCAGAGGTCCCTACCAACCCCAACCGTTCTTTGATTCTGTGAGGCAGGATAAGGTATGCAGTCTGTGTGCTCATTCCCACACTTCTCACTGCATTTTGATGTGTTTCCTAGGCTTGCCACTTTGGCCTGTTTCCTGATGGCATTTCTGTTCACTATCTGTCCTAATCTTCAGTGTCTTGGTCACCACTCCTCTTCTTGTGGTGCAAAAGGCTTGCCTCAAGGGTGTGCAGCTCCCTCTGGGCTGGCTCCTGGCACTGTCAACCATGGGGGCTGTGGAACCTGTCCTATGGAAGCACTATGCTGTACCTGGCCTCTTTCATAGCCTCTTCTGGGCGTCTGCACTGGCTTCTCATGGAGAAAGATGGGTTACATGGACCTTTAAGTCAGACCTGTATCAGCTGCCATCATGGTTTTGTAACTAGGCCATAGGAATTAAGCAAGTTATTCCTGCCTCAAGAGCTTAACTCCAGACACATCTTTAGAGAAAGACAGAGAGTCTTGATTTAAAACACTGAGGTAAGAGTGTTGGCCTAGAAAACTGCTCTATTTGTTAATTACATTTGCTGACTTTTTAAAAAGGAGGTCTTTTTTTTTTTTACTATGAATTCATCTGGCTTCTCCTTCTAGCTATTTGACCTTTTAAAGTCTCTGCTGAAGAGCTCTCTGCTAGTAGTAACAGCCTCCACATGCAGCTACTCCTAAACAGGGAGCAAGTCACCTCTTAACCTTTCCTTGGGTAGGATGACTAGACTGTGCTGCTTTAGCAAATATCTTTTCCTGGACCTCCCATCATTCTCCCTGTTTTCCTCTGAGCTCATTGCAATGTGTCTATCATGCAGGTTCCTGGCAGAGGTGTGGGATTCTGTAGTGGCTCTACAAATATCATGTGTACCTGCAGGATAACACCTACCTGCTTCTTCTGGTCATAATCTTGTGTTTATTAGTCATTAGGTATGCTGGCAGGGAAGTGTCAGTAGACTAACCTGCTTGACTCTGAACCTTTTTTAATCCTGGCTTTCCAAACTATGACTGCATTTATGTGTCCTGTAGCCTTCATTCCTACATGCATATCTATAGACATAATGCAACATGTTAACGGGAAGTTGTCTTACCATTGGGATACAGATCTGACAGTAGTCATGACCTGATCTATTAACTTTTCCACTAGTTCTGTCTCATTTTCAAATTTTTCTGACTATATGTTTGTCACCATCTGAAGAAAATAAATCAAATAACACTGGAGTGTGAACAGACTCCTTTGACCCACCAGAAATGCCTGCATCTAGCATATATCTGTATAACTTTGAGATCTAACAGCAGGCAGGCATCTGAATATGGGTGTGCCAAGTTGACCCACAAAGGTATTACCTGGCTACATTTATATTGATAGGTAGGGTTTATGCAGCGGGTGACTGAAAACTGGACCGAAAACACTGCTGAAGTAATGCTTGGTAGAGACTCAGGATCTGTGTACTTCATATTTCACTCTAGTATTCAAACTACAGCCAGTCCCCTGTGGCTGATTAATGGTAATTTTTGAGAAGTTAAACTACAAAGTACTCTCTGAAGCCTTTGTTTTGTTTTGTTGTGGTCTTTTTTTTCGTGTTTTGATTTGTCTTTTTATATTTTTTTTAATAAATAGATGAATGTAAACAAAATATGGAGACACAAAAGCTCTCAAAAGAGCCATTCCTGGATTTGGTGTTAGCAGAGTGAGAACTGTTGAGGCTCTGAGGAAGAGTGGAACATAGAAATACAACCTTCATAGGCAGGACAGAAATATAAATAAACGTACATTTCATTAGGCCAGCTGTTGCCAGCTATGTGGAGTGGTTCTGTTGGTTGCTTTGATTTTACACCTACTGACTAGAGCTCCTTGCCCAGCTCCTGGGCTGGCTGCCACCCAGGTATCTGGTGCTAGGAAAGGCAGTTGTCTCTGTCCCTTTGCCCCCAGCCCCATGATGTGGGCACAACGTGCCTGTCCCAGGCCCAGGATGCTTCTCACTCTGCCTGCTGCTTTCTGCACCAGGCACAGGGCATGCAGAGGGTAGCCTGCAGCTTCTATTGAAACTAAAGTCTTGGTAGCTCTGGCAGAGCTAAGCAGGCAAAAGCTCTGAGCCAGGGAGGGCAGCTGGCACACTGGAGAGTTTCAGGAGAGAGTGGGACTGGGAAAGATAAAGAGGCAGTAGCAGTGATGGGGGGACTACCGTCTGAGGATGAGCAAGGGTGCTTGAGCCTGTGTGATGGAGCAAGAGCGCACAGGGTCAGGGAGCAGGCTGGGGGTGGTGGTGGAAGAGGCGGTTTTGAGCTGGAGGCTTTGCTGAGGTGGTAGAGAACATCCAGAGCACTTCATGAAATAATCCCGCACTTCTGAATATGTAGTACTTTTATCCATGCAAATGGAAATATTGAAGTCCCCGGAAACACTTGACAGAAAAAAGGCATTCATTGTGGGAAAAGAGGAAGTCCAGGCTGTAAATACTCCTCCATCCTTTCAGTGGGGAGAAATAAAAGAAAACTAGACCTGGGTACTGAGAGGTGAGCATTTGAACAAAGGGTAAGTTCAATGGGTTTGTGGTCATCAGCCCTCTAAGCAACTGTGCCATCGAATGATTTATATCTTCTGAGCTTTATTGTGTGAGGATAATAAAACAGAAATAGTTCACTGTGGTTTAAAGGTGAATGATCCCTGGGAGGTTACCTATACTGTATGTTTCTTAATGTATTTATGGAAAATTTCATTGTCTGTAGGTATTTTGCACATATCAGTGGTTTTTTTGTGAGGGCTTCTCTTTTATGTGACAGTTCAATTATCCGTAAAGTCAATGCAAAGAGTCAGGGCTTTTTTCTCTGCAGATATTGAGTTTTGAATTACTAGTCATCAAACTGGGACCTGCTGGACTTTTGTGCATGTGATCTCTTCACCTCTCCTTCTTCTCAATGAGCTGTGAATTGACTGCTTAAATACAGCTATTTTTGTCTTATCTTTTTTTATAACTTTCCTGCAATCTGAGTTCTTCCACAGTGATGAGAACTTATGTTGTTGCTAAAATGAAACTCAAACAGTCTGAGACAATTGTTCCTTTATCACTTGTGGAAATGCATTTCCAAATAAAGCCTTGTATATTGTCCCCCATTCAATGGTGAAAAAGCGAAACAGAATAAATAATAATTTTAAAAGCCCAAACAAACAAATAAACAGACCCACACAACAAAGCCCAGCTGCTACTGTGGAGTGTCTCCTAAAGGCAGAAAAAAAACCCCAAATATCTAATTAAAAAGATATTCAATATCTCAGAGGCCGCATAAACAACTGTGTGATGGAGCAGTTTCTATAGTGACTACTTGCTTTCCTTTGAAAGCTTCCTCAGCAATCAGACAAAACTAGAGCAACTGGCAGAGGTGATGCGTGATTATTTCCATCTCCCCTCCGCCAAAAAAAAAAAAAAAAAGAAAAAGAAAAATACTGAATACACAGATTTTCTACACTTGAATTGGAAATGCCCCTCCCTGTGAAAGAGCTTTTGTTGTAGAATGGAGGGGGAGGGTTCAGAAAAGGCTCAACAGCGGTGTGGAGAGTAGAAAATCCGTCAGCTAGCTGAACCGGCTCCTGGTTTGTGGTCTGTTGCTTGGCTGGCGCTGGTGGGACCCTCGGTGAGACGCTGGGCGGACCCTGCCCACCAGGCATGCTCCCCCCTGCCTCTGAGGCACTGCAGCTGTCTCAGCCTCTCTGTCCTTGGAGCTAAAACACAAAGCAGAATAACGTTAAGAAAATTAACAGAAGCACAGTGTTACACTTAGGCTTCCTGAAAACCCCTGGGTAGTGCTGTGGGGTGACACAGTGCAGTTACAGACCTTGGGAGAGAGATAAACACTGGTAGTTTCAAGGAAAAAGAAAAGATTTCTTTTTTTTTTTTTTTTTTCTTGAAGCCCTTTGTTCTCTTCCAGCATCTTTGCCCTACTTTTATTTGATAGGGGTTTAACAGCAACACTTTTTTTTGCTTTGTGATATGAGCACTCTATGGCAGAGCACAGAGCAAAATCCCGTGCTTGATTCCTGTGGTTAGTTTTTAGCTGATTTTTACGAATGCCTTGTTGAGCACTAATTCCTAGAGAATAGAGAAATAAAGAAAGTCTCAGCGCAAGTTTAATTCCCCCTCTCTGTGGCTGCTCCTACTATGTTAGCGGTGTCCCCCTTGACGTTGTCACTCAGTGCTTCAAGAGCTACCAGACTGTCCCCTATGGCTGACTGACAAGAAGTGCGTATAAGCACTTTAGTCACAGGGAAAAACAACAACAAAAAACCAAAACAAAACCACCAAACCCACCACCAACACAAAAAAACAGTGTCCAAAGAGATATGACCCTCCTGACAGTGCAGGATGCAGTAACATTGAATTTAACCTCACCTCTAAAGCAATACTGCTCCAAATACGTCCTGGCTAGTTCTGAGTAAATAATTGAGTGGTGTAGGATTTATTTGATTTGTTTCAGATAATCCTATTTTCCTATATTTGTTTCGCAGTAAAATTTCCTCCTTCCTGAACTCTGGATTTTTGGCAAATATTTTGCTGTGAGAATTCAGTGCTTAAGACTAGAGGCACATTGACTGCAGCAATAATCACATGGCATCGCTTCATTGTGTTTTGCGTTTCATGCCTTTTCTGTATGGATATAGTTTGTGATCAAAAGCTGGGCGGATACTTCTGTTCAGAGAGGGGAGTTTTAGGTATCCAACATGTGAATGTAAAATTTGCTCTCTGCAGGTACCATGGGAATAAAGTGAAATTGCAGCAATAATGGTGAGAAATGAGGACAAAAGGAAAGAGTGTATTTCAAGGAATAGTCAGAGAAAAACGTGCATACCTTTGCTAGTGGCACTTTAAAAGATAAGTTGGCACATTGGCCATGAACTGTTCTTGTGGTAATTAGCTTCATTGTTGCTGAATGATGTTCTGTTGCTAAAACTGAGTACAATTATATTGTGCCTTTGGAAGGACAATTCCGGTTTTGATGTATTAATATTCTAATACAGGATAAGACAAAAGCTTTGAAAAGGAAAAAGGGATGCTGCAAAGTGGGTTTTTGGCAAGAGAAGCATCACCAAAATTGTTGCTGCTCTAAACATACAATGCACTTAGATAATAATTTTTAAAAGTGTGTTAACCAAGTAGATCTTAACTGCCTTTAAATTGATGAGATTGAGTTGTGGATGAAATTATTATCTCAGTAACTCATCTTCAGTCTGATGTGTTATTTTGCTTCTGCATCTATGACAAATCCACCTGTTCTAGACACACTTCACAAAGAAGCACCATAGATTAATAAGATGCCCACACATAAATATTGAAGAAAGGGTGACAAGCTGGTAAAAACAGTGTTTACAGCAGTGCCCCAGAAATTAGAGAAGCTGATTTTAATACCTGACTCTGACACAGACTTTCCCTGGGGCCTCGAACAAACTCTTGGAGCCCAGTCAACACAAAGCAGTCTGTGGCGCATGGTCTGGGCTGGAATACTCTCACTCCTGTAGCCATCCACAGGGAAGGGTCTAAAGGTAGGCAGGAATAAGGTGCTTCGTACTCAGTGGCTTAATGCTTTCTCAGAGGTGAAAATACTTTGTGGGTAAAAGCAATAGTGTTAATGGCTGGGATTCTCAGTATTTCTTGGAGTCTGCCTAGCTTTTGTCTGTGGTATCAGAATCAAGGTAATGCAAGCTGGCTTTGGAAATCTAGCCCTATGGTGTCATTTCAACAATTTTGCTAACATTACCTGGTTTGGTTGCAATAGGAACAGAAAATGCCACTCGTATAATTTTTGTGATTTTTATATTGTCGTCGTAAGGGCATTTGGAGAATGTAAATAAAGAATTTCATACCAAAGTTTGTGGGCTTACTACCTGCTGGGTTTGTTTACAGGTTGTAAATGGACACACTGAAAAAGAAGTCAGCCATGTGATTTATTGAAACATTTATCACCTCAGCTGACTTTATTTGAACACAGACGTGTTTGTGAGATTTACACGCAGGCTGGAAAGGAGCTTGGAGAGACCTTGCATTTTTTTCAAGATGCACAGGCGGGCTTTTATGTGAAACAGCGTGTTCATTTCAGAAATCACCTTCCTGAAACACAACCAGTCTTCCCAGGAGATGACAGCAGCGACAGACTTTGCTGCTGTGACTCATTTGTCTGCTTTGTAACCCCATGCTCTCCGCTATACGGGAGCAAGCTGCCACTTCAGCATTTTCTGTACCCGTAAGGAGTTGGGTTTTCCAGCTTGTTTCCCCCTTGTTCACACTCCTTGTTGCTCCTTGCACAGCATAGTGCTCTGTCACCCACCAGTCCCAGGCAGGTAGTGAACTGAGCTAGTTTAGTTCTTGATATTTGAGCCTCACTGTGCTGATTGCAATTGTATCTACACATTTCTAATGTGTAGTAGAGGAGGATTGGTGACTTCAAACACTCCCCAGGTCTAGGGTCTGTTTCATTCCCCCCCAGGTAATAATGCCTCACCGATTGCATTTTCACACTTTTCAGGCTTCATTTTGCAAGTACAAAAGTGCCCATTTTCAATTAAATCTCATTTGTTTCCATGTTGTAGAACTGAGTTTTGAATTCCTAGTGAGGTTTTGTCATAAATTCAAACCAGATGAGGAAAAACGATAGCAAGATTTTTCAGCTTACGAAATGTGCTTTTGCAGGTTGCCCTGTGCAAATACATCACTTCATCCAAGTAATAATGTTCCAGTGACCTTGCAGGCAGGTCGGATGGGATGCAAAACAGGCAACCCTTGCTTCAGGCAAGGGCAGGAAAAGATCGTATATATGGCTTGAGTGATGTATATCTGGGCGGGGGGCAACCCTGGGAGGAGGGCTCATTAAAAGAGCACTTTCCTGAGCTGCAGGTAAGTGTCCAGACCTCTCACAGATAATTGCTCTACCATGTTGTATGTCACAAGGAGAAGCCTAGAGCCTGGGGGTCATCAAATAATAAACTGATACGACACAGGAGGCACACTCACTTCTATGAATGCTTCCACCTCAGTAAAATCTTACTTGTTGCAGAGAATAACCTGAGCAAAAATCTGAGATGTGAGTCATTCTGAGCGCAGAGGAAATATTGAAACAGAGGTTGCTGGTAGCCTATCAATGTGAGTAGGAAGTAGCATATAGGACTAACCTGCACGTACAGATAACCAAAGATACTGTGTCCCAAAGCTGTCTTTCCTGAAGTATAGTAATACAGTCTGATACATCCAGTAAAGAAATATCCAATATTATAAGAAACTCTGCTTGCAATGACATTTCGCATCATGGGGGTTGTTAAAACACCCTGTCCATGAAAAAAGTTAATTTTTGGCGTTGAAAACTGTTTTCTGTCCCAAAAAAGAAAACAGAAGCACTTGTCTTAGGCTAGACAGAAAGGTGCAATAGCTGGAAATATCCTGGTATTAGAAGAAGGAGTTCTCAAATTTTTAATGAGACATCATTTGTCTCAGCCTGTAGTACTTTCTAAAATCATTCACACACTGGACTGGTAAGCAAGTTTTATAGCTAAGTCTGTCTCTCTGTGGAGACTTTTACTTTCTTAACAATGGAACAACGTTGTTCTGTATTGTTAGAGATACTAAAAACCCTAATGGACATGCTCTAGCGAAACCTGCTGCCCCTGACCCTGATTGAGCTGGGTGTGGAACTAGAGGACATCCAGAGGTGTCGACCAGCCTCCACAACCAGATTTGGTTGTCTCCATCTCATGACGTGAGATACTGACCCAACTGTCTGGTTCGTTCTTTCTCATCAGCTTGTCACACTGGCCACTTCCACATATGGGGGAAATCCTTGACGGCAGGTCATGGCTGGAGGTCCAGGGCAGGTTGATCTACTGGTCCTTGAGGCAGCAAAGCTGCTGTTGGATGCAGGAGTCCTTCCTCCAGCGAAGGCATTGGCAGGATGGCTGGGGGAAGGGAGAACACATCCCACTAGGACTGTCAGTTAGTGTGAGTTAATTGTGCTGCTGCTCTGCTGGTGCTAATACTCAATTAGTGCTTGTTGGGACTGTATTATGCCAGACCTTAGCCCAGGTGATAAAGGCAACTAAGAGTAAAGTCAGACATTACTTTTAAATTGGTGTTTTCAGTTGTCAAAAGAAATGTACCATTCTTCATTGATAGGTGCTTATTATAGGACTGGCAAAGGAATACATGGAGTGAGATTTCTAACCAATTATCCCGATCGTTAGAGAGGCAAATGCTTACAGAGCCACTTCTGAAGTCACTGGGACCAAAGGAACAAGAGTTAAATATGTAACTCCTCTTGCCAGTGGCACCAGTACCATTGTGAGAACTGTCATTTTCCTTGTGTTAAGAATAAAAGAAAAATGGCTTTGAAAGTCTTGGTTAAAATTCTTCCCTGAAGCAAACAAGTAGGGTTCAGACACTTGAATCAGTGATTTCATCCTAACCAATCTCTCTGTAAAGCACCAGTTCCTTTATCATTTCACAGTTACCCAGAATACTTGGACTGCTGTGGCCAAGTGAAAAATGTCTTTGCATGAATCCTCTGTATGGTGAAAAGCTGCAGAACTGTAGCAGCTTTAGTAACTGCAGTGAAACTTCATCTCCACTTGTTGGAAACAGATCCATGCCATGGAATACATACTGCATGATAAAATTGCTGTGACCAGCTGTTCATGGCAAAAGCACTAGCAGTAAGTCCAATGCAGCAACATGTCTTGCAATGAGATTTTGTTGTGACCAGATGCCCGCAGTAGTGATTTTATAATGAACAATATGCACAAAGAGGACGAAAATGAAAATAGCACTCTTGTTTTTCTTGATGTTTGAAGGCTGTTTGTAAGAACAAAAATCCTTTGTGGGAATTAAATTAGAAAACACTGGCATGCATCATTGAATTTTAACACTCAATCCTACTAAAAATGGGAATGCTAAAGGAAATTGGGCAAGTGATTGATGCAGGTCTGGCACATCTCAATTCTATTAAGGCAGGGAGATGCCTGCTAGGCCTGAAATGCTCTGTCAATGCTACTTGAATTAACTTGCCAATCCCAGCCCTTCTCCAGCTCCTGCAGCTGCACAGAGTCCAGCAGCCAGACTGGGGATGCTGCTGCCATGGGAAGAAGCAACACTGGCAGGTGCAGTGAGGACCCAGTCTGTGACTGTTCCTTCTGTGTGGTGACCTGGCCTGCTTTCCTCTGAAGAGGAGAGTGGAAAGAGGGAGGAAGGCAGTGAAAACCCTCTTCTGTTCCAGTAGCAAGATCTATTGATTCTTGAGAATATTGCATTTTACAATGATCTGCCTTATTCAGTTAATGTAACTTGAATCTGAACCTGGAAAATTTATGATGGCTTTGTAGATCAATACAAGCCTGCCCAGAAGCATGTCATTTATGCAGTGACAAAAAAAGTGAGAGAAGACAAGGTTAGGTATTTCAACTGCAGAGCAAGTAACAATAAATATGCTTTAGAGATGAAGTTTAATTTTGCTACAAGGTGATCAAGCTGCTTGAGAGTCCAAGAAGAGATCACAAAATATGTCACAGCCTACAAGTAATCTTGTTTATCGGCTTTAAATAAAATTTTCTGTTTATCAGAAAATTCGAGTGAGGATTGCACTGAAATAACACTTTTTTTTTTTTTTCCTGAATCTTACTTCTTTCCTGAAGTACCAGAAACAACCTGCATAGTTTTCTAATGGAAGACAAACATTGATTCTAATATCACAGTTGAGTTCTGAGGATGAATATTACACATAAACATGTTCCAGACACCCTATCCCAGAATCTCAAGGCCTTCCAACTCCAAAGCTTCAGATCTGGTAAAGTTGCTGTTGTTGTTCTGACCAGTGCAAAGCCATCAGGACCTGTGAGAACAGTCAATAACTGGCATACAGCTGGCAGGAGTGCCTAAGCACTAGCTCAATAGCCAGGTAAATACAGGAAGGCACGTGCTACTGGTCTTGGCTATTTTTCATGTCTCAGCCTTTTGCCACTCTGAAGGCTGTGCCCATTTAGGGGAAACCACCCTAAAAACCCCAAAACCATCCATTTTGCTGCACTCAGAGGAGAAAAGACATCCTCCTGTGGCCCACAATGAGGGCAAACGTACATAACCTTGCCACTTCACACTACCAGAGCATTACTGGGGTGGAGGGAGGTGGGGAGCAGCAGGCAGAAGATTGGTTTAACCTGCCGTTTCCCTCCACAAATTACTTAAACCAGTGGCAGCTTCCACATAACCCCCTGGAAAATTGTGCAGTCTCCTAAACGGCACTCTCAGGAAGGGCTTGCTTAGCCTCAGATCTGGGTGTGTAGAGGCTTTTGTTAGGGGAATGTCTGCAGCAATGGCATACGCACATAGTAGTATCACACCTGTCCATCCTCCTCCTGGTAAGGGTGCTAAACCCTTCCCCTTGTCACGGCCACTGGTGCAGAGCTCACCTTGCTCCTCTCTGAACATAAGACACATGCTGAATATGCATTTCTTAAATTGAGAGTTTAAGTTGCTGGGAAACCACGCAGATGTCATAAGAACCTAAGTGGCTGGGGTTTAATGATTGCTGAAATAAAAGCAAAATGGCTTTTTGCCTCTGTTTTGTAATACGTGATGTCCTGGCACTGCTGTCAGGTCCCCACTGCCAAATGCTGCTGAGTTCTGGAACTCATCCAGTTTGGCTCTTCATACACTTTGTGCAAGTACCTTGCACCCGCTAAGGAGGACTTTGAATTGCATGAGCAGTAAAGGTATGAAGAAAAGGACAGACAGGTATGAAGAAAATGATTGAAAAACTGAAAAGTCAACACAGAAATGTGTTAGGGAAGCATCAAGATGTCTATTCCCAACAAGCCTTTGTTTTTATTCTGGTGAGGGATTGAAATGTGCTTGGCTTTCCAAATAAAAGTTGGGGTTGTACGAAATAAAGTTCTAATCTCAGAAGGTTTATGGTTTTCCTATCACTGCTTTCCTGATACAGCTGCAGTGGATTGCAAAGCATTTCACAGATGCCAAGTCCATGTGATTCAACCCTTTTGCCTGACAGTCTGCAGACAAATGCATTCGTTTTCAATAAAGGTCATAAGTTAAAGGGAAGCAGGAGAGCTATAAAATGAAAACGTATGCTATCTGAAACACTGTGACAGAAGCAATATAGAGCAGATATTGGTAATGCAATGTAAACATTGGATGCAAGCCCAATAACAAAGATAGAAAAGCAGCATTTCAGCTGGCAAAATGCTGAAAGAAGAACTGGAACTGCAGGAAAGAGTTTTAAGCTTGTCAGCCTCTGTTTTGTCCCAATGGATTGGAATTGCAGCAGCAGGGGTTCTTGTTTAAAAAGGACATCTTTCATCTCTGTGCTGCCAGGGACAGTGCAAGACATCATACAGTTATTTTTTCCCATGGACACTGAACAGTGAGGCAGATGAGAAGGGAAGGTGTAGCAAGTATCTTTGTGAAAGTAAGGGTGAAATAACATGGGATAATAAGTGGTGAGCTGGAAATGGACTTGCAGGCTACTCTGTGCAGAGCCAGACATGCTTCCTGTTCTGTGCTGGAGGAGCATTTCCCTGGGTAAATGTCATGTGTGTGTGTTTCTGTGTCTGTGTGTCTGTGTCTGTGCATCTGACTGTGTCCTTGCTTTTCTTATTCAGCTTTCCCAGGAGCAGCCCACAGACGACAGCGGAAAGCCCCTGGTGCACATCCCAGTTATCAGCCCCACTGTGGATTGAGGATGCTCACTAGCCAAGTTTAGAGTTTATTTAATATTTGTTCTAGAGGTTATTCTCTGCTTATTAAGAGTTAGACACTATGATGTGAGTATTTGGATTCAGTTGCAAGAGTTCAGTTATTATTTTCACTTAGTTTGTAAAAAAAAAATTTGGTAAATTTTCAGTTTTATCTCTCCAAATGGTAATTGTGTCTTCTGTGTTTCAGTTGGAACTATAAACACTTTGTGCTTTCATGCAAAATAAATCTGACATAGTTTCACTCTCTTGGTGCTTAAATGATTGCCCAATTTCAGTAGTTGCACTTACTGCTCATATTTTAGATGAAAACAGAGCCTCCCCCACTTTTTATTTTTTCATGTTTCTGCCTCTGAATTTGAGCTGGTGAGTGTTAAAGGTCAAAATGCCTGTGAGATTCAAACTGGTATTTGAGTTCATGTGTACATATGCTGAACCTTCCTTTATTTCTTTTTCCAGAATTAACATTTGTGTATGCATGCAAAGGCCAGCTAGGAAGTATCTAACGATGAATGTATGAATTTGAATGAATGAATACCCACTTGCATGCAAAAATACATGCTTGTATGTTTCACGTACAGTTTTAAAGGCAAGAGTTTAGAAAACAGTACTGCAAATAGAACCTTAAAGTAGGCAGCAGGGGAAAGAGGCTGGAGACAACTTGATGTGATGACTGCAAAGAACTGTAGAGCTACCATGAAACCACATCTACGATACCAAAGTTGAGTTGCATAAGGGTGAGTGATAGCAAAATTACTATGGATGGTTCAGTGAGTAATGAGCATCAAAAAAAAGAGTTTTTGATGCTATGTCAGTCATGGAGTATACTGTTACATGGCCAAAGGGTGGTTGATATGAACAGTGATTAAATCTTATGATCCTTGAAGCAAATTCAATGTTAGAGATGCAACATGATAAGTCTGCCACTGAGTGTTATGCTAATCTCCCGTTGACTTTTGTGGCAGTTCCACTTTCAGGGTGATGGCAAATGGCCAAAGGCTCTGAGGCAGGTGGCAGCATCCCAAAAATATCAGAAATGGAAAAATCATATTTTTTTTTATCAAGCAACTTTAAGCATGCTGGGATTTAAATCCAGCTGCTAATCATTTAATGAGTCTTTGTGAGAGATATTCTAGGACATACTTCATCTTCAGTTTTGCAATTCCCAAAAAATATAAAGCAAGAAAACCTGAGAGTTTGCAAAGATTCTGGTAGATGACACTAAATACCATGATGAAAAATGAGCCCAGAACGTCCAAAATTAAGTACAACACTTTTGAAATGAGAGGGGGAGAGTATGTGAGAAATCTTTACAGCTAAGGGAAGGAAAATAGGAGTCATCTTCTGATGGCATTCAGGCAGTGTGTGAGAGCTGCCTGGGCTTCTCTGAAGACCTACAGAAAAAAGGCCCTTGCTTTGGAAAAGGCTACAGCCACAGGCTTAAGATCTTCCCTTTTCATTAATTTGCTTTCCCAGTTTGTCCTGAGATGCTGTTTATGTGTTGATTTTGTTTCATGTGAGTAAAGTCTCCATGGCCCTGATGAGCTGATTTTGTAGAGCTCAGGTTCTCCTGTCACAAGAAGTATTTGGGTGAAGGGTAATGTTTCATCACAAATTCATGATGACTTGCAGTTCCCTGTTTTCTCACATTGCTCCTGAAGACCGTGTTGCTGATTATTTAAATGCCCTCTTATTAGCAAACGTCCTCTTCTGTTGAGAAAGCAATCATCAGTTTTATTAAACAAAATTTGCTCTACAAATTTGGGCAATTAGAAAGTCATTAGAAACCATAGACAGCAAAAAGTAAGTCAAGAAGCTCATTTAGTAAAATGGCAATATTAAAATAAGGGTGTAAATCATTAAAAAACAGGGGGGAGAGAGAGGTTTGATCAATTTTTAAAATCCCTGATTCATCACAAATGTTTTTGTGCTCAAATTCTGCCTACAGTAAGCATGCAAACGAATAGATAGTGGTTAGAAAAGACACCGTAGACTGTATCTAAGGCTAGTTAAAAAAAAAATGCATCTTGGAAGTGTCTGGTTAGGAAAGAAAAAAGGGATAACATAGGAAAGCAACATTGCGAGACTATGAAAGATTGATTCAACAAAGAAAAAATCAAATACAGTAAGACACAACAAAGCAGCAGAAATGGGAAAGGTGACATTTACAAAACTGAAACCCAAGGCTTTTCTGCAGACAGAGGCCATCTAGGAGGCTACTGGAGTAAAGGAGGACATCCCTGCACGCTGTTACAGAGATCACCTCTGTATTTATGTGCAAGGAATGGACTCTGCAACTCTCCTGTTTTTAAGTGATGAGCAAAGCGACCAGTTCAACTGTTCTCCCAAATTCCACACAGACCTGTCAGTTGTTGCATGCCCTGAAGTCTTTTGGATTTCCATATTTTTTCCCACCATGGCTTTTAAAGGAGATTTTTTGGGGGGCATAAATGAATACCTTGGGTAAAGTACAGTGCCAGGGACAGGACATCCATGATTGCTTATGTGTAACAGAAAAACTGGAAGTAGCATGTTTGTGGTCTCTTATCTTGCAGGATTCTTGTGAAGCCAAAAAGGTGCTGTGGACCATAAATCAGCAGTCAAAAACATAGATGGGGCCAATTCTGAAATGTCATAATGGACATACGGGCCCTGAATTATTCAGCTCTAAATTTTGCCTTCAAAACTCAGAGCAAAGCTTCATGGTTGCTTAGAAAAACCCTAAAGCTATGACAGTGGGAATGGAGAGCTGGGATATCATGCGTTCCTGAAAATGATTTACTTACACTGCTGATCAGTGCATGTAATAGGAAGCAAACCTGGGCTACTGTGTTTGGGATTTGCAGGGCTGGGGGACCCTAATGTGTCTGTGACCCTTCTTGCTCATTCATATTTCAAAGCTTAGAGGATGGTTCTCTCTGCTACGTAAAATGTCGATGGTGGGGGGACAAGATTGAGATGTGTGGGTGGGACAGGGAGAGCTGGCTCTTCAGGGTAGGAGAAGCCCTTTCCTCTGGAAGCCAGCAGCCCAAGGAGCCATGGGTTCAGCTCCTCCAGGGAGAGTGCTTTGGGTCCATGTCTGAAGGTTGCAAACAGAATCCATAGCCATAAAAGTGAAAATGACATCATCCATTACATTTTTAGCCACTGATTTATTTTAAGCAGTTGCTTGCAAATGTAGTTTTAATAGTGGTTAGTCAATATGCTTGTTTCCTTCTGATACAAAGCTGAATATGCAATTCATGCATGAAATATATAAAGACTTGTTAGTTTCCCATTGATCCTGCAAAAGGGAATTTTTCTTACACATAAGGTTATTATTATAGTAACTAATAACTAATGTGCTGAAACCAGAATTTGAATTTCTATTGCTAGATTTCTTTCATTAATGTCTAGATATGTGCTGTTAATACATCTTTAAAAGACTGTTCATCCTAAACAACCCTACTGTGAAGGGACATGTTTATAGAGAAAAGTGTTTGTGTGCATGTGCATTTATGTATGTGTGCAGAGATAGCACACACATGTAGACATACATATTAGTCTCTCTACATAGCATATACGTTATACGTATTTCAAGAACCACAGTGCAAGTGTGTGGTGTATATTTTTAGTATAGCTGAAATGCAGCCATCATGATGGGGCAGAAAGAAGACCATTAGTAAACCATTGTACAGGAAACAGCCATTTCAGCCAAATATGTCGGGCAAATTCTCTCCTTTGTGAAACCCAGTGCTATCTTGAACATGCAGGTAACAAGGAGGCATGTGGTGCATTAAACTGTGGGCACAGATAACATATGTAAACACATGCTCAGATTATCTCTGCTTTATCATCCTCCTCCTCGTGTATCTATGTGTTTCTGGCAATTGTTGACGGGAAAACATTGGCCTTGAATTCAGGCTTTTATAGTAAGAGTCATGACTGAGACAGAGAACAATATTTTCATCTGCCTGCAGTAGTTACCATTGTTTCCTTTCAAATTTCTTCAGCATCCAGCACTGAACTGTTCACCCTAGATTTGGCATAAAGGGTAATGATGTAAAGCAAATGAATTATAATAATAATTATAAAGTATTCCTGTGTATTGATGAAGCAAAACTAAATAATCCAACCAAATATTTTCCAAGGAAAACATATAGTTTTAGCCAGGTGGAGTCAGCAAGGGCTCGTGACATCTGTGTGAGTGTGTCTTTGCTTTATATAGCACAATGCACTTGTTTCCTACATTAAGAAACTGTATTTTCTTTGTTCCGGCAGACTTTCTTGAAAATTGGGGAATTAAGCAAGTTATGACTTCAGTGTGACTATGAAAACAGGGTGAACTTCACTGGGAATTTTTATTCCCAACCCCTTTGCAGTGTTTTGGGGGATGGATTCTCTGCTTTCCCAGGATATTGGGTGGGTATCACCCCCACACACATGCACACTAGACTGGGAGCTGGGCAAGGTCCAGCCTCGCATCCCAAAAAAATGCAGAAAAGCACTGCCAGGAGGTGTTATTCAGACTACCAAACTCCTGCTGTCCCCCCACATGCACACCCAGAGAGCCCACGATATACCGTGCATCAGACATCACTTGATACTCATTCCCAATTCTCTGTTGTTGCCATTGGTGGAGCTTCCACAGAGGTCGTGGGGTGGGAAAGAAAGGCTGTTGTCCAGCCTGGGTGCAGCTGCAGGGTGGATGCAAGGGGAACAGGCAGGGGTCTGTGTGGCCACTGGGGTCTCTCATGCTGCCAGACAGCAGCAGGGCTTGTGTGCATGTGTGTGTGGCAACACAGAGCATATTTTGCATACCCTTCCCCCCGCATCCTGTAGAACAAAGGACGTGCCTGACTTCAGGCACACAGCCACTCAGACAGTATGGAAAAAGTGGTATATTGGAAGACTGTGAAATAAAATGTGTCTTATAAAGAACATCAATGTGCAGGATGAAAAAGTGTGCATACAGGACTGCTATTTTTCTTATCTTTAGAACCACACTGCAACTAGCATATACATATCCAGGCAAATGAACTTGCTCTTGATTTATTTTTTTTTTTTTTTTTTTTTTTTTTTTTTTTTTTTTTTTGTAAGTGAGACGGTTTCTGTGCTACAGAAGCCACTTTGAAGTTAATCAAACTGCATATAAAAGGCTGGCATATGTTTCATTTTCATATGCTATTCCATTCTGTATTTACTGTAGCTTCACGTACAGCAGGCAGGATGCTGATCTCACTTGTAATGGTATGAATCCAGAATAAGTCCACTGGCTTTGATGTCAATGAGAATCTGACAGCTCAGTGTGCTCATTTATTTACCACCTGTCAGGTATTAATTACTGGTTGCATACTCCTAAAATATTGCTTAACCTAAAGAGCAGAAGGGCCACCCTAGTTAATCCTAGGGCCTTGGGCCCAGGTTTTGTACATATGTGATGCCATGTATATGGAGCAGTACCTCTGATGGGATGTCTGTGCCTATGTAGAGACACTCGGAGCTTCTCAGTGCGCATGTCAGAATGAGTTTCTTTACCCATACCAGGCTCATTGGTCCTGCCTGCTATGGGTGATCATCAGAGGCCTTTGCTGTAGGGCAACCTTCCAACTGTTGAGTTTGTGTGGTTTTTTTTCAGGGGATATGCATGGAGATGAGATGGCACTGAGTAGACCAGGGTCGTTCCCAAAGAACATGACATTTTAACACAGCAGACAGCTAAATGCATGTTATTTCACCTGATGGTTCAAAGAGCCATTATTGTCTGAAGGCCTTAAATTCTAAAGAGCAGAGGGGTTTTTTCTGCCCAGTATCCTAAAATTCAGCAGTTCAGTGTAGTCTCAGAACAGCATCACAAGGTGGAAAGTCTGTACCATTTCTTATTTCATGAATAAGAATTTGACAAGCAGTGTAAATGTTAGGATCAAATCCAACCCCGTCATGATTCTTTCATGACTTTTCTGTCCCGATCACTAGTAAACATTGTCTGTGTGTGCAATTAAATAATGCGTGCTCAAAGGACTGGATTAAAAAATTAATATAAATCAGCACGATGTCTTCTGAAAGCAGTGCCCAGTCTCACACTGATGTGATTGGATCTGGACAATAAGATGGTGACAATGTTTTTTCTGACAGAAGAAAGACTGCTTTGTAATTCTGCTCCTGATGTTTCATTACTGCATATCCAAATGCCCACCAGTCTTCTCCTGCATCTGCTGAAATGCAAGATTTTTGTACATAAATTAAGACATAAAAGGTGTGTCCAATATTCTGGAATCCAAACATTGCATTTATTTTGTATTATTTTAATCCAGAAGCGTGACACAGATGCTGTAGCTGCTGTGAAGCAGTGTGTCACTACTGTGATATGAAGCATATATGGCTATGCTTTGAAAGAAAGCACTTCTCCTTTGTATTTTCTTTTTCATTTTGTCAGTTATAGCATTAAAAAACCCTTTATTTTTTATCCCACATACATTACATATGAAAGGTACACACCATTCATCAATAAAACACAATATGATTTTCCATTTTGATAGCCAAAGGATATCTCTTGTTTATAGGAAGAACTCTGTATGCATTTAACTTTTTTTTGTTATTGCATTACCAGTATTGCCAGCTGAGACAGGAAAGTGAACCCCACTGAAATGAAGATGTCTGGGTTTTGCCAAATTGTGTGGAAAAATTCACTACGTTGGTACTGAACAATGGATCACACCACTGAAGACTTTGTGTTAATGGGCTATTTTTGAGTGAAAGAAAGCAAAGTCAGTAAAATAATGATTAAAGAAATAAAGAAAAAGGACAAACAATAAGGTCTCATTGTGGTTCAAAGTTTTCATTCAAAATGAACAAATAGTGAGCCTTCACCACATCTGTGAACTATTTGTTTTGTGAATTGGCAAGCACCACCTACACCAATTCTAGTATATGTATGCAAGAAAGTGCTAGATGACATGCAAAAATGCAAAATGACAATGCAAAGGCCATGAGTCTGTCTTAAAAGAAAAGGAAAAAACCCACCTATAATGGCAGAAGTATGGAAGTGTTCCATTCCAGGACCTTAGACCATAAGCTCATGACTGCAGGGTATGAAAATCAAAATTGCAAGGAGTCACATGCCACAGCCATAAGAAATCACATTATCAGCCTCCTGGGATATCATTAAACTGATTGAGAACAAGATTGAAATGATCTGGATAGTCATTTTCAGAGTTATACTGATTACATCCATCCAACAGCTCCAGCACCACCCAGGTTGCAAATTAAAGGAGAGCTGTCAAAAAACATCCTACGCAATCTTATACCATTGTTTTGTCTTAAAAGCCTATATTTATACAGAGTAAACTTCATGTCACTTCATTTTTCTCGAACATTGAATGTTGTTGTACACACATATCAAGGATGTAGGCAGCCTAAAAACATGTTTTTAGCTCAGCTATCACCAGTATGTCCCTTTTTTTTTTTTTTGTTTCAGTCGAAAAGAGGGAATAATTAATATAATGGGTTTAAGTGAAGGCAAAATGCCATATGCCTCTAGTTTGTTAAATGCAGTCTTGGCAAAAGAAGTAATGGAATATTTATTCTATATTTATATTTCTACTGTATTTTCCAGTTTCAGGTGACAGCAGTAGAGGCAAGCTACTGAATCACTATTCTGGATATAATGTGTCCTGATTACCAAATACTGTGCTTGGGCAACTGGTTATAAAGCTGTACATCAGGTATCATACTGGAAAACAGAAGTGAACAAACATGCATTTAAAACAATACAGAAACCATTCTCATAGTTTATCTCATTAAAAAACATTTCAGTTAACATCCTTTTGCAGTGTCCCTGCCAAACCATTTTCATCTGGAGCAAAATAACTCCATTGATCACCACAGGATTGTTCTTATTTTCGCTAATGGACCTGGGGATAGCTCTGGTCCTCATCTGTAGTTGTATTTACCCCAGTCTGCATGAACTTGTTTAGAAACTCAAAGCTGTTATTTGACTAAAGTTGATTCTTAGCCAAAAGTTGATTCATCAAAGTGGTCACTGTGCTTTGATTAGGAAAAAATAAGACCCAGTAACTGAAACAATCCAGGTGAGAGATCAGAGCTAAATATACTATTTTAATTACTTTTTTGGGGGTGAAAGTGTCCATGACAATGACAAAAAAGAAAGGGGCTGCATGGCTCTTACTTGATGTCTCTTTTCATTCTCCCATTCGTTTTCACAGAATGTGACCCTTGGTTATCCATCAAATTCAAGAGACTACAGGAGCATTACCGAAGAGAAATATTTGGCCCTAAATATTCCTAAGTAAGGGGGCTTGGAGATTTGTGTACTTAATATATTTATTCTGAGGGTGAATAGAATTGAGACTGTCCAGCCTGTTGGAGTAATGTAATGCATGATTGCAGATGGAATATTCTTTATTGCTTATTAGTAGCATCTGAAGCCATGAAATGTCAAAGCTGTGTGGTGTCTCCTCAGGTATGGAGCGAGGATCGTGTCCTGTCGTGGGGCTGTTCCGCGTGAGGCAGTCCAAATGCAATGACGTTTTGTGCATTGCAACAGACTGTTCTTCATCAAAGAGATGTTAAAATAATTCTTTCTGTGCCAGCTGAAAAAAATCTAAATAAATGTATTCACCTAAAAGCATGTGTGAGCTGTGAAGATGCTGCATTCCATGGAATAGCAGAATAGTGTTGGGCTGGTATTTCTAACACAACTGGGGACCGTTGAAAACTAGAAAGTAAACTGCTCTTAGTGAAGAATTTACATGAGAATTGTTCTAGCTACAGAGCAAACAATGAACAAACTTTACTATCAGTTTCAGTGAATATTCTTTGTCAAAACCCATGTAGTTTGAATTATCAGATGAGCCTCCTAATATGCTGACCCTAATGTCAAGACTGCTTTGATTTTTCTCATGTGTTGAAATGGACAGACAATATTCCTATTCTGCTAGTGACTACAATGGAGTTACAAGCTCCTTGAATAAGCCTTCTCAAAAACACCCTTTGGCCAAGTTCTGCTTTAGAAAACTGCAATTAAATTTAAAAAATGGAAAAAAAAAAAGTTTGTTTTAATTTGGTCGTTTTTAGTCTTTCCTCAACAGTTCAGCTAATTAGTTGGCTTCTAAAATTTCTGCATTGCTCTGAATGTGCTATTTTTGTCCTCACACTTACTTGTGACCTTACCCTTAAAGTTACCTTTACCTCTATTTTGTCAGCTTGACACTCTGCTGTGTTCAGGAATAACCTGGAGGCTGCTTGTCCAGTCTCAAATCCCCTCAGCACTCTGGTGGAGGTGATAAGATTTACCACTGTTGTAGCACTTCTCAGGGTTTTTTTTTACCAATGGTGAATTAAACTAACAGCACTGAAAAATTATGACATTTTAAAAATCCAAGAGAAAGGGCTGAAGAAATTGGCTCTTACAGGAGAAAATATGTAAGTGATAGCAAAGTATTTTTTCATACAAAGTATAGTATATTGGGAATTTTATTATAATCTGGGATTCACCTAAATGCATTTAGCTTAACAGCTCATTTCACAGGGATGGATATGTGATGGATTTTAGGTTGGTCCCTGAATGATAAACATAGTGCAGGAAAAGGGGCTGGGAGACAATGGTAATCTGTAGTTCATGAAGTATTTATGTTTTTCAAGACTACAAAAATAGTGATTCACTCTATTGTACCTCAGAAAAAGACTGAAGCTTGACTTCTTGTTTCACCTTTCAGGCCATAAATGGATGCTGACAATAATTAGCAGACGGTGGGTGGCTTCTGAGCATGCCTAGTGGGGAAGCTTGTTTTTTTCCAAAGCACAGTTTCTATCTTGAGGAGGGAAGGAGGGAGCTGAGTTGTGCTGCATCACTCTCCTTGCAATCTGTTCTGGCATAGCTCCCTGTGCTGCATGAGGGAGCTCAGCCATCCTCCAGCATTGCCTTCTGATAACAGCTAGGATTAACAAAGACTGAGGACTGAAAACAGAAAGAGGTGACAATATTTTTAGGAGGCAAAGAATGAAAACATTGTAATAGATGGTCCTTGTTTTGTACTAGACTGATGCTGGAATGCAACACTAACCTATTTTCATAGCAAGTTGCACATGAGAAGCCTCAAGGTCCCACCTTTCTCTGGTCCAGATAACGTGTGAAAAAAGCAAACAATACAAAAGAAGTCTTAAGTGCTGCTGTTTGAGACAAACAACCTTCCTTGCCTGTATCAAAGATTACTCTCCATCTAGCTTAGCTGATTGTAACCTGTGCTTTATCATCACTGCTGAGCCTCCAGTTGGATGGAGTCCTAGAGCTAAAAGCCTGAAACTTCCAGAGAAGGAGCATATTTGGCTGCAGCTGCTGATGGTGTGGCACCTTTCAGGGCAACTTTCTTCTCAGCAATCGAAGTGGAAATTTCTTCAAAACCTGGTGGTACAGGCTGTAGTTGTCTTCTGTGGGCACCTGCAGAGCTGTGGTTTCAAACTAGCTTTTGGGATCATTATACCACTAAGGAGAAGAAAAATCTACACTTGTATTCTTTTTTTCCACTCCATTCCCCTTTTTTGCCTTATGGAAGACTTCATGGATGACAATTTCCTCTGGGCTTATAATAGTAAATTAAAACTTAAAGCAAGGTGTTTGCTGTGTTTGTCCATGCTCTCCAGTGTTACACACCATGCCGAACATTTTGATTAAAAGAAGCAAAAGCCATGCTGGGCTGGCAGCAGTATAGTCAGAGGCTGCATTTCTTCTAAGCTGCCAGAAAAGCAAGAGTCAGTGTAGCTATTCAGGGCAGGACCAAAGCTGGGGAGAGGAGAGCTGTGATAGCTCCACTTATCTTGTGCAGCTCGGCTCTTGGAAACACCATTCGCAAGCCTCTGGTGACGGTGTTACTATAGAGACAATGTCCTCTGCCACTCACCCTTTCACTGCAGTCAGCAACTTGCATGAATAAAGTCTGGCAGGAGATTTCTGCTAAGTGTTTTCCCTAAGATGGAGGGTTTATATGACATGTAAATATACATACACACGGTCTCATTATTAATCATTACCCATGAATTTTGCAAGTTTCTGATTTCCCAAAGCAGAATGTCAGGTCTGCTTGAATTTTTTATTTCACAGGATTGATTTAAATGACAGGTTAATTCTGTACTACCCCAGACCCTGTATGGGCTCACAGCTCTCTGTCTGTAGCACTTAACTGTTTTTACTGCAGCCCAATTACTGATCACAGTTATATTGTGATTGGTTTGTTTGTTTGTTTTTGGTTTCCAGGTAATTATTTTAATAAATGCTACATCAAGTACAATACAAGCAAGCCAACAGACCATATAATCACAGGTGAGAAATCAAACAGCATCTTCTGTCCCCAGCTGGTCCCTCTGCTGTAATTCACCTGAGCAATGCCTGTGCAAGAACAAGCGTTTGTTAGATGCCACCCAAACTGGTCTGCAGCTCTGCCAAGCAGCCAAAATTACCATTGCATGTTGCAAATGCCCTTCTGTGCTACAGCGAATTGCAGGGACTCGTGGAATTTGAGCTGTGTTTCCACCTGGGTTTCAAAGGGCATGAGACTGACATGATCGTGCTGTCTGTCTGTCAGCTTCCCTCCTCCCCGTGACTTCTGGACTTACAGGCAGGTTTCAGCCAAGTTTGAGAAGAGCAGATGATGCTGCAAATACAGTTACGTTCTTGCAAATACAATGAAATTCTTGGACATACTATGAGCATTAGTGGCAGGGTAGGAAGTGACAGACAAATTATCATCCCCATTACAGAGAAAGGCAGTAGAATGTGATTATTGTACACTGTCTGGCTGTAATCTGTAGTGAGCCTGTGACTGTGTCCTGCTCAACAGTATGTATAACACTTGACTAGACTCAGTAGGTGTAGTCAGGTGGCAGTGCTGCAGAAAACACAGCAAGGGAAAGCTAGTCTCATCATTGCAGGATCAAAATAAAGGAAATCACCCCTCTTGGAATATTTAGCATCTTGCAAAGGAAAGTGCCTACTCCTGGAATACTGTGAATATGAGACTCTCTGCTTTAATTTAGCAATAGTTTCTATCTTGTAAGTTTTTTGAGAAAAGCTTGGAAACAAGACCTATGAGTTTCAAAGATCGAATTAAGAAAAAAAAACCCTCATTGTATTTTAAAAAATCTCATGATTGGAGGTGAAAGGACAGAACTTCTTCCTAATGTGATAAATATACTCAGTTTCATAAGTCAAGATATTTATCTAATGCTCTGCCAAGTCTGCAGTCAAACTGTTGGCTCCTTTACTTCCCTGAGCTAAAACCTGCTATCCTGTGTGCTGCTCTACAAGTAGAACAGTAGATATCCGAGGAGCTGACCATGAGAAGGAAAATGTAAAGCAAGTAGTTAGTTTATTTTCAGATCTGTTTCTTTAAAACAAAACAAAACAAAACACTTTAATGAGTTGGTGAGAAAGCAAGTCAATAAACCTTATACATAAAACATCAGTATAATGCTTATGGTTACCAAGCCCTGTATATAGATGTAATAATGAACTAAAATATCAGCAATTTGGGCTCTAAAGTTAGAGACCATATTTTATTACATTTAAACTTTATTTAACTTCATGTTTGGAAAAAATATTTTTCTTATGTGTGGCCTGATTTTAAGTTAGAAATTTTAAAAGCCTTTCCAGCTTTCATAGTGTATTATCTGAAGACTGAACATGCCAAAAAGTCTATATGTTTTTTCTAGTTTTTATGTATGCTTAGAAATAGAAATCCATAAAAACAAAGTACATGTAAGTCTAGAAGCAGTGAAAAAAAGGAGTTTACTTTTAACATTCTCATTTCACACATTCACTTTTCAGTGGTATTTCCTCTGGATTTTGCTATTTAACATGGTTTTACTAAAAGAACAAAATTTATCATGCAATTCAAATTTATAAAACCACATCAAAATATGCAATGAAGTGCAGGACAAGCCTTGCTGCCAGCAAGAACCATGTATACTATTAATTATCTCTGCTGACAGTACAGTTGAAGTGTGAAGTTCATATTAACATCTCGAAGGCAGTTGAGTCAGAGTCCCAAAACACTGTAGGTGCACAAACCCCAAACCTGTTTCTTTGATACTCACTGATGCTTCCTTCACCAGCATGGTGATGCAGAGGTTTGTCAGTGACTGCCCATACTGCATGTTCAGTTTTCCCCCTTGAGCTTCACTGACAACACACAGTGAAGCACACAGACAGTATATTAAAAGACCAGAACTTCAGTCAGCAGCTAAGTACTTTCATATTTTATTATGTTATTGTTTAAACATCAGGGAGGATGTATAACAAATGAAGGACAACTGCAAAGATGCTCTGATGCTTGGGAGAGCAAGAGTGGGAAAGAGTTGGGACTCAGGAAGGTTCAAAAGTTGCTTCGTGCTTCAGTTGCATTGAGTGGGAATTTATATTTCTCTACATTTCATTTGGGAGTTACTTTAGAATTGTAGATTCATTTAGGTTCGAGAAGACTCTTGAGATCATCAAATTCAACCATAAACCTAACACAGCCAAATCCATCAGTATACCACGTCACTAAGAACATCATCTGTACATCTTTTAAACACCTCCATGGATGGCGACTCCACCACTTCCCTGGGCAGCCTGTTCCAATGCCTGGCAACATTTTCTGTGAAGAAATTTTTCCTAATATCGAATCAAAACCTCCCCTGGCACAACTTGAGGCCATTCTCTCTTGTCCTATCACTTGTTACTCAGGAGAAGAGACCAACACCATCCAGGCTACAACCTCCTTTCAGGTAGTTGTAGACAGCGATAAGGTCTCCCCTCAGCCTCCTTTTCTCCAGGCTGAACAGCCCCAGTTCCCTCAGCTGCTCCTCATCAGACTTGTGCTCCAGACCCCTCACCAGCTTTGTTGCCCTTCTCTGAACTCTCTCCAACACCTCAATGTCTTTCTTGTTGTGAGGGGCCCAAAACTGAACACAGGATTTGAGGACCAGCCTAAACAGTGCCGAGTAAAGGGGGACAATCTCTTCTCTATTCCTGCTGGCCACACTATTTCTGATACAAGCCAGGATGCTGTTGGCCTTTTTGGCCACCTGGGCACACTGCTGGCTCATGTTCAGCTGCTGTCAATCAACACCCCCAGATCCTTTTCCACAAGCAGCTTTCCAGCCACTCTTCTCTGAGCCTGTAGCGCTGCCTGGGGTTGTTGTGACCCAAGGGCAGGACTCAGCACTTGGCCTTGTTGAACCTCATACAATTGGCCTCAGCCCAATGATCCAGCCAGTCTAGATCCCTCTGTAAAGTCTTCCTACTCTCCAGCAGATCAACACTCCCACCCATTTTGGTGTAATCTATGAACTTACTGAGGGTGCACTCGATCCCCTCATCCAGATCATTGATAAAGATACTAAACAGAACTGGCCCCAATACTGAGCCCTGGGAAACACCACTCATGAACTGGACACCAACTGCATTTGACTCCATTCACCGCAACTCTTTGGGCCATCCAGTGAATTCTAGCAAAGAGCACAACTGTCCAAGCCATGAGCTGCTAGTTTCTCCAGGAGAATGTTGTGGGAAACTAATTCAAGAGAGACTCTTAATTTACTATACATTGTCCTGTGGATACATGACATACCAATTATTGATCAGTTACTTAGTCTATGTTAACTTAAACCTGAATAACAGATTTACAAAATTCCAAAGAAAAAAAAGTTTAGAGAATATAATGCAAGGAGACAACTGTGTTGGCAGTGGGATACATTAAACACACAATCTTTTCTGCTTTTCTGCTCTCTAACTGAGATATATATTGGCATATGTACAGCCAGAATTTTTTTTTAGGTATCTACAGTAAGATTCCTTTGATATAGGAAGCCAGTTGGGAAACTCCACTTAAAAGTTAGAGTATGCTTTAGATACAAATACAGATCTCTGTCTTCAGGAGCTCGTGTTTCAAAATCTCTGCTCTCATGCTCCTGGAGTTTGACAAAGGCCTGACTTGCATCAGTATATACCAATATTTTCAGCAAACTTGGTCCTTTTTACACTGGCATGAAATCACAGTAAATCCCCTCAGCACACACATCTATGGGTGCTGACACACATATTTGCTTTTGCAGATGCTCACCATTTTCCTCAACCTGTGCATGAGGCTCAGAGCACAGGAGCAGGTGACAAGCCGAGGTTTCAGTCAAGAGCCATCATCCCCCAAAGCTGCTGGCTCCTGCCTTTGTTAAGGAGTGTGTGCGCAGACCCATGAGTCAGCAGGCTGATCAGCATTGATGGTCACATCTGGCACTGTGGTCCCAGAGCTGGACACAGCTGGGGATGCTGTGCCTGCAATCCAAATCCTTACATAAAGCAATTGAAATATTATCAGAAAATACTTTTGTACTGCCTGGGTGTTTGTGGCTGTGACTGAACACACTTCTATTGTCCTGAAACTGGATACGAGTTAAAATTTGTACTCATAGTCTGAAATTTATTAATGTTGTATTCAGACCTTGGAATATGTAACTATGTTAGGAGTCATCAGCAGGAATCTCAGGAAAGAAATAATGAACAAAAATGATGCAATGAAGATGAAAGACCTTCCCACAAACTCTTGGGAATTTGTTCAAAGATGACTTGGTGAGCAGCTGGTCCAAAAGCTCGACCTCCTGTGAAGTTCAGGAAATAGGTGGTGAACTGCGGGCTAAGGAGCAGGAAACTGCCAAGACAAAACTTTGCTATGTAAAAAGTGACTAATTTGCAAGAGTTGTTTGGAAGCTCTTACAGGAATTAGACAGCTTGTCTAGAGGCTTTTCTCTTCTTTTATATCTTGCTCTGTTCCTATCACCAGGTTGATCAATACATTGTTTTAAGGAATCTACCATATTCACCATCAGTCACAGACTCACAAAGGGAATAACGTCAATACTGGACCCAGTCAGGCCTCCTGGGTAAGGATGATTACTACTCTCATTTAGCACTTAGCATAAAAATGGGAAAAGAACATGATGGGTTTTCTGAAAGGGTAACATCATAGGCAGGAGAAGAAGCTGAGTTGCAGCTATTTGCTTAACCATGAACATTGTTAATTTATAAAACGACTCCATTCCAATTTTAGTTAGATATATTTTTAAAGAAAATAAACCTAATCTGCAATCGCTCATTTGTAACCGATGCATAGAATTTTGTGTTAATGCATTTACTAAATTTGCATTCTGAAGTGTAGAAAAAGCAGTACAAAATAATGTTCCAGAGGCAACACTCAAGGCAAAACTGCTCATAGACCCTAGACTTAAGAACAGAAAATCAATTTTCCTTCAAACACTTTATTGGACAGTACTCATAAGTATCCCAATAAGGCATTATTAATGATTTTGTACTGTGAGTCGCTGGTTCATTGTACAGAACTGGAGTTAGCTGAAAGCTTAGTAAAGTCCTGTCAAACTTTTTTTATTGAGAAAGTAAAAACACATGACACAATCTACTTATTTTCTGGGATTGGGCTAACTTTGTCTTTCATGCTCTGAGACAATGATTTTTAGAAATCCAGCATAATTTACATACTGCTCAGTACATATTCACTCTATCAGACACCTCAGCTATAAGGTATGTCTTTCTCACCTTTCCATATAGTCGAGGCAGTGAAGGCCAGAGGAGCTCTTGCAGAGTTGAGTTCAACTCCCTGACCACCCCAGCTGCTAACAATATTTAAGTAACCTTTATTGATACTCTAGTTGACCCATGCACCATAGTGATGACAAAGTGGTGGTGCAGACCCCACCTTGAAAACAGGAAGAACTAAACTGCAGTGCTGGTATGTCTGAGGGAAATAATTTGTACTGAAGAGATATTAATGCAGCAATTAATTATTCAGATATTGTTTGCACATTTGAGGTACCTTCCATTATTTCATTATATTTCAATTTTTATACCAGTGACACTTATTTGATAGAAAGCAAACCTTTTATAGAATGACCTGCATTGCAAAATGGCTGTGAGCTCTGTGTGTTGCTGGAGAACCAGGTGACATTCGGTGAGAACAAAGCAAAACCAATATTATGGGATGAGGTTATGGGTCAGTGTCTACCAATATGACATGAGGGCAGGAGGAAAAAAGGCAAAGTAAATGAGCTTTCTTTCACATAAAGTATACATCAATGTTTTTTCCCTCAGGGCATCCTGGTCGTCAATGAATATTTCAAGAAGCAGAATCAGGAGATTCATCTCCAGCTACCTTTTTATTTAGACAGTTAAGTTTAGAAGAAACTCAGCAGTAAGTCCACTGAACAAGTGAAAAAGCTTTCATTCTCTTCAGCTGGGCTTCCTTGACACAACAATGATGGATATCCAGTATCTTCTAAGAACCAGTGACTTGCTATTGCCTGACAACTGAAAAGTATTATACTTAAGCTTTCAGTCAAAATTAGTAACTCAGTCACTTTCCATATATGATATAAAATGTTAACATTATAAACTTTAGTTACCACAGTTAATTTTTAGGCATCTAATCTAGTGTCCTGAATGGAAAGGCTCAGCATCTTCAGTCCCCACTGTAAGGAGGGGAGGAAAAGGGTGAAAGGGTTGCTCCTGCAGTGTGCTGCTCTGACCACCCCAGTTAGGCTGCTGCTCTGAACAACATTTTGTCCTTGTCTGACGATACAGGGAGATGACAGAGATTTCCTCCCCAAAATAGAAACCAAAGTTTGTTGGCTTTTAGCATGACTTTTCCCGATATTCACAGTGCAGTTTCACGACTTAACTTGTAATGAGTGTTGTTGGGAAATCCTGATGTGATTGTTATCCAATCCACACGTATGCAGCATCAGTAGTAATGCACAAGCATAGACTGTTAGGTTATTAAGGCTGCAGTGAAGACAAGAGTTGCAGTTACTGTGGCCTGGACTAGAGAAATGCTACAAATTTTCATCTGGTAGTATCCTGAAGCTGTAAAACCACTGGACTTTAATTCTTACCCCTTTAAACCAAGAGGTAATTTTGCAGTGACTTCATTATTCCCCAGATTAGATCCAGTGTGAGCTAACGCTTGGAAAGGTGCACAACCAAATTTGAAAATCAAAGCAATAATTGATTAAGCTACATATCAGAGGATGAGGTGTCAATATTGAGGATATTCCATTTTCTGGAAATGTGACCTTTTAGGACAGGTTAACCCAATTAAATGCAAAAAAAATCTTAAATATTTCAAAAAAGAAGACTAGAAGCCTACACGTTGTGACAGCCTCTATGAAATGTTGAGCATGCATTTAAATCATGTGGCCCATGCACATCTTATTGCTTAGACATAGCTTACACTTACCCAAGGATGCTGCATTTTTCTGGTGCTTCCTCCAAACCTGAAATACCTGTAGTCAGTCTCAGCTTATAATAACACCCACATCTGCATTTCAGGGCTCTGCTTGGGGACAAATGGCCTATTGCTATGTCTTGGGCCATGTGTTTGTCCCCATCAGCCATGAAACCAGCAGCAGTATTCATCACTGGTCATTATTACTTAAGTCAATATCAGCCTAGTCAAAGCAGATGAACTCTTATCAGGGTGGTTAGGATGGGATAACTGCATAGCTGCAGGCAAATCACATAATTCTCTATGACTACCTATGAAATGTATAGAAATAACTCTTCCAGGTGGTTCAAAGCACTTGGCCATGTGCCTAGGAACTCACCTAGGCATTCTGGGATTGCATAATAAAATACTACTTGTCATGTCTTATTGCTTAATTATTGTTATCACCTTCCAGAATTTCAGTAAACTGGGCGTTCTGCATAATGAGGTTATACTAAGCCAGAGACATTGTAACACAAAAACAGAGAGAGCTACACTACTATATTGTACTGGATATATTATTACTACAACACAGTAAACTTTTCACTCTGTCTATTTTGACTAGAGAAAAAAACAGTTTACAGTAGACTTTTCTTCAGTGTGCCCGGATCTCAAATTCTTTGCAAATGATAGATATGCTGATACAATAAAATCCCTTTGTTAATATTATCACAGTATGCTTGAAATGTATCTGGAGAGTTGATGAGGAGACCGCTCAGGCTAGGAGACAGCAAAAGGGAAAGTAAAGGGAGAATGATCATCCTCTCATATTATGAAATCTCACCCTCGCTCATTTGCATAGGGACAACATCTTCTTGCTTTTTGAACCAAAGACACCAAAAGCATAAATGCTCAAGGTAAAAAAAAAAAAAAAAACACAAAAAAACAGGACACCAAAACCAACAAAAAAACCCCCAACAAATAACCCAAGCAAAAAAACAACAATCCCAAACAACAACGACAAACCAAAACAAAAAACCAACCAACCAAACAAAAACACAAGCAGAAGAGAACAAAAGTAAACATGGCCTATAATTTAAAAAAATTATTCATCCTTCTTATATCTACCTTGTCTCCCATGAATTTCAAACACTTATCCTGAACCAAAAAAATATGTAGTTTATAAATGAGAAAACAGGTGACTAATGAAGGCCAAACATGATTTAATATAAATACATTTATGCGACAAATGTTAAATACATTCTAATACATTCTTTCCCTTGGCAGGTGGGCTTCTCTCATTCTTTCAGAATTACACAAGCCTATTATCCTACCCTACTATCCTCACTAAAATAAGATTTTATTATTTTTTACTACCATTAGCAGTAGAGAACAAATGCAGCTCTTGGAAAATGAGCTGGATTTTATTCTGGTTTATTTATCATCAAAAGAACTGTTAATTAAATTCTCTGTGCAAAATATCACTGTAGATGCATCAGCCCAAAATAACCAAGCTTGGCTTTCAGTGTTTATTAGATTCTGGTGTATGTTTTCCTGCTTATGCTCAGAAAGCAAAACAAAACTCTAAAAAAAGCTTTTAAATGGAAAATTGTCTAGAAGCCACTGGAAAAAAATTCTCATGGAATGAAAATTCTAGTGGCTACCACTGGTCAGACAGCAAGGCGATAAAAAATTTGAGATAGGTTAGTTGTCCCGGATAAATCCTTATGCAGTGGTTACTGGTGCAATACTGGATGGATAGTCCAAGCCATCAGTGGCATGATGCAGAAACAGAAAGAGGGAGGGGTCTGCAAGCTATATTGAGAAATTTCCCCCAAAATAAGTGGAGTTCAGAGAGATCGCAGTGCATGGAGTCTGGAAAATGCTTACTCATGAGAGCATCCCATTGTCTTTTGGACTTGGAGCCAGAGCATGTTGGCACTACTTGAAAAGCACACTGTATAGCAAGCCTGCAACACGATGCTGTGACCCTGCTTTGGACAAACAGTCCTGTTGGTTACAGTAGGGATTTGCATGTGATCTGTAGGTGCCCTCTCAGGGGCTGTAGAAGGCAACTCCGAAAATCTAGTCTGTCATCAATAGATTTAAATACTTGGTGTAGTAATCTGTTCCTCCACAGGACAGCCCACACATTTGATAAAAACTGGAGTTGGATTTAAGTCATAAGGACTTGTTTGTTCAGTCTTAAAACCCTTTTGGACAGTGCCCACCTTGACTTACCTTTTTTGTAGTCCCTTGGATTTTGCAAGGTGGAGGCTGAAGAAGAATCCTGACAGAATCCACCCTCTCCCCATTTTTTCCACAAATGATGAATTCCCATCCTTCATCTGGGACACTGATTCTCCTGTTGAGAGTGCATGGGAAGAGACATGACCAGGTTTAATATTTGTTTAGATTCCTACTATATGCATCCAAATCTCCCCCTACAGCTGCCCATCCTTCGTTTATTTAATGGCTTTCAAAATTCCATTGACAATGGCATGGCCTTCTTACTAGTCACCCCTTTACTCTTACCCTACTTTTCCCCCAGTGCCCACAGCTTGAGTGCAGGTACTTTGCAGTAGTATGGATACCATTGTTTTCCATGTATTTATTATTTATTACCAGAGAAACTTGCACGATACCTGGGGCACCTTTCTCAGCCAAAACAAACATGTTTCTTTCTTTATTTCATATGATTCTTGGTCAGAAACTTTTCCTCTTAAAAATATTTTACCGTCCTTGATGTTTACCACGCTTCTCTGCACGATGCTAGCAGAACATGGGCTTTACCTGTTGGAAATGTCCTTCAGACCAAGACCAGCACACTAGCTTATCAACCCTGATCATGATCGGAGTATAAAACAAAAATGTAAATTTGAGACAACATTTCTGAGGGAGAAAATAGCTCTCTGTCCATTTCATTATAACTTCACCGATGCCCTTTGTACTTTGTTTCCCGATCTTTTGTTTTCATTCATGGCTCTTTTTCTATTCATAACTTTTCTCAGTACTTTGCACTATAAGCGGGTTTTAGCTGTTTTCTCCTGGAAGTTAGGAGTTTTACTGGTCCTTCTACCATAGTGTTAATTTTTGTTTTTCCATAGAAATCGCTATGGACAGCTGCTTTATATTCCCCGCTGAGTTTATTAGTATCAAATGAGACTGAGACACAACTGAGCCTGAGCAAAATGTTGTGGTCAGACTGGAAGGCTGAGTGTAGAGCTTTGAGATGTTGGCAAGTGAAAAGGTAACCAGAGACTCCTCTGGAGATGAACAAAACTTTTCATTGAATGAATCATCTACAACTATTTTAATGCTCTTAAGAATAGAACGTGCGAATGCAGGAATATAACACTGAACTATTTTATCACCTTGGGTCACAAGGAATTGTTCGGGTGCTTTTTATCAATGATGACAAAAGCTACTGTGACTGAACTTACCCAGTGAAAATCCTTCAAAGAAAACATTCAGTGTTTGTGGTAAGGATGTCCAGATATTATAAAAGAAACACTGTTCCCTTATTTATTAGTAAACTTATTTCCTATTAGACAGCTGACATATTATGGCTTATAGAACTGGGGTTTTCTCAGTGAAATGTGAAAAAAACAGCTCTGAGTGTTGCTAAAATCCAGAGCCTTCGTATCACCCCAAAACAGGGATTGCATTCTGTCTGTGTAATGCACTTCTATGAGTTTGCTTGGAAAGGATATGTTTCTTCATGTCTTTTCACAAAAGTGAATGCAACGGCAGTATACTTCTGTATGTAAAAAGTTGCAATTGCAGAGCTACCAGCTGGAGAAAGAGACTTGACATCTGTCCTGTACATGATATATATATATATCTATAAATATATCTATATATCTATAAATCTATAAATATCTATAAATACATGTAATACATATAAATTACTACATAGTGACAATACAATAGCTGCTATCTCAAAAGTTTGTATGCAGGGTGACTGGAGTAAAATATGTCAGATCCAGCTAATATAAATCTTGCCTTCCTTGAGCTTTGAAAACTAAGCCGTGACCTTCTAAATTTGGAATTCAAAATGTTGTTGGAATAAACATAAATGGTAGTTAGGGAAAAAACAAATAAACACAAACCACAACCAACCAACAACTGCAGAAAAACCCCAACAAAAAAATAAAAACAATAACAAAAAAACAGCACAAACCCCAAAGAAGCTCAAGCTATCTTGAGTAAAACTGAATTGAATATTTGGAAAAGATAATTAAAAATAATGCTTCTTTTCTGCATTTTGAAATTTGGTTGCGGAGCTGCATTTTTGTATTGTAAATCATACTTTTCAGCAATGGCTCAAGGGAAGCCCAAAACTACTGTTTGATGCTGGTTCACATTCTGCTACCAAGGGTTTTGTTGCTGATGTTTCAATTATACATCCAACTTTGCAGTACTATGGATACCATTGTTTTCCATGGATTTATTATAATTCATCACTGAATTTTAAGTGTCATCCTAATTAGTAAACAGGATGTAATTACTAAAACCGCTCTATTTTCTCTCCAACAGCAGAGAAGCAACAATTTTATTTTCCTGAAAAACTATGTTTTGGGTTTTTTTCATAGCAAATTTCAGAATAAGTTTATTCAAAGTCGTTAATTTCTAATTTGGGCTTTTTTTTTTTTTAATAGCTAAGAGGAAAAAACTTTAAAAAAAATTAATTCTCAATAAAATTAAATAAATTATTTGCCACTCACCTCAGTTTTTTACTTTTAGCTTCTTTTCCCACTGAAAAAAAAAAGGTAGACTCTACTTTGATTAAAAAAAATAATTAACTTTTTCCATTGGAACCTAAAGCAAAATGTTACTTTGTGTTATTCTTCTCTCACTTCAAGAGACAGCGAGAGAAACTGTTATTTTTAAAAGCAACAGTGTTACTTTCCTCACTTTTTTTTTTTTTTTAATATTTAACTCCTCCTTTTCTATAAGGGAAGTGGGAGGAGTAGGAAACAGATGAAATACCAAATGAAATTACTATTTCACCACAAGCAAATAAAAACTTTCCTGCTTTTACTATTTAAAAAGTAATCATTAAAATTGAAGTAATGTAATTTAAAATACTTGAAATTAATGTCGGCCAAGTAATTTTTAATTAGCATGTAGTTAAACATAAAGCTCACTATCTTTAAAAGTGAAGTTCACTATCTTTAAAAGCTAAGTAAGTATTTCCTCTCTTAAACCGTCTGTCCCCAAGTCCCTGGCTACACACTCAGGTGCAGCTCTCTCTGGTGCCAGGTACCACTGTCCTTTGCCATGTCACTGCTGCAGGAGGAGCTCCTCCAGCAGTGCTACCTTGATGTGGCTTCTGTTCAGGATAAAAATGCCTCCCTGTCTAAAATAAATGGGGGACTTGTCTTTATGAACCACAGGTCCATGTTCTTGCAGGAATGTGCAGGTTTCCTGACTAGTCACGTCATAGCCAGTGGCTGCAGGACGACACTTCTGCTCTGCTGGGATCGGGGCAATGTGTGACTGTCCCTCCATGCCTGTGCTGCTGTGTCATGCTCTGCTGAATTGTCCTAAAGAAGCATTGTGCAGAGTAGACTCTGGGAGGCAAATGCTGGACCACATGAGGTTGGTGTAGCTGCTGAGTGCAGGAAACAGGAGTGTGGGGTCACTTACGGGAGTATTGAGAGTGAGCGTAGGTCATATTGGGAAGGCATCAGGTGAGGTGCAAAATTCTATGGGTATTATCTGCTGTAATATTAGTGGCATATTCCTGACATCATCACACATCAGGAAATACTTCTTCACTATGAGGCTGACGGACCACTGGCATAGGTTACCCAGAGAGATATTAGAAAACTGTCTGGATGCTGTTCTGGGCAACCAGTCATAGGTGACCTTGCCTGAGCAGGGAAGTTGGACCAGGTGACCTTCAGAGGTCCCTTCCAACCTCAACCATTCTGTAGTCTCTGGTATAGGCTGGCAAAGCTTCATCTCTAAAATATGTTATGCCTTACTGTCTCTCCTTATGAAAACCTACCTGTTTCGTGAAGCTGCTTCATGACATGTTGTGCAGTCCTCATATTGACGCTTCTCTCAATGAAGACAGAAAATTCAACAGCCCTCTGAACCACTTCACTTTCATTATAGGTCTTAAATTGGTCTGAAGTAATGCATATGTATATGCATTTCTTTTATTCTAGAGGTGCCATTTAACCTTCGACAAAGGGACAGACTGAGGATTTGCATATCACTGAAACCTCATTTGAAACCTGAAGATAGGACTTGTATGAAACCTGAATATTAGTGAGTAACAAATGGCATGCACCACCAAGAAGTATGTTCTAGTTTTAGACTTCAAGCACTTTGTTTAAAACTGCCTGTTTACTTAAAAGAAATACCAGATCCACAAGAAAAATACAGTTCTGCATGTAATGTTTTACTATATTCAGTTGTGGGACACCAGTTTGGTATTGAACATACTAAAGGAACAAAACCAAGCCAAAACAAAGCAAATAGAAAGCCAGACACAGCGGGTATCAATCATTGTTTCTTTAAAACAGCAAGACATATTCTGTATTCTGCATGAGTTTTGCTGTTTCTTGTGCTGAAATGTGTCTGAGCTGCACTAGAAGCTGGTATCACTTTCCAGCACTGAGGGTCACATGGCACTGAGTCAGCTTTATACAGCACAGCTCCACATTTCATCCAGCAGTAGATCTGTTGATATGCTCCATATTGCAGAATTTAAATGAGTTTCCAGATAGGGAAAGATGATGACAAACAAAACTGCCCAAGTGAGGTACTGACAGGGCAAGTCTCAGCATGAACACTGACCATGGAGCTGGGAACCTGCAGCTTCCTCAGAGACACATCCAGGAGGTTACAGCATCTTTTCTTGCCTGACCTCCATCTCAGATGAAGTGGCATATGCTTGTGAATACATGAGAGCAGAGGTCAACATCCCCTAAAGAGTTTAGCACAAGACCATTTTCTTCCACTGGCAGCCTCTTGTCCTCAGGGTTTTAATGTGTGACACATCTACCATCACAATATAGTTTGACTGTAACTGTTCACATTTTATCACGCATATTCTAGCTGCATATTATTTTACAGTGGAATATAAAATAGAGGACTGCCTCAGCAGGCTATTTCAGGTACATCTGTATTACTTACCTGCTTGTATTTTCTTCTTTGGTACAATACATTCTTTTCACTTGTTACTTTTCAGTTCCACAGGCACTGTTCTAATTATGTATGTCTTCATGTTTTCTTAAAATAAGAAAGTGCTAAAAAGCACACATAATGCATTTTGTGTACATTTCTGAGAGTAATGCATATAATCTGCTGTGGTTGTGAGGCAAATAATTGCTTTACCTTTATGTCCAGGAATGACTTCTAGTCTCTTCTGCCGCTGGGCAGCAAGTCCTCATGGCAATGCCCTCCGCACTCCAGGGACTACCTGCTCTTGTTAGTGACTGAAATAAAAACATATCCCAAAGCTACATACTGCAGCAGGACAAGCAAGAAGCTGGCCTCCCCCATTGTGGACCGCGTGGCAATTCTTGAGGCTATCCATTATTAGAATAGATTATTAGGGTGGGGGTCATACAGGGCATGGCCACAGAGGAGTGGACATTATTTCTAGATAGGCATCTATACTACCCCATGGAAACTGCCAGGATCAGCAGGGAAACACCAAAATCACAGCTGGACTCAGGTGAGTGGGAGTACCCAAAGAGAAGTACCCTGTACCTATGACTACCTTGCCAACTTTTGAAGAACCATTCCTAGTTGCATTTGTTCTATCAGCAGTGTCAGCTCTAGTGAAGAACGAGCACTGTTGCTTATTTCCACTGTGTCATCTCAGCCACCTGACACGGCTATAAAAATGCTTGTCTGCACTCTACAACCTTCAGACTAATGGCAGCTCAGAAAAATAGTCTACTTTGGATGCAACATGCAAATACCTCATGCCATATTAGTCAAGGCTCTCAATGCTGTATTTATACATAGGAACTATTACTATTAAAAACACTAGGTGCTATAGGCAGAAACAACATTATGGACCAGCACCTACAACAATGGTGTCTCAATCTTTGCGGATGCCTCTAGCCAAGTAAAACAAATAACTTAGCAGTGACAACCTGCATGTTAATTATAATGAATCTGGTGTGTCCAGGAACAAAGTACATATTACAACAAAACAGGTCTGATATTGGTTCATCCGGACAAGTACTGTGTTTCTGAGCAGCGGGCAGGGAATTTGAGCAATCAGCACTGGAAGGAGCTGCACACAGAAGAAATGTCTTCTCAGTCATGGGCCAGAGCTTATCTTAAAAACCTGGCTGTAGAAGTTTATATCCTTTCCTAGGTCACAGTGAGATTTCTCCCACATCACTTTTGCTGTATAAACAAGAGACTTAGTATGAAACAGTGCCTGGCTTCTGTCAGTAAAGTGAGAGAAACATCTCGGACAGGCTGATTTATCTGACTGCTGTATCCCATTTTAGGAGAAGACAGAACACTTCTGGGAGGTGATGGAGTTTCCCTCTTAAGTTGGTCTTAGTCAGTATTGGGGATCAGATATGTGGAAAGGAATGAAACCTTTGTTTTTGTAATTGTAGATGTTTTTCAATACCATTGCTCCCTGGAGTTGGTTGAGCCTGGTCAAAATTAGTTACCCAAAGCCCATTGAACCTCTGGAGCCTTAAGGGTATGGGTTTGAGCAGCTTGTCTAAAACCAGTGCTTTTCTGGTATAACTCATATACCCATGGCCTTCAATATGTGCAGAAAGGTTATATTTAAGGTACCTTATTAAGTGAACTGCTTTCAAATGAAAAAAATGGTAGCAAGAATATTTAGGTTGCCCAGTTGTGTCTGTGGGGGAATTATGACTCAAATTCTGCTGCAGTGCTACAGTGAGACGCAGGAGACAGGACCCTTGGTCTTGGACAGTGGAACCACTTTATTTTTCTGTTGGAATCAGGGGTGTGGCTGGAACCCCGACACTGGCTTTCACAGACGAGCTCCCCAGGTCTGCCAGGTCATCACCTGCATCTCCTCACTGCCGTCCTTCAAGGCTGGGACTTCAGGAGGGCCTCGGGGAGCCGAGGCAGCAGAGCCCGATCCCGGGGCTGACCAGCCCGGCAGGGTGACGCCCGAAGGGCACTGGGAGCAAGGGATGCGGGGCGCCCCTGGACTAGGGACCCGCGCTGGCCGGAGCGGGTCGAGGTGTCCCACGGGCGGGGACCGGGACCCGGGCCCGGAGCGCACCCCTCGGGCGTTGTTCGCCCCCCGCGTCCTTCCTGCTTCCGGGGCCCGCCGCGGGGTGGATTTGCCGCAGATGACATCAGCTGTGGATGCTGGAAACGCGGCGGCGGCGCGGGGATGCGCCGGCTCCCCCCCTTCCTCCTCCTTCTCCTCCTCCTCGCCAGGTCCCTGCCCTGCACCGTCTCCGTATAAAAGCGCCGCCGCCTCCCCGCCCGCCTTCGCTCACTCTCTGCCGCCTGCGGACCCGCTGCCGAGCGGCTCTTCTCCCGTCAGCGCCCCGGAGCCGCGGGGCGGAGCGGGACAGCCGCGATGGCCACCGTGCTGGTAGAAGTGGACTCGGAGCCGTCCTGCAGCATCCCCAGCCTGACCTCCCCGTCGCCCAGCCTGTCTCACCGCTTCCTGGACAGCAAGTTTTACCTGCTGGTGGTCGTCGGTGAGCTGGTGACCGAGGAGCACCTGCGGCGGGCCATCGCCAACATCGAGAGAGGTGAGGCTGCGGGCAGCGGACACACCGCCGGCAGCGCCCCGTTTTCCCCCGCCGGTGCCTCCCGACCCCGGGGACGCGCCCGGGCTCACCCACCCCGCTCCCGCTCGGGGCACGAGCAGACGAGCCGCCAAGTCGCGGTCTGCGGTTCTTTATTCCCCAAGGGTCCCGCCGCAGCGCCCCCACAACCAGCCCCGGCCCCACCCTCCCCCGGTGGGGTGCGGACACTGCGGAGCCACGGCTGCGGGCCGGGCCCCGCGCAGAGAGCCGCAGCGGGCTGGTGTGCAGCCCGGCAGCGAGACCCCCGCCCGCCATTGTTGGGGCGGAGGGGCCGAGGCGGGAGCGCAGCGCCCGCGGCGCCGCCGAGCCCGTCTGCCCGGAGGCACCGGCGGGTGGGCGTGGCGCAGTCCGCACTGCGGTCCCTATGGCAGCCCGGAGCGGACAAAGGGCGGCTGCGGCACCGGCGGCAGACGCGGCTGGGGATGGGATGGGATGGGTGGGGATGGGGCTGCGGGGCGGCTGCCCCCCGCAAACCCTCGTCCCCGCCGCCGAACCAAACCGGTGGGATGCGGGGCGTTTTCCTCCTCGGCGGCAAAGGCTGCCCGAGCGGGAGCGCAGCCCTGCCTTTGTGTCTAACTTTGGGCGGTGAGACTTTTCTCTCGGCTGGAGGATTTTTCAGGATCCAAGCTTTATATGCAAATATATATATTTCAATAAAGAAAAACCATGTGAGTAACGACGCTAATACCTGAGTGTCCAGCCTCATTATTGTCTGGCTACAGGCTGCTTTGACTTGCTGTTTACTTGTCCTTTCCTTGAAACGGTGGTATAGAAAGGTGTTGCAAGTAAAATGACACTTTTATAAGTTCTTGGTTTGGTTCTGGTACAATAGAATGCAGGAGGGGGGAAAAAAAAATAATAAAACAACCTCATTGCAATAATAGTGTTATGAAGCACAAAGAAAATTATTGTCAGACCCTATATTGTGTTAAAGTCAATTGATAACTGATTTTGTAACATATATTTTTGTTCTGGGCTGGTGAAAGCAGAGATTTCTAAAACCTGCCATTGTTAGAGGGGAGGAAGAGACCCTGGAATGGGGAGTTGGTAGCAGCCTTGTCATGTAGGTGTGGTTCAGCAGTCCAGCTAGGACTTCATTTGTCTCTATTGTTGCTTTTTCTAGCACTGTTGTTCTAGTCAGCTATTTCTCGTGCATCTTCTTTATGACTGTGGTAATGGGCTGCCTCATCACAGCTAACCAGCTTCACCATGACCTGTTCATCTTTATTGCTACCATTGTCTCCTAGGGAGAACTACTGAGGCAGATGCTTTGTCATTCAGAGCCTCTTAAGCATTGCACTTTCCTAATTCTATCTAATTTTCAGTTGGGCCAGAAGTGAACTGGCTGCATTTCAATTAAATTATTAAAAATTATAGAGCAAATGGATAAAGCTGTCCTCAAGACAGCTGATGTCATCCTTCCTCTGAAGAGATGGTCTTCAGTCCCTTCGTGAAGCTTCTGTTGTACAGTTGCTGCTGCATAGCTCTGTTGTTGCTACCTGCTGCCACTAACCATAACACCCACTTACAGTTTTAGATGTTCAGAGGGAACACTTTGACCTTTTTATTCAGCATTTTGGATTAGAAATCACCTTGCTGCTCCTGGTGTCAGACAATCTGATTGAGATTTTGTCTGCTAGGAAAACAAAAAAAACTTGATGAAATTTTGAGGTGCATTGTTCTGGATGACTATACTGGCAGTCTGAAGCTCTATCTGCATGAGGCAAATATGGGCTCAACTGATATTCTCTTTGGAAAGTGTGCTGTAGTCTGGAAAAATCTTGTTTCTTTCAACCTTTATTCTCAACAAAGCCTTAAATGTGTTTTGGGTTCTTGATAACTCTGCCTCACTGTCTTCTCTGATACATCTTCCAAGTACCATCACTGAATACTGTGGATTCATGCGCCAAACTGCAGAGCAACGTGTCAAAGAAAACATCTGCTGATAACACATCAGTGGCGTGATGCTACGTAACCTGGTGGAATGCAGAGTCATTTCTTAATATATTATGAAGAGGGAATGGCGTGGCGAGATGCATTTTAAGTAATAATGTTAGGGATGTGACTTTGCTAAGGGGGCAATCCTCCAACCCACCATCCACCAAAAAAGGAGAGTGAAGAGACCTTCAAGATTTTTCCACTGGTTCGGCAGATGCTACTGGGTGTGCCCTGCCTGTTGTCTGATTAGTCTGGTGTCTAGTGGCACTGCACTCCTAAGACTGCAGAAAGAAAGAAATAGCTCCAGTTCAGCCATGCTTCCAGTATTTACATTCATGCTGTTACTGATCTACATCATTGGATTGACCTTGGAATTTAGTTCCAGGTTTACCTCTGTTCTGGCCAAACCTGATTTTGTTATATAATGTATATAATACATTATGCTACTTTATAATTTACATGTATAATTTTTGCATCCAGACTGCTGAATCATGCAGCTGCAGATTTAGGATATTCTATCCAAATCCCAGCTTCATCTTCTAGATCTATTATGTGCATGGGATGGCTACGATTCCCACACGCCCCCGGCCCACGTATTTTGCACTGAGTCCTGCATTTTGGACATTGACGGGCTCAGGAGTCTTGACTATACCTAAGCAGAATTTAATCCATACAGCTAGTACAACAAAAGCAGATAGGGAGGGTGGACAGGCCCTGTCATTAGCAACACTGCTGAATCATAGTCCATGTTGTTCAACTGACTTCTAGAAAGCTTTGTACTCTCCCCACACAAGCTTGTTATCAGAGGCTGGTGAGCTGTTCATCTTCTAGCTTCTTGAAGTTCAGCACTCATTCATTCAAAATACTTCAACTTCATGACTGATGTCGGTTTACCAGTCATAGTTTTGTAAGTGCTGTACATGTGTGGTATTATATCATCTTTCTTGCTCTCAAACATCTGAACACCTGGAAAACATTAAAGCTTGCTGAGCTGTATTTGCCTGCCAAAACTACCCCCAAAAAATGCACCATGTGGCCAAGATGTTTTTGAGAAACGAAAATGAGGAGGCTTGTGGAAGAGACTCACTACTTATGCCTCTGAAAAATGATGCATCAGTCAGGAAGTGGAGGTGGCTGGTAATTCAGTTATTTTTCTCTTGAGTGGTTATGAAACACACAGGTAGTACTGTATTTCCAAATTTATTTAGAGTTTCAAATAGCAACTACTTAGTAGCTGGTAGCATATTCCAGTAGTAAGCATGCTCCTACCTGGACTGGGCTGCTTACAAAGAAAAGCCCTCCATGAATTCTCCCTGAAGAGGAGTCAGGCTCTTGAAATGCAGATGTTCCTATTTGCATGGAGAACCTACCCAGAGCTGCAGTGGGAGACCAGCACTGCAGATCTAGTTTCTCTCCTCTTCCCTCTCACTTTCTCCTCCTCATCCTTCAGCCCTAAAACATGGCCTTTGCCAGCCTGAGTCCTGACATTTCCACTGCTTGAAGGAGAATGTAGCATGGGAGGTGGCATTGACATTCGTAGCCCGAAACCTGACAGATTTACCAGCGGGTGTGTTAATGCCAGTCTCGCAGTGAGGGGTTGGCCACACACCTCTTCAGGCATCTCCTCGCCAAACCCCAAAGTGATTTAACTCAAGAATTTGATGCTAAGGCACAGGGAGGCATGTGGGGAGGGGCTGCCAGACATTTCCCCACCTGCAGTCCCTTCTGCACTTGCCAGATAATTTGTGTAAGTCTAATGGCTTTCCTTTAGGAAAAAACAAACAAACAAAAAAAACCAAAACCAAAAACCAACCAAACAAAAAATCACTCTATTATTGGTGCTCAAAATCACAGCAGTGCCTCGACTTACCTGTAGCGCAATAGCCTGCTCATTATTTTTCAAAATTAGAAGATTTTTCAGAACAATTTAAAACCAAGAAAATTATAGAAAAATGTTAAGCGTGTTCTCCTGAGGTGGCTTTTTTTTGTTTGGTTGGTTTGTTGGTTTGTGCGTTTTTTTTATTTTATTTTTTTTATATTTTTTTGTTTTTGTTTTTTGTAGTTTCTTCTTTGTTGTTTTGTTTGTTTTTAAATTTTGTCATCAAAATTATATGGAAGGAAACTATAAATTTCTCTTTCGGTTGCAATGATTTTTTTTTTTTTCCTTCCTGATCAAATTTCAATCCTTAAAAATGTATTTTGGGATAATCTATTTTTTGATCATGGGTGTCATGTGTTTCAATTTCTAAGTAGCTGGGGGGAAAATGGTAGGGAATATAGACATGCTCTTTAGCTTTTAAAAGAAAAAAAGATCAAATGTAGCATTTTAAAATCTCAAAACTAGAATTTTGATACTTCATAAATAAAAGATCACTTAAATTTTAATTTAAAATGCAGGATGCTTCAAAGCTTTTGGGTGAAGAAGTCAGCAATTTATGACTTTATATTTAAATATTAATTTGCAACATGCTAGGTGATGCTGTCTTTTTTCCTCAGAGGGACAAATACAATGGTTCTGCAATGTGACTAAATTGTCCTCTGACTGATTCACCCTTTCAGTTTTGTAAGTCAGTTTATTGCTATTTTAAAGTCAAATCAAGGACAACAGTAACTTCTCATAATGTGGCTACTAGGATGTGGGACCAGCAGTCTCAAAGCTGGGGCCTTAAAGAATGGTCACCCTTTGTCAAGGAGAATTCCTCTTGTTTGTGACTTGTTCTTGTCCAGACTGTTCCTTCTGAGCACTCAGCACTCAAAAAATAGCTATATACCTTGAAAAGAAGAGAAGTTGGGTTTGGAATTTAGAAATATGCAAATAGCTTGAATGCAAAGTTAAAACTTCCAGTGCTCATGTATCAAGCTAGACATGTTTTGTATTTTGAATTTTAGGAATCCGATCATGGGACACAAACTTGGTCGAATGCAACTTGGATCAAGAACTGAAGCTTTTTGTCTCTCGCCATTCAGCTCGATTCTCTCCTGAAGTTCGAGGTGAGTTTTGGGAAGTGTTTGGCAAAGGTGTTTTGTTGGTTTAAGAGCAGTATTAATAAATATGTTCTAGAACTGTATGGCCCACTTTCATTTGTGATTCTTTACAATGAATATGCTTTTTCCTTTATTTCAAAGCATGAGTCAAAAAATTACAATTTGATTTAACTTTCTCACAACCTAAACATAATCAGCCCTTTAGGTTAACTTCATGTACATCACCATGATGAATTTGGTAGGAGATACTAGTTTTTAGGGCCACATTAAAGCTAAGCAAAACTCACTTCTCGGCTGAACAGTTTCTCTATGTAGCACCAACCTAGTAGTTCCAGAGACTGTAGCTTATTGTGGTAGGTAGAACACATACAAAAACTAACCTTAAAAATTAGCTCTACAGTTTGATAGAACCAGAAATGGAATCAGGGCTGTTGCGCAAGTGCAGCTCGAGCCTTGTGTTTCTTCCCAAAAGGCTTTAATTCGCTTTCTTGATATGAAAAGGTGGGGGATGGAGGGTCTGCCTATACCCACAGGAACTTTCTTTGGCTTGTATGAGGAAATTAGAAATTTGCATAGCTCATAAAACTAAATCTCTTTTGCTGCCTTTTCTTCAAGCCTGTCCTTCCTTTAGAGGATTCATACAATAAAGCAAAACAAAAAAACCCCCAGTTTTGTGAAGTATAAACTTTGATTTTGTTCTGGTTGTATGGGAATCAACTGGTAAGTTTTTTAACATCTCATTACTTTAACACAAATGCTGAGTGAGCAACACTGTTTTCATGTAAAAATAAATCACATTATCAAAGGAGCAGAGGTTGCTTTCATTGGTGAAATCATCATGCCATGTGCACATTGAGCAGTACAACCTGGTACTGATGAGTGTTATAAATTTCAGCTTTGGGAAGATCTTTTAAGTGTGATGGAAAAGGGCTATGAAATGCATCATGCTACTACATCACATTCCTAGGGGCAGTGGCTATACACTGTTGACAAAGAGATCCTGATATCTTGGTAGCATGACAGCATTGACCTGATGGTTTTGAATAATGTACTGAAATGTATTCTGTAACTGATTCTTCCTCTGGCAGCATAAGTTATAGCAGGTTTTGGTGTATCTTCCCATGTTTATAGATGGTAAAACATTGCCAGAGTTAAGAAAAAACTATCTACCTCTATGATTCTTCCACTGGTTTGAAAAGCAACAGAACCAATATAACAACACTCAGTGTGAAGATTTAAAGTCAAAGCATGTAATTCCTCATTCACATGGAAGTAAACTCAGGCCTGGAATATATATATTTAATTTTAATTTAAATGTCATTAAGCCAGTTGAACTTCTCAGTGACCCTAGTTGCTTTGTTTTACAGAGAAGCTATTCTGATAAGTGGGATTAGCAGAATTCATCTTTAAGGAATGAAAGATACTATGCATCCCATTTTTAACACGTATGTGTTTTTCTTCAAAACTGCAGAGAGAAAAAAGATCCCACACCTCTCCTTCAGCAAAAAATATTCTAGCATGCCTAATATCTGTTTCTGTCTTGTTTAGATGACACTTCCTGATATCATTGCATGAATTAAAATAAATCAAATATTCTGCTTTCGTATGATAAAATAAGATTATGTACCTTTTTTTTTTCAACAGAAAGATTATAGAATCATTTAGGAATTTTTCTCTAGGAATTGTATTTTTGGTTGTTTGGGGTTTTTTTTCTTGTTTTTCTAGACTTGCCTGTTTAGTCTATCATTGTGTTGAATTACAGCTTAATTGCATTTGACTGGAATTCATCAACATCTCAGTGACAATCAGTAATGAATGTTTTTTTTCTCACCACTGCTCAATCTTTAAACAACAAGCTTCCAAAATCTACGTTGAAAGAGCATTAAGGGAGCCTGAAACTTGGATAAAGGGAGCATCGAGGAATAAAGCTAGCCTTCTTGAACAATTAATTGCCTAAAATTTTTGTGGGGAGGATCATTGGCACCTCCGGAATCTCACTGCACAGATCAGAGGATCATTTATTTTAGTTTCTCTCTGTGGTTCTCTGATGTTGAATCTGCATGAGGCTCCTTTGTATCCTCTCTATTGTTTGGAAGGGAGAATGGTTTTTTTGTTGCCACTTGTTAATAAAATGTCAGAATGTTTGATTTCTGTTACAACACCCAAAGATTGAATGTTGAGTGTTCAACCAGTGAAGTGGTCAATGTTCATACTAATGGGATGATTCTAAGTACATATTCCCCTATGGTCCCAAACTCAGACATTCTGTGGAATTTGGGTAACTAGGTGATCTTTTGTTCAAGGAAAGTATTCCTCCAAAGTGACAGGGTAGTCTGTGGGATGTAATTAAACCAGCCTTTTTTTTCAGTCCTTTGAGACTGAACTCTTTGTGTGAGTCCCACATAAGGAGAGTTTACTCTCAAGGAAGGGGCAGAGTCATCTCTTGTGTCTGCACAGCTCTTGGTGTAGTCATGTCTGACTGCTAACTAAAGCCTGATTATCATGTTTAATTATGGTAATTGCAGTGCTGGGTCAGAACGTGTTTGTATGCTTCCCCAAGCAGCTTGAGGTTACACACACCAGCAATAGGAAGGGCAAGACTTTTCTCCAAAAGGAACCTTGGAGGAAGTGGGGCCAACCCTGTCCCCACACCATACACCTGCCATGCTAAAGGAGGGGCATGTGAGAGAATATATCTGTCAAAGCATTTGTGTGTTTTCACTTGAGGAATGTGAGGTTTCATCCTTTTCCCTGTGTAGTGAATAGCAATGCACATATTGATACTGCAGGAAGCATGACTGGAACCCAACAGTCTCTTCGTGCTCTTTTCAAGGGAATGGATTGTCAGTGGTATTTGTGCATCCTATATTTGTTTGCTGGGCAATTTATGGATGATTTATGATCCCTGAAAAATAGGATTCAGAATGGAAATGGCAGCAGATCTTTTCTGATACCTTGTAAAGCAGCTGAGTTAGCAGTCTCATTAATAATACCAAATCTTGCAGAAATGTTGCTGTCAGGTGCTGGTGAAAAATGAGTAACAGAGCTTATTAACTGGTTGCCAAGACAACAGGCAGCATGACTTAAAATGGGTACTCCAGTGCTTGCCTCTTCTTTTTCTGTCATGTACTGATAACTTCCATCTTATGTTAACATCACAAGGACAAAAACTTCAGACAATGAATTGTAACATGTACATGCTGGGAAAGGAATTGTGTATCTGGTAGTGAGGCAGAGCAAGTGGAGAAACCTGTGAAAAGCTCTGTTGAAACTGCAGCTGTATCTACCAATCTTAATTTTAAAAAAAAAAAAGTTCAGCTGCATAAAGCAGCTTCACAAAAGACCAAGTAAATAGGTTTTGGGGTGGGGGTGTGGGAGGGTAAAGCCATTGAGGGTCCTTTTGCAAGACTTCCACACCTGCTGTTTTGTCCCTCAGTTTCCACCTGGGTACACTTGACTGTTGCGTTGGTGCATATTCAAGCCCTTGTCTAGATGAAATCTGTTGGGCTTTTCTTATTATTTAAATAGCTGTTCAGTAGCTATTCACCCTTGACCTTCTAAGAAATGCTGCTCAACCAATGCACTGTGGTTACTTCATACTTTGTCCTTTTGGTATGAAGAGCATGTATCTGCGGAAGACATGTCTTCTCTCTGACCAGTACCAGGAGGTTTCCCATTGCCCATAACTCAGCAATTAGTAACTGCACTGGCTTAAGTGAATCCTTCCTTACCTGTGCTCAAGGCTTTATTTTTATAAGCCTGCCCGTGGCCAGGGGGACCTTGGCAAATTGTAAGACGTATTTGGTGTCCCCTTGGCAACCACCTGCATCATTAGCTGTAGGCTTGCCTTCTTCAGGCTTCCTAAATAAGGTCATTGTTATCTGAAACTGTCGTTACACCCACAAGCTTTAACAGCTTTCATTCTGGAAGTTACCACTTCAAAAGTTACTGTTCAGGACTGTTAGCATCCTGGGGAAAATTTTTTTATCGGGGAATTTTGGTCATTAACACCTAGAGCTTCATATTTTGCCAAAGTGTTGTGTAGTCCCATTACCTTTGTTAAAGCAGATCTAAACTCAGTTAATATCACACCTAGCAGCTCGCAATGAGAGCTCGTGGAGTTGCTGATAAAATCCAAAAAGGCATGCTTTTAGTGCTGTCTTACTGAAAACTGCCATTCATTAAGATTTGTCAATTAAGAGGGCATAAGTTTTGCTCAAGTAAAATGAACATGAAAAGAGCTGACAAGTCAGGACTGGAGTTTTCAGCTGGTAGCACCAGCACTATGCACCTAGAAATTAATTTTGCTTAAAATCTCAAGTAGTCTGGTATACACATTTAGGACATGTTCTAAATATGAGTTTTCAGCTATTAGGGATTGTAATAGCTATTGAGTGGAGTCATTTTATCTCATTATATGTTTGGAGAGGTTAATTTCAGTTGGCTACCAGACTTTTTCTTGTGTCTCAAAGTATTTGTGCCTTGGAAGAGAGAAAATGGAGGCAGAACAGGGCTTGAATAGGGAATAGAGCTGACTCACGCTGTTGTGGCTGTGAATGGTGTCCCCGAGGGGCACTGCTGCCAACAGTCCAGAGCCAAAGCCATGGGGCTGCCCCACAGCGTGAGGGCAATGGGCTGCGGTCCACTCATGAGCTTTGGTGTGTATGCTAGGATTTTGGTGGTGCAGGAGAGGATTACAGTTCAACAGCCTATATGTTTGGATGCATGAATTGTCAAAGCCTTCCTTTCTCAGCATCAATGAAAATTCCAGGGATAGATTAATAAGTGACTTCATATTATGTTTTCTTTTTTTTTGTTTTGTTTTGTTTTTTTCAGTGAATAAGTTGTTGCACTTACGTGACAATTATTTTTGCACTGACTTCCATTTCTGTTCTTTTAGGAATGATTTCAAAGAAAATTAGCATGAATTTACATTTCTGCCAAAACATCAGTACCTGCTGATGTTAAGCTGTTAGAGTGAATTGGCAAAATGACTGAGAGGTTATTTTTAAATGTCTTGGATCACAAGTACATACAATGAGTTCAGCAGTCTTAGAATAGCCCACATTTCATGGGAAAAGGTTTTTGGCCTGTGCAAGGCAGCTACCAGAGACATGGGATTAAGTTAGTTGTGAATAATGATAAAATTTTAACTCCATTATGAAATTTGAATCCCATTCCTCTTTATTAGAATGGCAATTTAGCATATCTAATGGCATATTCACAAGGGTTATTAAGTGTTGTTTAACAAAAGCTTACAGAATTATAATTCTTAACTAGTTCCTAACATGACTGCTCAATCTTTCTTAACGTTTTGTCTATGTGTGATGTCAGAAACTGAAGACTTAAATGATATTTTATTTTTGACCCTTGCCCAGTATCATTTACAGATGACCTACCTCACATCTCTTACATCATGGATTTATAATAAACGTGTAACCAGAACTTCGTTGCTACTTTTTAAATCTAGTTTCTGGTTGTCATGGGCAATATTTTTCTTGAATGTATGTTTTTCCTATTTTTGAGGCTTGCTTTTAAAAAAAGTTGTCTCTGTTTTCTGCTTCTTTCTGGTACAGTTTGAGTCACTTTAGAAAAATATTAAATGTTTGTAACAGGACTTCATAATGAGAAAAAACTTGATACAAAGATTGCTGATATAATTGGATTGGATTTTGGATTAGAGGATATAATATCTAGTATTTTTAAGATAGAACAAGGACCAAATTTCCACATAATGAGGGAGAAAGTGAGCATTTCATCTTCCTTCTAGCCGGGTAAAAATTGTGCTTTATTTGCACCGCAGTATTCAGTAATAGGACCAGACCCAGGGAAGAAGAGTTGAGTGACTGCTTGTCTCTGGGTGGAATGGGAAGCACATGTTCATCCCTGTTGCCAAATGCAGAATGAGAGTTTCCACTGTGGCTGGTGCTATCAGCCTTCCAACAGCATGAGGAGCTCCAGCTGTCATCTACCTCATAGAGACAAATGCAAGAGGTTTATTAGTGCTGGTCGCAGATCCAGGTGCCCCTGTCTTGTGCGCTGCTGCGAGTGTCTCATAGTACCTCACAGTCCTTATGAGTAGATAGGGAAGATACACACGTTAGTCAGTAATAGTCACAAATAGAAATCTGTATAGTTCTGTAACAGAGGCCCATGGTTTTACACGAAACCTCCAGATGGTCCCACCAAAAAGACATGATGGTTACTTCTGACTTATGATTGCTGGTGACAATCTGTTCCTATAGTTGAGAAGAAAAGCCGGTGGTTCAGATGAGCTGGGTTTTGCATGTTGTCTGTGTGTGCAGCATAGATTCAGGAATGCAAGGACATGAATCTTCTGGTTCCTGTTTCCTCTACTGGTTGGCATTGGTCTGTTCATGATTCAAAACTAGTTGCTGATACAAGACAAAATTAAGATTAAAAAAAAAAAAAGTATTAAAATAATAACTAACTCAGAAACAAATTTGTGTGAATTTCAGTATTATTTTAATGTTGCAACTTTAAGTATTTTGGTACTTGAGAGCTTTTCTGTAGTGGTGAGATGAGTCACTGTCCTTTGTCCCTATGTCCTAATCTCCTGCATAGCTGTTTGTGGGAGATTCTGCCCATCAGAACTCTGGTAAGTTGAGGGTTTTATTTAAAACAAATAAACAAAATCCCATCCAAACCAACCAGCCAAAAAACCCACTTCCAATGAGATAAGCTGTATTCTGAGTCTGTGTAATCTCTAAGTGATTCTAATGAGGTACGGAGACTCTCACCTGGAAGTAAACTCTCCCCTGCCAAAGGCAGCCTTCGGAAGCTAGTGCAATTCTATAGCTCTTCTGGAGAAAAGACTGATCCCAGCTTCGGCTTCCATGTCCTTTTCTAGATCTTTGAAGTTCTTTATGGTGGACTGGGTTCCCCTCCCACCCCTGAGACATAAGAGTAAAAGCAAGAAAACTAATGGGTCAAGATAAAGATTGCTTAATAAGTGAAGGAAAGAAGAAAAAAAAAAAAAACAAACAACAAGCAAAGCAAAAGAAATCACTTACCACCTCACACAGGCAGAGCAATGCCCAGCCAGTATCTGAAGAACACCCACCTTGGAAACAAAAATCCCTACTTCCTTCCTGTACTCCAGGTTTTGTTGTCAAGCATGTTATCATATAGTATGGAACATCCCTTTGGCCAACTTGCTGTAGCTGTCCCAGCTCTGTCTCCACTCAAATTCTTGTCCACCCCCAGCCTACTCACAGGTGGGCAGAGTGGGGCAAAAGAAAGCCTGGATGCTGTGCAAGCACTGCTCAGCAACAGACAAAACACTGGTGTGGTACCAGCACTCTTCTAGACACAGATGCAAAACAACACCTTACTGGTGGCTGTGAAGAAAGTTAAGTCCGTCTCAGTCAGATCCTGTAAACTCTTCTAGAAAGGCTTGTTTCTTAATATCTTATATGTGTATCCATTAACAAGAACAGGACTCCAGTCTTGGATGAGTCCTTTCAAAAGACCCTTATGAAAGGATTGAAGTTTCCTGGATCCTTGTAGATCTGAGGAAATTGGCATAATGAAAATTTCCCCAGACACCCGAGACAGACAAGGCAGACTAGAAAAAATATTAAAACAGGGATGAGGGAAGCCTTGATTTTGGCTTTTTTTTTTTTTTCAAGCCATGCTTTTTGGCTGGCACCATTGCTGAGCTTCAGGGAAATAAGATGAAGTTTGACAGACCCCTAAGAAAACACACCAACTAGAGGGCTATTGCTTCTGATCTTGGGACTTTGAAACATCCAGTGCACATCCTGGCATGGGCATGACGGCCACCCAGCATGCTTTCTTAACCTCAGACTGTGTCCTGAAGTTTTCTTGGTCTTCCAGAACCTGCTCAGAGTTTAGACAAGCTGAAAAAATATGAATTAAAAAATATTTCCTATGTGACCAGTAGTTTAAATAGATATAGAAGGCAATGCCTTCCAGAGTATCTCTGGATAGGATTTAATGCTTGTCGCAAGCTAATAATTTAATGGCATTTTTAATAGTAATTTATCTAGGACTACTGAGTTTTTCAAACTTATCATAGTAACTGCAAAGCTCAGATTCTAAAAGACTTGGAAGATTTAAATATTTTTCAATACTAAATAGGTTTTTGTACATTTAACATTTCCTAGCAACTTCGTATATTTTAATCTTTCTGTACATTTTTTCAATAATTGTGTTACAGGATGCCATTCTTATTACATTTAATCTACTATTTATAAAAAAGCTTGAAATGTGTGTGTTTTTTTTTTTTTAATTTGCCTTTTATTGTGTCCTACAACATGTATTGCTGGGTCAAATGAAAAACATACCACCTTTCAACACAACACGTGGAAGACATGGAAGTCACCAAGAAGAAATCCAAATGGAGATAGTGTATTATTTAAATAACTCTTTTTAAAAGTCAGAATGGGCTCCTTTGATCATAGCACTATCTCAAATGCATAAATAGTCTGTCTGCACCAACTGTATTCCTGAAAAGTCCCTAGTGGGAATAGTTGCTCTGCATCTAGCAACCGTCTATAACTATTAAAGCCTGTAATTACAGCAAGAATTAAAATTTGTCTCCAGCTTTAGTGGGATAATGTCACTGTATGTCAAGTAGAGGATTATCACGTGGAAGGAGACCTTGCTGACATTCTCATTTTGTGTTGAACAAGGGGGTCTGATAGTATTATTCTGTTATGAGGAGCTGTTGAGTTGGGGAAACTCATTTACTGGGCTATGCTAATAGGTGTGGGTGCTCCACAACCATTCACAGACAGTAATGTCAGGAAAGAGGAGATGGAAACCATTCAGGTTTCCTTAAACAGTATAGACTTATTGTTCAGTCTACTGAACGACATAATACAATGATTAGAGCTGTATTTACCAAAAAAGGTATAGTTTTGACTTCAAGATTGATCAATGGCCTGTGTTCTCCCTTTGTAATTAAGTTGCTTTGAACTGAAAGCAAATCCCAGGCCAAGGAACCAGTTTCTTGCAGAGAATCTGGAAGAAACTTAGAGATTTACTTGATTTGCAGAGTTGATGCTCCTCAAACTTCCAGTCCATTCCTAACTTGAGTCTTTTTCCCTGATTATCTTGGAGGCAGCTGGGCATCTACAAAATCACCTGTGTCCTCCCATGCTTTTCAGCCCTTCCTAGAGTGCTTTGAGTTTTTAACACAGTGCCTGCCTCTTTTCAGGTGGGTAGTAGTATGGTATGTTCAGCTCAATGCAATGTCCTGGTCCTGGCACAGTAATACCTTCTTCTTTACTGTCTTGACTTGTAGTCACAAAAAAAGCAGGGATGATTTTTTAAAGAAGAGGCCATGCTAAAAGCTTGCTTTCACCATTGGAAGTGAAAGGGTGGTGGTGCAAGGCAGCTAAGTATGACCAACTCCAGACAAGCTGGTGCCTCTATGAGGACAGTGCAGCCCCAGACTTTAGTCCCTGGGAGCAGAATGATCTCAGTGACAGGCCTCTCAGAAGAGCATTAGAAGGGTCTAATCACACCAGCCCTTAGCTTCGCCACAGCTCTGAGTTGGCAGGACCCTACTGCCATTTTTCGGAGAGAGCTTTGGTGTCCCTGCAAGGGCAGTTTTTGCATTGACAAAGCATAGAACAAAAAACTTTATGTTCTGACACTAAAATCCAAAACTATTTTTCCAATTTTTCTGATTTTTGTTTGTTTGTTTGTTTCTTTGGCTTATTTTAAACATTGTATCCTATTCCCTTCTGCTTTCCTAAAATGACTGAAATGCTGAGTCTTGATATTAGCAGATGTTTTCAAGACTACAGAGAAGCTTGGATTCATCCTAGATGACACTTTTCTTCCCTTCCACATGCTGTTCCTCCTGCAGTCTACCTACATGTCACAGTAAGTGACAGTAATCTAATGGTAAGACGTGAATGGCATATTGTCAGAACTGGCACTTCAAGGATTGCTGCCTTTCTTGGAGTCACACCACAGCACAACAAAGGAATGTTTACTTTTTTGAGATAAAAGTTTAGAAAAAGCTGTGGTCAGATATGTCTCTGTTCACAAATGCACAAATGATGTTTTGTAGTTTTTTCTCCTACTTCTGTTTTTTTCTCTGCTATTAAATATCTTGGATGTTACTTCTGACACTTCTAACTTTTTGTTGGTCTTCCTTTTGAGCAGATTGCTGTCTTTTTGTCAGTGATTGTTACCTTAATCTAGGAAATGATCAATTTAGATTTAGACCAAAGTCTTTGCTGAACCCCACCAAATATTACTCCCTGTACAATTCCATGTTTGACTTACTTACAAAGATGGGACGCTGTCAGAGAACACTAGGTCAATATTAAACCAACTGCTTTTCATTAGATAGACTGGGTTACCTGGCTGTTGGCTAGGTGTAGACTGGACACAATAAAAAATTTCACCAACGATCACTGGGGGGAAAAAAAGACATATTTTCACACCAGCAGAGATATAGCTTATGTGGATCTGCTTTGCCATACCACCAGGACAACAGTTACTTTGTAAGTGGAGTTAATAATACAGATATTCTCCACTGGGATTAATATTCGTGACTGAATCAACATTGGCCGAGTAAAGCTTAGAATCATGGTTGCTGTAGCTGACAGCACAATAACAAACAGACTCACTGCAGGGTTTGATGCTTTTTCAGATTTTAGTGTCAGAAGTTTAGACTCTGAATATTCTATATTCACAAATATTTAAAGAACTCTTGAGAGTCAATTTTGAGATCCCATGAAATAAAAGAAAGCATAGGAAAGTATGAACAATTGCAGTCTTGCATCTTTATTCATACTTTCTCATTATTTCTATCTTTTAAACAGTTATTTTTTTCAAACATTATCCTTTTCCAGTACAAAATTAAGTTGTAGTTATACTCTTCAGGTTCTGAAATTAGTTCACACAAAATTCAGCTTCATATCATTCAGTTACTTGATCTAAAAAACTTGAAATAAGCAATCAAAAAAAAAAACAAACCACCCCAACCCAAACGAACTAACAATCCACATTATATTTTCTTACCCTTTCCCTTATTTGGAAATTGCCTGCCACAGAATTATGCTCCCTTATGCTTCATTTTGCCAGTAGATGGCATTCTCAATGTCCATACTCACTTCAGTGCAGTAGACGAGCACATGCTAAAGTCAGAATGAATACTTCTGTACTGGTTTTGGGTAGTAGCACTCAATGTGAGACATATGCTTCTTTGCTTTGGGATCTCACTTGGAGTTTAAATTTCAGGCACTTTCTCTCTGTTGAATGTGAAAGACGAATCCCTCAGTGTGAAATGAGCTCAACAAACTTCAGGTCTCTCATAGTCAATGGAGGAAAAGCAGAGTATAGCTCATGCAGGACAAGAGCTGTCTCAGTTTGAAGATCACAGATAGTGGTCATTGATGATAATGTATAACACTACATTAACTTTGCATAGCCAGTAGGGGGAAAAGCAAGACCATTATACACATAGCTACATCTGTGCATAAATTAACACATGCTGTAAGATACATCTGGCGAAATCAGCCTTACAGATCATGTATTCTCTGTATTTTCAGGATGTTTCCAACAGACCTGAGCTTCCTCTGTTTTGAAGCTGCAATATAATCACACCGAGACATGTAGCAGTGCCTCTTCTCCCATGCTGAATTTTGAGCACAGAGTGGAATAAAAGACCTGAGACCTATGCAAGTAGACTCAGACTCACTTGTCAAGTTTAGTGTATCTCAGGTTTTTCCCGTCTCAGTCTGTGCTGACTGTCTGTTAGGAATATAGGAATACAGTAGCATGTAGTTTGACAAAGCGTTTCAGTATTGTCTGTCTAAAAATACCTGTTCATACAAGTTAAATCCCCGTATGGCCTTTTGCCATTCTTAGGGATGAACAACAACAAAAAAAATCACGGCCTTCTAAGTGACTGTAGAACACATGATATGTCCTAAATCAGGAGACCTGAAATTTATTCCTCAACTCTGTCCCTCAACTACATAAAGACTGACTATGAGTGTCACACTCAGATGCTGTGGACAATCCCTGATCTGGATTATTCAGTTGCAGGGACATAATGACATTTAATTCCTTTTGTCGTGCTTCAGCTTCCCATCGAGGACTGCTTTGCCAAGTGTGCCAGTAGGGAATATAACATTAGTGATTTATACAGCATGGTCTTCATTAGAATTCAAAATGAGGCCACCAACTCTCTTCAAATAAGCTACCAGCCAGATGTTAGAAAGTAATCACTACAGGGATCACTCAACTTGATAACACTAAAGATGAAAAGCTGAGATTAGCCATTCACCAATTTGTGTAACTCCTTCAGATTTCTGAGTTCATTAAAAACCAAAACAAAACCAAACAACAACATGAGGACCATCTTATGACACTGAACACCTGCATACATCTGCATGGGTAAAACCTTTTGATGCATGCAAATATGGGTAAATGGACATTCAAGTACTTTTCAGATGATGTAATTGTGGGCAAAGCAGCAGGGCTTCGGATGCTCCCTGGGAGCAGCTGTCTGTTACCACTTATCAAAAAAAAACCCAACCCAAACAACAAAGAAAAACCCTCAAAATGCCCAAAACGTAGCCAGTAGTTTGTCTTAAATTGTGATTACTACCTCACTTTGAGAAATTCTGCTTTTAACAGGTATAAATTATGAGTAATTCTACTGAAAACAGAATAATCCCTCCAGATCTACCCCATTGTATGCTAGGGAAATGTTGAAGGGCTGTTGCAGAATTTCAATTTGTAGATCCCATCTATAGACAATTGGAGGGAAGTGGTTGTGGGAAGCCAGTCTACAGTTTGGAACAGGCTTCTACATAAAATGAAATGCAGCACTGCTGGGTTGCTGTGGTGCCACTAGAAATAAAGCCCGTCAATTCTGTCCAGTGGTTTCCTTGCAAGTCTGGGCGGTGCTGGAGTTAGCTATAAATTGTCAGACTTCCATTAGGCCTAAACCTCTTGGAAGCTGATTGTCTGAGCAAAGAGTAAGCCAAGCTGGTGAAATATGGTCTGCCATGTCTAACAAAGCTCCATGTCAAGTGAGAGTGAAATGCTTCTAAGCGCCGCCACGTGTCTGTGGAAATGTGTGCCTTACAATTACTAAAACATTCTTGCCAGTCCTAAATCCAGGAATGCTTACAGGGTCGAAGTTAAAATGTCATGGGGAGATGAAGTAAATTACATTTTGATTACCCCTCTGAGTTTACTTTAGTGACTGACAGAACCTTCAAATCCTGAGGGAAGAGAATTGGCAAGGAGAAGTCTTTTACCTTTTGTCACCTCTGCTGTGCCACTCTGCTGTGTGGTTGCTTATCTCATGGCTGAGGGTTAGTTAGAAGACTTGGAGGCTGAAGTTGTGAAAGGGAATTTAAATTGGATCGGTCTGGATTATGATCTGGTGGAGTTCATTAGCATGCAGGCAGAGTTCGTGCTCCTCTCCGCCTCTCTTCCAAGAGCTCACCACTTCAGGGCATTTCCATACTCTGGTAGATCTGTTGTGCCTTATGGGCTTGGCCTGCATTTTCATATTAGCATAGTTTAATTAGTCAAGGAGAGATTGCTGTGTTTCCAGAATGATCTATGGATACGATAGATCAATATTTATTACAAAGATTCTTTCAAATAAATGTCTGCTCCGTTAGGCAGGTTTGCTCATTCAGAAGCCCTAGAGCCATTTAAGAAACAATTAAACCCTCTCTGGTGTGAAGCAGAATATTAAAAAGGATTAACGCTGGTAGACCATGTATTCTCTCTGGTTTTGACTGCGTTCCTGTGCCTTGCTATTCTCATTTGATATGTAGGTTTTATAGACGGGGTTGGGTTCAGGGGCCACTGCCCATCCCTTGCATCAGTGTAAAGGGAGAATGTAAAGTGGGTTAAGGCACTGCCTAAAAATGATCAAGCCTGAACAGAAACATGCAGCTGTAGATGCGTATACAGTCTCTGTGCTGGGAAGATATTAGCTCCATAAAATTTATCCTGATTATCCAAATTTGATGTGAGAGGTGAGTATGAAGTGGTCCAGCCTTCTCAACACCTGTGTGAGTAGCCAGGTCTACAGTGGCCATCCGGCAAATGCCACATGAGGAGAACTTGCATGATCAGGTCATTGTTGATCATTTTTTCCCCCAGATTTTTCTTTTTATTTTTCAAATTAATTTTAGTGCTGTGTGCAGGGGAAGCAGTTTTCCCTTTAGGAAAGATGTTGGAAGAATGTGCAAAATCTATTCATTTGTGAGGATTCACAACAGACCTGAAACAGAAACCATGAACCAAAACTTTTCAACAGAAAAAGTCAAGGTGAATGACTTTGTGATATCAAGTAATAGGAAGAAATTATATAATTTGTACAGAAAACAAACATTTCCCTTTCTAGGTTTTGTGGAATTTGTATTCTGCATGGTTGAGTTTGATACTCATGTTATTGTACATATTCCTCATATATGATATTATTTAATATATGTTTATAAAACTATATATTGTAAAGATTCGTGTTTTAAAATTTGCATTTTTCAGGTTAATGTCTTGTGAACTACACAGTAATGTAACTTTGTAAAACTGTAACCATTTCAAAAAAATGCAGTAAGAACCACAATCACCAAGTTAAAAATTATGCTAAAACTGGCAAATACAGCTGATTTGACTAATTCAGCATAAATGAATCTTCCTTTTCTTTGCTGGAGTCTTCAAATATAAATGGAATTTGTAGCAAGAAAAGTCTTGTATCCAAAATTGATCCTTTTGGAAATCAGTCAGAATTTTGCTCTTGATTCCAGTGAAGGCAGGATTAACCCCAACATTATGGATTATTCCTGTTCTCCAGGATAAGTACCTTTTTCTTAAGTTAAGAAGCAATAATTGTGCATTTGTACAACTTAGAACTGTCATCGGACATAGGTTAGTTGATTAACATCTATTAAGAGTTCACCTTTTAGTATAACTCCCTCAGAAAACTAAGTGTGCTGGACTTAAAATGTTTCACGGTTCAAATGCAAAAACCAAAATTAATGCAACTCTGCCTATCATACAAGACAACGGAAGCTTCCAATGGACATCTAATTGCAGTCTTTACATTTCTTTGTCAAGAGAAAACATTAAAACTCACAGAATTCCTCTTCCCAAAACAAGAGAAAATAAATTAAATACTGAGTTATTTTAGTCTTGGGGGCGGGGGGGAGGAGGGGAAGGGAAATGCAGATATATTGGTATCATATTCCTTTAAGCGTCTCCTTGCATTTTTTTTTTTTTTTTTTGGGATTATGATGATCCTAAAATTGTACTTGAGTTGTGTTCATTTAATTCTGGGTGAGTTAAATGTCTCACCAATGCCGACACTTTGTCATTCTAATGAAGTACAATTCATGAGTGTCTGTAATTACACAGCCTGTGTGCAATCAGCAAGATTTCTAAAGAGAGTGTACCACATCTAAAATAACATTTTCTTCATTGCATAGTCTAATTTCACCTGACATTTTGCCAGCCAGGGCACAAGCTTTCTGCAGGAAGCAGCAGAGAATCTAGTCTCCTTTAGACTAAAGAAGGTGGAAAATTAAGTTATTATAAATCTGCTTCTAATTATGTTAATGAAATATCACATCATGTAGATTGACCTGCTGTAGATCTTAGATATTTCTTTTATTATTTTAGTAATTTGCTCTGTTTGTTATGCATGAAAAATGCTTTTGATAACCCATGTTGATCATACTTGCTAATGAACCAATGCCTACAATTATTGCACTTAAGAATATATCTTCAGAACATACAATGTTAGAGGATTGATAATGAGAACAACATTAGCTGAAGACACTGATTAATTTAATCAGGGTTATTTTGCCTGATGTTGTATAGGAGGATACCACTGGAAAATGCTGACTATTTAACCTGTGACTATGTGTTTAGGGAAAAAATCAGTTCAGCCAGCCCGTTTCAGAAACATTGGTAACGCAAAATGCTTCCTCCATTATAAAAGCAGTACATATTTACTGCTTTGTTCAGATCAATTTATTATGAAGCATCATGACACTTTGTACTGTGAATGTTAATAATGTCTGGAGGCATCCACATAAAAATTGCTCACTTAATTTTCACTGGATTACTTTTCTCCCTTAAAAAACAATAAGTGGAAAACTCCAGTAGCTTGCAAATGTCCCTTTCCAGTAGTTATTACCTAATTTTCAAAGATAAATCTTTTAAAATACAGCTTCAGATTTCTTTTTTTTTTTTTACTTTATGTGGAAAATTGAATATTTATAACTAGTTCTCTCAGTTCTGCAAAAGCAGTGTGCTTGTCATCAAAGGATACAGGCCATTTTTTAAGGTAAATTTTCTGACAACCCAACTGTTTGAACAAAAATGAGTAATAAACACAACTTGCACTAGGCTGGTCATTTCCATTGTCAAAAAAAGGGGCCCAGCAAAACACTTAGATCTATGTGGTCGGAAACCAGACGCATAAAAGGCATACTTTGTCATTGAGATGGATATTGCTAATGGAGTTGCCTGTGAGAGCACTGTCTGCCAGATGATGAATAGAGCAGCACCAGTGCAGCCTCTCAGAGGCTGCAGATACTGTCCTCTAAGGCACAGGAGTGATGGGTTAGTGACAGCAGCTCTCAGGGGAGGCACGACAGGGGCTGAGGAATATATCAAGGGGAAGATCAGTGGCAAACAGACAGACTGGATGGCTTTTACTCACCTTCTATGAAATGTCTGGATGTCCCTCATGGCTATGAAAAAATAAAATGGCAGAAATTTACTGTTGTCATATCATTTACTAGTACATGGGCTGAAGGAATGTCTTTCAATTCCAGTTTTCCAATATTTTAATGTCAAAATGTCATGATTTTTTTCCCACCTTTTTTTTTTAGGGGGTGGGTGTGCTGCTGCTAGCAGAAGCTCTGAAGAGAGACAGGAGGATTTTATGCATCCTTTTCTGCCTTTAAGGGTGGTCTTTCCAGCAAAATGCCCCCGGTCACCTCTGTGTGTGGCAGGGGCTGCTATCTGCTCAGACTTTCTGTGGTACCTGGCCATATAGCTATATTTACTGACAGGCTCAAGCATTTAATTAGAATGGTCAGCTACCTAAGATGGGGTTAGTCAGACACCCCCAGTTTTCACAGCTACCAGCTGCTTTCTTGCTCTCCCAGTGATAAGTACAGATCCCACAAGTCATCAAAATGGGAGCCAGGTTTTCACACTACTTTTCCGTGTTTTCTAGTCAAACATCATCCAGGTAAGCCTGCAAGAAGAGAGCTCCAGAATCACTCTGGGCATTATGGATTTGTTTCTTGTGCCAAGTTTATTTTGAGATAGCTTTTAAAACAAGAGGACAGCAAATCACTTGACTTGGAACGTCCATCCACCCTGCAGCCAGCCCTAGAAGAGAACTGGGCTAATCCTGACTGAGAAGAAGAGGAGAAGCAGATGATGAGGGAGACTAGAGGTAACTTTCCTTTCCTGGGTATAAGTCAGAGACACACCGAGTGGGCCTTATTTCTTACTAGGGAAAATGTTTTGTTGGTTATCTCAAACTGCAACATATCTAGTATTGTCTTCATTTCACTGTTATTTGAGAAAACTATTTTAAAAAAATCTATTGAATCCAGACCTTTCGAAAATTACTTCCCTTATATCAGCCCAAGGGAAATCTTGCTGTTTCCAAAGTAATACATCTCTTTTCCCCTGGAGGCAATACTTATTAATAGCCTATACTGGAATCAGACCTGGAAATTGCTTTTGTGTTACCATGAAAAAAATGCAGTGTAGTACATACTCCATGTTACATGTGCTCTTCAAACATCATTTTTAGCTTAATGATTACTAAAGGAGAATCCTTACAACACTTAAACCTTTAAAATCGTACTAGGTGAGTGGCATTTCACTAGTGAGACAATCTTTTCAGACCAGTCATCAGTGCAATAATATTGGAGGGTAGAGATATTACAGTATTTCTTAATTTCTTTATAGTTGGGCATTTTTGTTATCTCATTGCTTTGCTAACAGCTTCCTTCTACTGTACTAACTCGATTATTAGGGATAAATTGCAGCAAATCTAGACACGGTCACATACTTCAGAGTTTTAAATAATTGGTTTAATTACAAAGAAATCTGAATTTGTTAAAAAATAAATCAAATGCAGAAACAGGGACTAAGTCCCCAAGTGGGAGACCAAACATGCTACCAATAATCTTGCATAGAAGTGCTTAATCTACATAAACAGTTAGCAGTTTATACATGTATGTACAATTTTCATAAGCCATGTAAATGCCAAAGTTGACACAAGATGCCTTAAAAATTATTTCAGTGTTGATCTTTCTTTCCCTCCCTCTTTAATGAAATGTAAGAGATGGGAAGCCAAGCTTTCCCTTTGTGCTCATTCTGAATCTGTGTAGAAAGAAGGCTGTGAAAATTGTCATTAATATCAGAGGAACTCAGGATGGTCCATGTATTATCAACTATGACTAGTCAGTGCTGCTACAAGCTGTTATAACTACAGATAACTCTGCTGATGTCACATCAATCCCATGGCCCATATGGTCATGTGGACCACAGCACAGTGCATGCTAACAGAAATAAAGGCATACAGGGGAGGTGGTTTCCACCATGGAGCAACCAGGTGTGCCCTCATTCTGGATGCAGGAGTCTGGCACTCCCCAGGCCCATGGTGTGTCCTTGGTCCTCTTGGAAACCCTTGGCACTCCCAGGCCTGCCGGATCCTTACCCTGGCAGCTGCCAACCTGGTTCCTCTTCTGTGGAGAGGATTCCCTGTCTCAGCGCTCTCTGTCTGTGTTGCCCTTTCTCAACACTTCCTTGGATTCTCTCATAACTTTCTTATGTCGCTCCACTTCCTCTGTGGGTTTCCCATCCAGTCAGACTCTAAGCCTGTCAACATAGGAAATATATAATTTTCATAAAAGAAAAGGCCATCAGATTATTGTAAAGGACAGAACTAGATGATTCACATGAAACTTTTAAGTGGAGGGACATAATTTTAAATGAGAGTTTCATTTTTTTTCTTCATTTGTAGAAGAAAGAAAAACAACTTGGGCACTAGAAATGTAACTAAAACAAAACTAGTGAAATTAGACAGACAGTACTTAATTATGTATCTTCAGCTAAAGAGATCAGGGTGAATTTGACGATCTGCAAGAAGAGAGTGTGAGATGCAAGTTCATAAGAACCAAATGGCAATGCTAGTTTAAACAGCACTCTGATATGCTAAAATGTTATTCCCTTGTAACTTAAAAGCCCTTTTCAGAGGCAGTGAAAGATCCATGATGAGAAGGTCAAGTCTTTGGAGGCGTTGCTGTCTCTTACTATCTGTAAGGCTGTTTCCACACCTCTTCAGGCTCCCGAGCAACAGTGGCATGAGTACAGTGTTCATCCTTGAGCTTGTGTCCATGTCTGTCCACATGGAAAATTCACACTCCAGCTGCAGACCCTATTGGCTCCTTCACAAATTGTCCCTGGGCTCTTTTTGAGACCAGGAGAAGCATATCCTCACACATCTCTGAATTCATCCAGAACTATGCTAGGCCTCAAAGAGTGGCAGGTGGTATTCTAGAGATAGCTGACCAATACTCTTTTCTCTACAGGAAGGTATTCCATGTCATGGAGGGTCTTTTCTTCTGGCCGGTCTCACAGGGACAATCAGCCTTGGGGCTTTTTAGCAGAAATGTTGCTGATGGTAAATTATGTTTTATTCATGCTACAGATAAAATGTGTTTCTACTTCTGAAGTCCCATGCAGTGTTGGTATCTTAGACTCTGTACCTCTTGTAGTGCAGAAAAGAAGGAACAGTGTGAACAAATGACGTATCTGCATTGTGCAAAAGCACAGAAAAAGTACAGAAAGAGTGAGAAGTATTTTTAACTATATCCAGTCTTGATGGTTGTCTGAGATCTTAAGTACCTTTTTTTTGGAAGTCTGAGCAGCAGTGCAGGTAAATTTCTCACAGTAGTGATAATAGCAAAGATACATAATGTAGGAAAATAGCAGAGTGAAAAATGAGATTTTGCTTCCATAAAAATTGATAACATTCCTAGTGATTTCATCTCACTTGTTTTATTCTCCTTCAGAATAATACTTACAAATATATTCTTGATCCAAGACATGATTTCTGTGAGAAATCTTAATCCTGCTAGTTTAAATTTAGAAATAATAAAATCTGTGTCAATGATTGACCTTGTAAGCTAAATACATATCAAAGGGTGAAAATATGTTTCCATTTTGATCAATTATTTGGAAAATGCAACCTTCAGGCTGTTCCCAGTCTAGAAATATAAAAATTATCACTATCCAAGGGTTTGAATTATTGCGTCCTCCATTGCAAGGTGAAAGTATATAAACTTAAAGGAAAGCTTAAACCATCAGGATGATATTGGATCTGTTTTTGTTATCTCAATCCTCTGCAAAATATGTTAAATGTACCTGTTTCTCTAAATCAGATATTATCTATTAGTAATAGCCAGGTAGGAGACCCTCTTCTCCTCACTTTTTGTTAAGGTCAGGTGGGAAAAGACAGGAAATCTGAAAGCACACAAAAAATTTGAAATCAAAAATTGTCTTAAATTCTTTAACTAAAGCTTTTTCCTTCTTATGTCCTATTCCCCCATGCCCTAGAGCAAAGACAGGTACCCTTTGCTGGTTGTTAGGGCAAGTAGAAGCCACCTGAAAGTCAGATTTGGAAGCTTTTGACTCTGCAGTCAGTGTTCATTGACCTTTGATAGGGCAGTTAAGGAAAAAAATATTGTTAATATCCATTTATGCTGTTTTCCCTTTTTTATTTTTCTTTTCCATTGGCATTGGATGTCCTCTCCTCCCAGACATCACTCTCTTCATCTGGTCCTCATGTCTCCTGCTTGAACTGATACTGCATGTGAGATGTTTGAGGCTTCTGCCAAGCCATCTCTTCAATGCCTCAGGCAACTGCTTAACCTTATGCTTCTGGTATGCTGCCAGTACAGCAGCACATTAAAACATTGCAAACAATTTAGTAAATATTAGAACTGAAGCAGTTGATTTTAACATATCTCTGTGTAGGAACTTTTGCCTTTTTTTTTCTCTGTTGACATTCAAGGCACCCGGGAACCAGACTAATTACTGGTTGCTAGTAGTGCTTGAGATGGCACTGCATGAAGTTGAGAGATGTCAGAAGATTACAGTATTTACACTTTGGGATGAGGGTAGAAGTCTGACCAGGCAGTTCGTTTATATTTAGCAAAATCCACTCTCTGCTCTTGTAAAATATTTATTATGCATTTATTTTTTGTGTCAGTTGATAAGCTGTGTGCTGTACAGTAGGCGATCATAAAAGACAGGCATGAATAGAATCAGACATGCTGGGAGGTTAGAGACAGAAGTGAAATAACTCTTCTTTTCATCTTTCACTTGTCCTTAAGTTGTCACTGGTTAAGTATCTAATATGATAGGACTTGTCTTCAACAGCAGAAGATAACATAAACTAGAAGGTACTGTTTCTTTGTGGACCACAGAAGGGTGACAACCTGGGTGGTGATTTGCACATACACTTAGAAACATAAGCACCTGTGAGAGTTAAAATGTAATGATTTAAAATAGTTACCACCTTCCCAAATAAATTTCTTAAAAATACATTTTAAGCATTATCATAAGACACAATAAAAAGATGAGGTTAATAGATATGAAAACAAGAGGTTGTCTTCTGAAATGTTTAGAACAATTTTAAAATCACAATAGCTATACTACTACATGGTTGGGTCTTCTTCTGAGCTTCTTACTCATTCAGTGAACTTACAGGTTTGCCTGGATCCTGTCTCTCAAAGATTTAGGGACTTACTTATGCTTTAGCATAATCATTTTACGGAGATTTAAAATTAGTACTTTGAAGTGTGTAGTTTGTTAAACTTTACCTTTGTCTTCTGATTTGTCTCCTTAGTCTGATTTGGTTGAGAAAAGCTCGAATAAGATGATAAAAAAGTACACACATAACCATCGATACTTGGACCTAAATTAGTAAAATTAGACTAATGCCTTTATTTGAATTGGTTTTAAACATTATACTGAAATACCTTTTTTTTTTTTTTTCCTTTGTACTATTTGCTACAGCTCTTAATCCGTCTGGTAGATAAACCGGAGAATTTATTCTGGGATTGGTTCTGCATGCATATGTTGCAAAACTCAGTCCACAGGAGCTGTTCGGTTACTAAAGACATTCTCAAGTAGGATTTCTTAGGCCTATTGCTAAGTGCATGCTAAACACAGAATAACAGTGAATTCACTGTTACTATGCCGATCTACATTAGATGGAATCTGAGCCAGGGAGTGGGGGTAGTTTCCATTTAACTTACAGATGGGATATAGAGCTATATGAGAGAGGATGAATAATTTATGCCTGAATTCACAGTATTAGACCGAGCACCAACTCGCAATTAACTTATTCTTGAAACCATGGGAAAATTCACATTGTAGTGCATGGGGAATGTATTAATTCATTGAAAGTCTGTCAACATTGTTTCCTTGGAATTGCTAATTAGCAAGTGAAAATATTTTTGGCACTGTGAAAAACCCTGTTTTTTATCTTGCAAAACATATTTTATAGACTGTTGTTTTTAATTACTCTCTGTCTCTAGTAAGTTTGTCCAACTCCCACTGAAGTCAGTGGAAAATGCCCTGTTGTCTGAAGGCCAGCTGGACCAGCCCTTACTCTGAGTAACTTAGGGTGTTTTCCTGTTCCCAGCATCTGTGATATATGGTGCATGAAAACTATACACCATCAAATTATCTCTGTATAGAAGAACAATATCTTATATTCTGTAGTACTTCTGCTATTTTTGTTACAAATCATACAAAACAGCCAAAACTGGAACAAAGACCCTTGTGCACAGCAAGTTATAAAACACAAGTATTTCCAAAGTGTTAATTAAACAACTTTATAAACAGAAACACAACCAGTATACAAACATTGCTTTATTCAAAGTACAGCTGTGGAGCAAAATGTGTGATGACTTTATTCAGCATCCAGAAAATTGTGATAAAAACTAGCAAATACATTAGCCAGGGAGATACTAAGCAAGTGGAAAACAAACTAATTCTGGGTTGGAATTCGCTTGTAACACAAAAACTATTTTGCAAGATATCGAGAGATTCTTTGTGGACAGGTCTGTGGTTTTGTGTCTAGCTGAGTCACCACAGCTGTAAGTGCACCCTAGCATCTACAGAGAGATGAGCTGATTCCCTGCAGGATCTAGCTATTCTTTGAAGATTTCCCATCACAGACAAGAAGGGTTCTGCCAATATTTTGCAAAGATGATTTGTCTAGGCCTAACTTTACTCTGAAGAGTTAAAAAAAGGGAAGAAGGGTCAGGGGGGAGGAGTAGCGCCTAACTATTCACACTTGAGGGTGCATTGAGGAAACCAGAGGTCCATTAAGAAACAAAGTACTCCTGTTATTAGTGTCCCAGCCATCAGCTTAAGAGGTCTGATGTCATAGCCACAGGCTCAGTATGGCCATTTCAAATCCCAATGCTCCCACACTACCCTGGTACCCTGGGAATACTTTTTTGTTTTTTTCCCCCAGAAATGTTCTTTGATATTCACAGGCAATGGTATATATCATTTGCAGGTACAGAGGGGTGTGCATCACAGTGCTGTTTGGAAGTAAGGGGGAACAAATGGATTAAATGACACTCGAGGCTGTTATGAGGAGCATGACTGAATGCTGTCTTTACAGCAGGAGTGGCCAGAGTGGTTAGTTGTGGTAGAGATGGGAGAGTGCTCTTTGGTTCTGTTCCCCACAGATTGACCCACACTAGGAATGCCTTGCAGACATGCTACCATGCCACAGTGAAGCATATAGCTGGGGTTGTGTTCAACTGCTGTTATAGACAATGTCTATGGAGTTTGCATAGGGATGCTGCAGCTTCTCTCTGATTTTGCAGCCTCTCTCTGATTTTGCAGCCTTTTTCTATCTCCCCCTAGAGTCTCTATTTTATAACACTGCCTGCAGTGTTATGTGCAGATTCTAGCCTCCAAAGTACTTTTTCAAGTTCTGAATCATTGTGAGTGAGAAATATCCTACAGGACATTGGAATAGGGCTGAGATAGGTAGCAGACTGTGAATTGCAAATCTAATTTCCAGCTAGAAGATGCGGACTTCTATAACATGTGAAACATTTGGTAGAGCAGCTTAAGATATTTGGTGGAAGAGGAAGAGTTATTAAGCCTCAATTTCTTTTCTGTTGGACTGGTTTTGGAATAACATTTTGATGTGTTTAAGATGGGCAACAGACCTGATTACCTATTAAAAACTAGGTTACTGCCAGCTGTAGAAAAATCTTCCCTTTTAAATTACAGTTTTTGACATATAAAAACTGTTGATCTCCCCTGAAATGGTACTCAGCATTAGGGACTGTGCAATCTTACCAAGTTTTCCATGTTTTAGTACTTTAGCAACGGAGTTGGATTAATAAAAGGAATTTGTTTTCTATGCAGAACTTCAATTTATTTTGTAGTTCATTGCTTCCATTGATTCTGTTTGAAATGCAAATAACAGCAGAAAGGGTAGGCTGACAGCTGCAGCTGTGAAACATAGCACTCACTCCAAATGTAAATGCGGCACAGAGGGACTAACCCCCACCCCCATGGCCTGGAGGGGTTTTGTCAGGAATAAAGCAAGTAAGAGCTCCCAGGAGCCAGAAAAGTGAGCTGGAATGAGTGCTGAAAGGAAACCAAAAGTAGAGTTTTTACTTCTGTCACTAAAACTAAAGAGTGCAAAGCTGCTAAAAGATTTTAGTTAAGCGTATTTTTATTGAAAATACCCTTTCAATAAAATTTACATTCTGCTAAAATGTCTTTTTTATTTTTCCTTAGATGAAGGATTTTTCAGATGTAGATGAAGTGTGTCAAATCTCATCTTCTTTTTGCCTTCCCCAAAATTTCCAACTTGAACATGGTGTGAAAATTCAGTCCCATTAAAAAAAAATCAACAGAAATGCATTGTTTTCCATACAGTGCAAGACTGGCACTATCAGGGACATTTGTACAAAGGTTTGCTTCCCCATGTCTGTTCAGGGAGGGAGGTCAAGGAGGAAAGTCTGCAAAGCTGAGCCATGGACACGTATTTAGGTAACTAGTAGTGACATCTGCGGCCTGATGTGCTGATACTGCCCATGTCCACTTCCCTGAGGGACCTGCAGCCAGAGGATGTCATGGACATGTACGTTGCCTTGATGCACCTAATGCACACTGTCCTCAAGAGATGCACGTGCTGTTCCATGTTAGTCGTTTATATTATTATATTGCACACTTGTGTCAGTTCACCTACTTCTCACAAGAGATTTTCCTTGAAAATTACAATTAAGACAGAAAGGAGAAAAGGACAAGTGAACAAACTTATTCAACATTTTGCAATGACAGTGATGCCAAGGAAATGAAATATCACAGCATAAAGTGGAGGGCTACCTTAGTCTCATAGTAAGGTAAGAGAACCAAACTTTCCCAGAGGAATCTGTTTTCCTACAGCTTTCCTGTTTCTTTCTGGGACACCTCAATGGCAGTGGTTCCTCTGATGGGTGTTCAGACCTTGGGTTTACAAACAGGAGAGAGGCAAATGCTGGAATTAGTTGTTCAGAACAAGAATCAAGATTTTTCATTATTCAGAGAGGTCTACAATTTACTGCCATACAAGCTATGAAGATGTACTGCAGTCCGTAATTGAAATGAACATACTGTTTAATATATTATCTAATGCTAAGATAAGCAACAAGTATTTTTCTTGGAGATTAAAATGACAGAAAGGAGGGGGTATAGGTACAGTGGATATGTGCCTGGATGTAGAATGGCATATATAGTAAGTCTGACAATGGTGAGGTGATAAGTGCTCAGATATTTGAAGTAGAAGGGGAAAGTGTGGGCATATTAATACTGGCATAGATCAACCTTCAGAGAAAAGAGAAAGAAATACCATCTCATAGATGGTATTTCTGTACAAGAATGTTAATATACAGAAGTCAACAGGAAGAAAAAAAATTCTATATGGGATGGATAGAACTGTATTAGTGTAATTAAAACTTCAAGTCAGACCTACTAACTGATTTTATGGTCATTAATATATCATTCCCCCAACATAGCTTCCACACACAACTCATGTGGCTTGAAAAATGATGCATAGACTGAAAATAAAAATGATTCCTTAATATTATTAAGAAATGTCTAATTTCACTTAGGTGAATGTTATACAGTCTTTCTGAGAGTTTCATTCACTAAAAGAATTACTGCAATGCCAGCTGAATTCTCAGTATTGCTAAAAATATCATGGGAGCAATTTACAGCATTCAAAGGAGTGTGGCATGGGACAATTTATAAATATGTTGAAATAACAGCAAGCATGCTGTGGCTTGATGATACATCTATAAAATATAAGCCCACATGCTTTGACCTGAGGGAACAGCAGAGATGTGTTTACAGTTGCATATCAAGATTTAATATTCACTAACAACAAATATATTAAAGAGGAAAAAAGAGAGTTCTGTCAAAGAACTTGTGTTTTATTTCATAACCACCAAGGCAAGGACAGTTTGTAAAAAAATGTACCAATTTTCTTGGATTTTTTTTTTTTAATTTCTTTTTTTCACTCTTTGGCAAATGAAAAGTAAAATATTTCCCTCGATTGTAACATTATGAGGATTTTATTGATGAATGTATGAATTATTATTGCCAGGGTAATATTCATAGCAGAAAATATCTGTACTTAGAATTTGATTGGACTCTAGCCTGTGATCCATCATCTTCTAAATTAAAAGTGAAAGCACATGTGCTGTCTCACAATGTTTATGGAAAACAGGAAAAGGAAGACCTTGTTGGAAATCTGAGAATCTTTCTGAGACCTTCAAGCTGGGAACTAAAGGATGCCAGAGACATTGTTTTGAAATCTACATCTGATTTATTCCTACCCTGTTAGTGATTACTCAAAGCACTGGAAAGCATGGCTGTGACCTCCAAGGTTTTCCTGGAAGTGGTGTGGAAGAAACTTACCCACCTTGGCACATCTGATCTCAGCCAAGCCTGGTGCCTACCATCACAGAGGATGGCTCCTAAAACTGGGATACAATCTCCTGTGGATTCACAATGTCAGCTGTCCTAAGGTTGTGACAAGGCCTTCTCAAGTCTGGGTGATAATGTGCTCTCCTCAAGGGTGACCTTGGTTTGGTTCTAAAACCTCCAAGCCTTTCAGATCAGTAAATGAGTCTTCTGGTTCTCTGCTTTCACTGGCCATACACGAGCAGTCTTAGGATAAGTGCTGAGTGTTCCCAGTGGTGCAGTCCCACTGTAAGAATAAGAATGTATGTTTTTCTTTTTGTCTTTCATAGCTATAGGAAGAAATAGCTAATCTCTATATGTAAAGATACTATCGCTTACCCCATGCCTACCAGCAGTCATATCCACTTCTTTCTTGAGCATTCATAAAAAATGAATGAAATTTTACCAAATGACTTATTAAAAATTGAGTAGCAGTGTATATTTAGCCTACACTGCTAGGCTTGTGTGTTGAAAGCCACTGTAACCAACAGCTGGTTTTATAATCGCTGAGTATTTATTTTTTCCAGGTGCTTATAAATCAGCTATTTTGGTGTTGTACTGTGTCAGTTCTGTTCCAAATGCAGAAGGTACACGGTTCTCAGGACTGGGTGAAGTTTTCATCAGTCTAGGTAGCACTGTGTAGTAATGAAGGTGTGGGATATGGAGCACATCTTGCGGCACTGTGTGGGCTACAAGTTGGATGAGGGAGTCATTTTACGTACCAGTTGAAAATTTAAAAATCCCTTTGAACTGACTGTACTTTGAACAGAACTCTCCAGAAACTGAGTTAAGAAATGTAGGTAATATAGAATGCTCTTTTTCTTACTAAAATAAGGTAAAATCTTGTGCTTTGTGCAAAGGTGATTTTGCCTAGCTACATGGAAAATGTCCAGACCTACTGTGTACCATTCTCCATAAGACAAATGTGGCTTGAGGCAAGTTCAGTCTGAATTTGTGCAGCACTTGACTGTTCTAATGCTACTTTTGGACTTGACTTTCTTCATTTACCCTGTAGGCGTCTGCTCTTAGACAACACACAACATTACACAGTTGTATCTGAATCTGGAAAACACTTTTCTCTTGATTTTCCTCATGGTCTTCTTCAAGGTAGCTGGGAATGGACCACCTTGTGTGTCTGCATGTCCAAGGGCATGGTATTCAAACTTATAAATATCTCAGGGAGTCTTGCTATAAAATTCCCACTTTTGCTCTCTAGATTCTGCAGAATTTTTGGAGGGAAACCCTACAGGAATTATTGAGACTAGCTAGATCAAAATGAAGATGCTGGTTTTTGATAAATGATTTATACTTAGAAAATTTTTACAAAACTGTCCTTACTCTAACTACTGAATTTACCACAACCCGTCATTCCCATTTATATGAGACCTGAGATTTTTTTTCTCTGTTATCTGTTTTTTCTGCATGTCACCTTCTTTTAAGAAATTCCCAAGAGCTGGTTTGTACTTCTTATTTTTTAATTTTTTTTTTCCTGGCTCTTGTGTTCTCCAGTTGTTTTATTTGGGGAAACACAGCATAAAGATAATTGCAACAGTACAACAGTACAATCTACAGCTGAGAGCCTCCAAACTGGAGGACTCCTGGAGCACATTTCCAGGGGCAATCAGTGCACAAGAAATAAAGGCAAAGCCTGGAGCCTGCTGAAGACAGAGGCCAGAGACTTGGAGGGTCCTCCTTTATAAATAAGAAAGTGGGTTGGCTCTCTTTGAGAGCCTGAACTGTTCTAGCTCCCCTGATTTAAACAGGACCTTTATATCTCTAGCATCCACCCAGTGTTACTTGAGAGTTAACACTTTAGATAAATTATCAGTGTCAATTGTTATGAAATCCACTGATGGAATATGGATAGAATACATCTTTTAAAACATATGAAATAAAAATAGGGTACATTTCTTTCTTTGGTATTTCCATTTTAATTGTGGCCCTCATTTCTCTTATGTCCATATCAACACTTCAGCTCTATTAACAATATTCTGCTAACACATTGCTAGATTTCAGTTTTGATATATTTGTAAATGTATTAATTATCTTTAAAGTCTCATCTTGGCAATTCATCGCTGGAGGCTACTTGATGTTAATGGCCAAAAGTAATTAGAAAGATGAAATTTGTTTAAGAAGTTGGTGGTCACCATTCTTCCTGTGTGTACCCTAAAGCATCGCACCTGGACGCAAGCCAGAGGAATTAATTTTGATCCCAAACCTAGTGTGAACAAGTCTCTTTCTGAAGTTTGACTTCTGTAAATTTCTAGCTTTTAGATACAGAAAAAGGGGTGGCCAATCGTAAATTTTTTTCTTAGCATGATGAAATTTGTATGATGAAACCACCTTTACTTATTCAGTTGGTGTCTGCAAACAGTTGCTTAGTGATTGGTGGCCTTTCTGTTCAACTCTGTCATAAAACTGATTTGTTGACTAGGTCACTAGCTGGTTTAAGTCAACATGACTCTGCTAAATTAATTGGTATGCACTAAGTCAACCTAGTTAAAAATACATTTGAGTTTCAGTGTACTAGTATCTCTGTTACAGTTGTCTTTATTTTCTCTGATTGCTGTCTTGAAGAGTACTTTAAATCATCCATGCAGCAATTTTGCCTTTGGAAAGTACTAGGTGAAGCCAATCATATGGTAACTCAAGAAGACGAGCCTGTGTGAAGTTTGCATTGAAAAGCACCACAATTTATTCATTCCTAACTAAACACCTTTGTATTTGAATCCGTGATTCTTTAAAACAATTTTTTAAAGATTTGTGTAGCTAAAAATAAATTCAAAATGCTCTATTGTTTAGTCACAAATATTCAAACTGAAAATAAAACCACATGTTGTTGTCAGTGGGGGAGAAAGTGTCAGGAGAACAGATTCACAGCATCCTACAGAATAATCTCCTAAGCAGAGACTGGTCTGTGCATGTGTTGTGGAAGCAGCTTTCCAGTTCCAGGGCACCAGGTGGTCACCTATGGTTGATTTAAGAAGCAAACACTGCCACAAATGCTATTAGTAGTGTGTAATGAGATTAACTCCCCGTAGCACTTGCAATATCCATGAGGTTTTTCCCTAAAGCAGCACAGGGCTGATCACCACCTCTTAAACAATGAGGAGTTTAATCTTTCATTGTTGTGTGCATATAACTCATCAGCATTAATAGGAGTTAAGCATGCCCATAAAGGGAAGAATAGACCTTACAGTTAAGTAATCATGGTATGCTAAAGGTTTCCAACAATTTCACAGAAGACCAGGCCAAAATCTTAGGACTGTTCCCACTGAGTGACATCATGTATCTTCAGAGATTTGTATTTTTGAGGCATAACGGGTGATTAGAGGTTTCTAAATACCAATGAGGGTTTAGGAAAAGGTAAGAAAACTTAGCTGCGAGAGACAGAACCTGAAGCAAAGCTCATACTTACTTACATGTTTTTCCTTTCCATGACAGGGTGAACTTTCACCTTCTTTCATTTTAAAGCAACTGGTTTTGATGTGCACTGAGCATTGAGGTGGACTTCCTGTGAGTTGCATGGACATTTGTCTAGATAGAGATGACATAGTTCTCCACAGCTGTTCTTGCATGTGCAGGAAGAAGCTGTTTCGCCAGTTGCATCTTCTGTGCTCAGCTGTAAAAACTTGCTGTGGCTGTGTAAGCATTAAGTACTCTCCCATTGTGGGTCAGCAAGAGTAGTCCTCAGCTCCCCAGCTCAGAGGCTGTCTGAACTATTTCTAGGGGCCTCTGCTTCTTCTGAGGGAGAAGACTGGGAGTAAGAAGGGTTATCAGAAATGGTAACTCAAATACTCGAAGATTAAAATAAGTGTTTTCAGAACTAGATCCATTCCTCAGTTATTTTTCCATGCAGAAATTGGTACAGGGAGAGTGTACAGGGACAGTAAAGAATAAAAATTATGCAAGTTAGGCTCTTGATTGGCCTCTGGAGTCTGCCCGCTTTTATCATTTAGAGGGACAGCTTTTGCTTTCACACTTGCTGTATTTAGTTTCTGATTTCCAAGCCTGTTCTAATTACAGGATAGCATTGACTTTTTCAGTCTTATAATATTGTCCAATTGGTTGTACCTAGGCACATAATCAGAAAATTTAAGGCAAAAAACTTCAGGGACTGTTTAATGGCTTGTTTTAATTTCAGAAATGAAAGCCAAAAGAGTGTTCATTTTGTGCTGAAACTTCTAGCTAGCAGGTATGCTGCCTTCTCATTTTCTTCTTTGTAAAACCTGGGATTAATTAGTATTACTTGCTGGTATGGTACGCAGAGGCAATTGATTTCATATTACATTTGCAGTTTGTGTAAAACTATCACAGTAGACAATTGGACACACTCAGTAAGGAACTGGAGGGTTAAGGTGTTTTGAAGATTTCAAATGAGTCTCTCTCCTGGCAGAGCAAGATCTCTGCCTTCAGGTAGGACAGTTATTCTGCTCTTTCAGACCAGGAAAGTGGTTGCAGCTGGAATAGGACAGTGAATTTGAGTTCAGAAAATAGTTAGCAACACTGCTTATCATCATGGGTTTATTTCACTTTTTATATGTAAAGCAACTTTGGGCAAGTTGTCACATGGGACTGGGAAGCCAGATGGTTGCCAGGGGAAAAGCTTAAACCCCGTTCTCATTAAAGGCTCACAAACAGAGGACCTTGTTAGGTTTTGCAGTGGTTGAAGAGGCTCAGGGACATTTCACAGCTGGTAAATTAGTTGATAGTAAAAATACATTTGACAGAATGAGAAGTTTCTAAAGCACACAAAAGTAAAACACAACTATTAAAAAATGTAATTCTTCTGCTGTAACACAGCTATTATAATTGTGTGATTTGTTCATAAAACAGCAATATAGCTGTGATGTTACTTGTGAAAGAAGAGCTTCACAGTTCTCCAAATACCAGAACTAGCCAAATTATGTTTAAGGAGGTATTTTGGCAAAAATCTGGAATTTTTATTGTACGTAACAAATGTTACAGTACAAATATCAAGGGTAGGCTATGTAATGTGTTGTTTTTTTTTTTTCCCCAAGAATACTTATTGATTGCCAAACTGCAGGAAGATTCAGCCATAAATTATTTTATGTACTGCAAAGTTAAGTGTCTATTCTCCCTGAAACAGCCCTTAGTGCTTGGGAACAGATCTGTCATTCATTATTCATGGGCTGCAAAGGCAATGAAATTATTCTCTGAATTGAACTAGAAGAAATGACAGAAATTATATATATAAACTAAGAAATGGTAATATTTTAATAAGTACATGTCAAAGAAGATCTGCTTGAAGGAAAGAATGATTTTCTTATGTGTGAAACCCCTCTAGATTGTATCGATTTGTCCGACTTTTGACAGAGATGGCAGACGAGCTTAATACTAAATTGTGTATGTAGCAATGACCCCAAGACCAGCAATATCCCCCAGAGGGTTTTAATTGGAGCTTTGCATTTGGCTTCAGCTGCTATGGTGATGAAAACCCATTAGTAAGTAGTCTGTGGCAATTTGGAAACATTAACACAGATCTTCTGAAGTGATGAAAATTCAGAGACTTCTCCATGAATGGAGGGAGCAAGATAAAAATGTATTCAGGTAGAGACGTCTGAAAAGAGGAAAGTCAGGCTTCTGACTACTTTTTTCTGAAATATTCTCTTCAGTATTTATCCCTTTGCTGCACATTTTGCATTTACATCAGCTTTTCCCTGATGCTGCTGTGCTGCATTTTCCGTAAGAAGGTGGGAGTTGCAGTGCAGTGGAAGGAAGCATCTGCAGAAAGTGCTGCAGAGGAAAGGGGAAAACTATGAGCAAACTTCCCTCCCCTGGCAGCTGAGATGGTGAGGACAGGATGATACAGCCAGGCACTGCAACACAGGGAGGTAAAATGGAAGGATCTTAAAAGGAGGTTTAAGCAATGGTAACATTTGAAAGGAGATAAGGTATGTTGAACTAAGCTCGTGTTTTCTTTAAATACAGGAAGGATTTTGGCTACTTGCTTAAATTCCATAATGCTGACATTCCCTATCTTGTTTTCAACAGCTGATATTTACAATCAGAGAACCTTTTCCACTCCTCATTGAGGTCAGTGGCAATTTTCCCATGGAGTGCACTTGGATTTGAATTAGATACAATGTTATTTAATGCAGGTTGGAAAAATCATGCTCAGTCATAAGCAATCATTAAAATAAATCTGATATTTTTTTTTTTTTCCAAAAAATGCAGCCCTTGGAAAACATCCCAAGCCTTTTTTCTTTGATTCACAAATTTGCGTAGCATCTTCAACAGCACCGTAAATGGTTTTGTTTGTAATGTGAGTATACTGGGCACTTGATAAACAAAAGAACACTTAACCTTCTAACCAGTCCTGTGAATTATGATATATGGTGCTGTTTGATAAACAGTGGAGTGTGAGGTAATGAGCCACAGAGGTATTGAAAAAGAAGTTTTGTTTTTCCAAAGAAGATTTAGTTTGGCTGTTTAACAGTTAACACCATGTTGAGAAGGGAAAGAGAGACTCTTTTTGTGAGTAACTAAGCAAACTTAAAACATCACATTGTCGGGACTACTGCAAATAAGTTATATTGGGAAATGGTCATCTTTGTTCAGGATTATTTTAGTTTCTGGGGCTGAGATGTTTTCAAGTAGTAAAAGAAGAAATTTAGTTATTTCTATACAGAGAAGGTCATTTCTGGAAGATGTCTGATGTTGCGCAGTTCTGTTTCTCGTCCCTGGTTAGTAATTGTCCCAAATGCAGGCTCAGATGAGGACTTCCACTGACCTTCAGGACCGATGAGTCAGCTCTGCATCACTGCAGTCTCCCATCGTGGCGTGTGTTGGCTGCCAATTTCTATGCAGTATAAGAGTAACACGCTGTGCAGCTGAAAAATAAAGCTCCAGATCCTCAGTTTAGTTCTGCAGCGTACCATGGAGCTGCCCTTGCCATTGTCTATGCATTTGAAACTTAAGGATAGGAGAGCAGCTACAATGAGACAATGAAAGGATTAGAGCCAAAAAATATAGGTTTGACCACAGTATGCAAGCCATTAATTTATTAATTTGCTGTTAACTGTTTTTTTTAAGATTATTACTAGTATTGGAGAAGTGTAACACAAGACAACTGCTTACAAAGAATCTCACATCTGACTACTTGCCTACATCAAGCTAATGAAATATAAAAACTAAGACAGGAAAAGATTAAACGCTTTGCTTTTGTTAGATAGTACTAGACAGATTTCTCATGAATTTCAGTGGGTGTTGGTTTCCATTTTCTGTTGCCACCTGTAGCTAGAGTTTCAAGATCTGGAGTGATAACATTATTATTTGTTAAATAATATAGATAACTTAATAGCCAGGCAAGCAGTTTGTGGAAGAATTTCAGTTGTGAAAAGTAGTTAAAAGTGCATTAGGATGTCCTTCTAAAAATATAATCCATTTTGCATAGCTTTTTAATTATTTAGTATTTTCTAATGCACAACGTAGTGATGTGCCTTGCCGAAGCAAAAGGGCTGTGTGTCTAGAGCTCTGCTTGGCTTCCAAAGTTTCAGATTTCTGGTTTTGTATGACTTTGGAAATCGTTTCCTTATATCTATGGGTTAAAATCCTTTCACACCTATCAGATGTGTTCTAAAAATAATACTAGTTGTTAAAGTAGTTGTTCAGAAATCACAGTGTCTCTAGTGTTTTAATCTACAAAATCAATATGTGGAAATATTCCTAAACAAGACTAAAATATGCAATTCAGGAGGACACTCTGAACAGTGAATATTCTTAAGTTTGGCTATATGGAGCATAAATAAGTGCTATGTATTGCCTTGAATATAGTGGAAAAGACTACATAATTTATGCAAAAAGACTTTAAGGGCAAAACAGTTGAAGAATAAGACATAACATTGTATATGAAGATTCCATGTTGATTAGTGTGGCAGTCTTCTAGCTGTCTCTGAAACCTGTCATTTCAAGGTTCAAAGGGTGATTCCTGGGTGAGGTGGTGACTTCAGGTAAAGGAATTGTGAGAACCTGTGTCAGACACTAGGGATGGGATGGGGTGGGATGGGGTGTTGGCTTCTCAAAGCCATGCTGACTGCAGCCAGGCTATCGAACAAGGCAGTTCTCATTGGGACATTGCATGACCCTCTGGTAAACAGCCACCATTGTTCTTTGTTTTTCTGCCCAGATATTGAACCGCCCTGCTCTCTAAACTCTTCCTTGCCCACGCCTCATCCTACAATTACAGGAGATTATTTCTTGGAGTAGGGTCATAAAGCTGCACTCACCTGTCTGCAAAGTGTAATTCCAGCTATGCCATTTCAGATTTATGTCCTTTGCTTGCCATCCTCTCACTGAAATTACAGTGCTGTCAAATAGTAGTGGACATGGCTTCTGGGATTAGAGCTTTATTCACCATGTGAATAGTAGATGACAAAATAGAAGTGGCAGAGTTCAGAGACACCTGTGTCTGATTACAGTGACAACTGTGCAGCAAATGAGAAAGCAAAGATGCTTCCAGGGACCCACTGTCTCTACAACAGCTGACTGGGGTATTGAGTAGAAATATGAAATCTTAGGTATTGGGAATAATTGGTTATCCTAGGACGAGTGACGAAAAGATTGGTGCTGTTGAATGACCAGTGGATGTATTTTTCCTTAAGCAAAGTCAAAGGTGGACCCATTTATCAGGAGTATCAGATTCTACTACTGTTGCAAGTTCAGTATACAAACAGGAGGTCCTTTCTTGATCCATTTTACTCTGATTTTACTGAGGTCTTCAGCAATCATGGTTTTATACTTCGCTCCTGTCCAGAGTCACAGTGAAATCAATAATGAAATCCCTAGGGAACCTGGTTCAGCTTTTGTGGCCTATCCCCTTTTTGGCAGATATACCTATCTGAGTTGGCATTTAAAATATAATCTATAAATTTTTATTGATGTTGTTCTTTAGACTAATTTGCTTCAACTTTTTTTTTTTTTTTCAGGGTACTTTTCATAGTACTCCTTTGTTCAGAAGAGATTTTTAGTGCTTTAGCAGTCCTTCATAGAGCCCTGGGATAGTAAAGCATCGAGAATTATGTAAAAAATACTGTTTCTGAAGGTCAGGAATGACAGTTGAGGGTAACAATTTGCCCTGTCAGGAGCAGATAGGAGTGAAAGGCCAGCAGTTTGCTTCTGCTTGATCAATGGCTGTGTTTTGAGAACAAATTAGATGTCACACAAAGTTGGCAAATACTGCAAGAAATCACTGTTTAGTGTCAGAAGTCGATACAATTAGTATGTTGATCAAGCAGGCTATGTGAAAACACGATTTAATGCCTTGAATATACTTCGGGACATTTCAGTGGGAAGGGGTCTCAAAGCAGTGGAGTCTCCTGCAATCATTTGAGTTCTTGCAGCAGCTCCTAGCACAGCTCAGTTCATAAGTCTGCAAGTATTAAAGTCTGAGGGGGAAGGTGTGAATCCAACGATGAATAATAGTGCAAACAGGTCAGCTTTCTTTCCCTCTCTGCTTTAGAAGAGTCCTGACCAAGGGCTGGCAGACTGAGTTCATGTACAGTAACTGGAGGCTGAATCTTGAAGTTACTGTTCAGGCTGCATCATCATCATCTGTCTAGCCTTCTATTTTCAGGGCTCTGTTATTACCTAGAAGTATAAAACCAAATGAGATCTGACAGATAAGGATGTATCCAAGAACTAAAATGAAATTATATACAACTAACCTTATTTCATTAAATAAATGTGAGCTTAAAAATCCTAAATTACAATATGCTGCAGGACATTGCCTCTCAGGATTTGTAGTTAATAGATTGTTGCAAGTCAGATGTGAGTGCGAAAAACATTTGACTGTCACCGGGTTGCAGCTGAACCATATGAAACTTGAATATGAATTCCATTTATGTAGGGAGAGGGAGAAGATGAAACAAGGATTTATACTTTCTGCAGAGTCACAACAAAGTTCAGCATTCCAGCAGATCAGATGCAAGAAAGAGTAACATGAATTTGCAGAGATGACACATCATTCTCTATAAAAAACATGTTACATTAGATATGAATCTGAATTAACCATTGTGTTTAGAGCAAGCAGGTTTAAATAATTACAAAGAAAACAGTCACTTTGCAGTCAGTGTCACTCTTGCAAATTTTGGTCACCATCAGATGGCTCAGCAGTGTTAATAGAGCTGACTTTTTGTTAACAGCTGTCACACCAACTCATCATCCTAGAAGGTATGGATTTTATTTTCACCCAGAAATATGTAAAGTATTCCAATATTTGTACATGTATGAGTTCTGGTTGGAAAAAACGACTATACCTTCCTTGCACCCTGCTTAAATTTAGAAAGTCATTGGGCTGAACTGAACCCTAGAGGCAGTGAATCTATCTTCTCTGACATAAATGGAGTTATGCTTGTGTTATGCACTCCCCATCGTGTCAGCTGGTTACCAGACTGACTGATTATCTTCTGCACCGCCAGCATCACCTGCAGGGATTTCAGACCATGTCTGGAAGGGGCTTTGTGAAGTTCTGCTCTCACAGTCCAGTGCCTGGGCATTGTGTGGCCATTTCTTCATCAAGTCTGCAAAACATTTTCTTCTTACTTATAGATAGAGAACTCCAAGTTTTTAAATGTCAGAATTTGCTTTGACAACTCTCTGTAAAACCCACTACCTTGCTTAATGCTGTACACGTACCTGTTTCTCCAGCATGCAGTTTAGGTCAGCAGGAAACTTAAGATGTTCTGGTGGTCCAGTCTCAACAGAGAAGGTGAAAGGGATGGAGTGCTCCATATAATTTCTTCACATAAGTAGTAATCTACTGTAGAGGGGGATCTTGATTCTTTCTCCTTGGTCTGGAGGACTTGTTGCAATGTAGTGCCTCTAGGTTGACAGTGAGGAGGTTTGGGACAGGTCACACTTATATCATTATTTGACAATTTATGCCCATTGATCTTTCTATTGAAAATAAGGAAATATAGATTTATTCTGCTAGTACAAGAAATAGCAACCATCAGATGACCAGTCATCTAGAACTCTGAATACTCTGTTGATAACATAGAACAACCATGCTGAACACAAGGTTAACATGTCTTTTTTGGAGGACAAATTTGAAGTTCCCACTAGAAAAATAAGGCAAAATAATGAGCAGTTTGAACTTATTTAAAGAGTATGGATTACTGCACTTATCTTGGGCAGGCGAAAAGCTCCTTTTATTCCAAAGGAATGTATTGCTTTAAATATATCATGTGCAAGGGATGTGATAACTTCTGATAACCTTCATCAGACATGGTGTTAATAAATCTGAAACAGATGTAGTTGAAACAATTCTTGAACATCTGTTATTGCTTTCCAGCATAGTGGCTGACAAACCCCAATACTGTCTTTCAGAGTCTTAGCAGCTCAAGGACCATGCTCCATCTGATTTCTTGTTCAGTGGTCAAGACTTTTGTTGTGTTCCTTAGGCTATTTATTACTTCTGGTTTTTGCAAAAGGTTTATTTTCTTCTACCAATTTAATTAAATGTAAAAGATTGACTGATTAGCCCATGCCTTGACCTTTAGTGATTAGATGCATAGAAATAGAATGTAAAACTCCTTTTCTCTTCTCTCACTTTGCTCCCAAGACCTCCTATATGCTGACATATATGAAATCCTTAGCTGGTAATATTTTCAGTCATCCATCTCTTGCTTGCCACAGATGCAAAGGCAGTGGGGACTATGTGTTTTTATCAATAAACAGGCTATTGTCCTGAGTAGGAATTAAAATATATCAAGCCTTCCCTGCCATCTATACCCAGAAATGTTGAGCAAAAAGGTTGCACACTACTGCTCTGCAACACAATGTCCTGTTGGGAAAATACCATTTCCTTAGTGATTGCATTTGTTAAAGACCCTTTCTCAGAGTTGAAGAAAGAACTCTAGGTAAGCCTGTGCTGCTTTTACAAAATTGTAAACAGTTTTAATAAAAGACATATTTTTTTGTTTCTTGAGGAGTGACACAGGACCATGTTACAGATGGCAATAAATTGCCACCAATGTACAAAGTTTTACATGGGATGGGAGTCCTTGTAGTGACCCACACCCTACCAGTGCTTGGTCCCAAGCCTCTGATAAGCCATAACACATGTTGATACTGGGAAGTCCAAGAGGGAGGCAGTCACCCATACAGCTCTAAACAGGCAACATGAACATGGTGCAGACCTCTATGCTTGCCTCTCAAGATCAATCTCAAGGTGCATGAAACAATGCAACCACTGGAGATGGGCATCTGGCCCATGGGAGCATAGGGTGTAAGTAAAAACCCTATTGGTCAGCAAGAGTTGTGACTCCTCAGGTCACATCCCTCCCAGCTACTCAGATACATGACTGGGAGCAGCTTCAGTGAAGTCCAAAGTGGGTGCCCTGAGTCAGGTGGACACTATGCATCTTTGTCTAACTTTGCATGTGGTTAATTGCATTTATTTTCTACCCGAATTTAATGTGTTAATATCTAATCTTATATGAGGCTTAGTCTGGCCTGAAGCAGTCTGTGCTCCGTGTCACCAACTATTAAGTGAGAAATTTCTGTGGGAACTGAAGGTGATGATTTATTTTGTTTCCTTCCCAACTCGATGAACTGCCTAACCTCTTCATTTGAGGGAAATAACTAAAACATCAGATCACGTAGCATCTTCTGAAGGAGTCTGCATTAACAGAGCCATCTGGATGTTTTATCGAATGTATCCTTATATATGCATTCTTGTTAGGCAAGAAAGCAGCACTATTAGAATAAATTGATTTACAAAGGGTAATGCTGCAGACAGGGGCCTGCCCTCCTCCCCTTTCCTAATATACAGTCTGTCTCCTTTCAAGTATAGCAAAAAGAATATACGTTAAGAAAACCAGGTTTCCTCAAACAAATTACATTATTATCCACAAGTCTAGGCACCGTCATACACAAGACAATAAACTACAACCTGATCTCACATTTTACTTGAGAAAATGTTTTCCTTCTCATTCACTTTCTACTATTTGATTGCAAACTCTTACGCTTATAAATGCAGAGCTTCCCCAGAACGACAGCAAAAGATGAAGCACGCTGCGAGCCTGGTGGGTCAGGAGGAGGAGGGCGTCACTGGCGCAGGCAGGGCTGGCTGCCTGGTGGGGGGCTGCCTTTGGGGGGGCCAGGGGCAGCAGGGAGGGAGCCCCGGGGTGGTGGGAAAGGCTGGCTGCCCACCCTCTCAGCCTGCCCCCGCCTGTCTGCCTCTCCCAAGAATGCAGAGCTCCTTTTAGCCTGGCCATTCCCAGCCTCCTTATTTTGCGTCTCTTTACAGGAGTTTTTCCTCAGTTCGCAAATAGGTGACTTGTTCTGTGTCCCTCGTAGTTCCTTTTAAGTCTAATTAATTATTTTAATTGATTAATATTGAAACGAGCAGTTTGCTCAGAAGAGACAGCTCTTCTGTTTTTTTTGGACTAATTACCAGTCTGGATTTCTGAATGACAATACGGCTGCTAATTAATCTCACTGCAGTTCTCACAGAAAAAGACCCTGATAAGAACTTGCCAATTACCATAAGAAGACAAAAATGTCAAGAGTCCTGTTGTGTTTTTCTGGCATCCACTCCCAGTCACATGAATATCGCTATTAAGTAAAGAGACAGACTACATGCTAAGTATGAAAGCTGGCTGTGAGGCTTCTCCAAAATTGCCCAGATGTTATTTATGTAGGAGGCAGCTGTACTTTGTATGTCCATTCACTCTTGTTGCCTAACATTGCTCGCTATAGCTTTTGTAATAAGGAGAAAGATGAAGCAGGGCAGAGTGGCAAGTGTCTGACCATCCCACTAGGGATTTTCTCGCAGTGTCCTGGTGTTAATCATTATTAGCAGAAGGTTGAAAAGGGAGTTTTGGCTGTGTAGGTCCCAGCTTTCACCTGGTTGGTTTGGTGCAACCAGAGACCTGTGTTCTGCACAGGGGCTGCCTGGCTCCAGAGCACTCCCATGATGCGTGATGGGGAGCACACTCATGTCATGCAGGATGGTGCTGGTGATGGTGGGGAGCTGGTCTCACAAACTGTGCTTGTTAGCGTGATGGGCAACATCGCTGTGCAGCCCAAGTATTCACTGCGCTCTTGCAGGGGAGGTTTGCAGCACGTGCTGACTTCCCTGCTGCTGCAATTATCCACTGATAGTTCCTGGAAAAGCTTATTTAAAACCACCTGGGCATGTTACAGGATGGAGTAATCTCAGCTCTGTGGTGTAGATACACCCATGAAATACAGGTCCAGATGCTCACCTGATGACAGTTACTCCAGTCCCCGATGCGCACCAGCTCTGTGAGACCAAGGTGAGCTACAGGAACTCATGCTGCCAGGGGAAGAAACAGGACCCAGTGCTGTAGCTAGTATGTTTTCCTTGCCTTGAGCTTTCTGGAGTGGTGTTCCTGGCCTGCATAATCATGTGCCGCTGGTGTTTCTAAAGAGATGAGCCGTGCAGTGGTTGCTTTGGCTGGTGTGTGCTTCTCTGGGTAACCAGAGAGCTGTCACACAGCGGGATGTAGAACCAGCTGATGGAAAGTGCTGTTTTAAAACACTATGGTTGAATTTAATTTATTTTCTCTTTTTTCTCTCTGTGCTTGCAGGTCAGAAGATTCTTCACCACAGAAGTGATGTCTTAGAAACTGTAGTCCTGATCAACCCCTCAGATGAAGCAGTTAGTACTGAGGTAAGTCTGGACCTGTCATAAAAGCAGGATGAAAGCAGGTCATAACTGTGGATGAAAGGACATGTTAGGAGCAAATATCATCAGAAACATCAGCCATCCCTTGATTTTCTCCCTAGTTTCCCAGACTCCTAATAAAACCTCAGAGGCATAGGATGGAAACACACCTCTGATAAAAGCATTCCTTTCCCCAAAGTGCACCAAATTTCTTTCTTGATGAAGTGGAAGCTGCTGTGATGAAATTGCACATGCTTGCCTTCTGCTCCTTCATTATTTACTATTTTACACATGAAAAAGGGCCTGAAAAGAAACCAGGTGCTGTGAGACAAATTTAGGTCTTCAAGAAGAATTGTCATATGTGTGGTGGTGACTCTAGGTGGCTCTATCTGTTCTTCAAAAAGCATGTGACATGATCAATGGACTCTGGACAGTGCCCCAAAAGAGGGGTGACAATTCCTCATGAACTCCATAGAGTCAAAGAGCTGAGCGTGTAGCTCAAAGACAATTCTGACATATTTCACTAGTGAGACTGAGGGTTGAAAAAGTAGGGATAATTGCATTGCCAGCCAGTGCTGGGGAGCACTGACATAGTATGATCTCTGTTGGGAAATGAAGCATCTCTCTTTGTAGTACATTGTGAAAAATCTGTTTTGTTACCAGCCTTAAGTGATATTAAACAGAAACAGGAGGAAGCACACTGAAACAAATGAAATTTCTGAAGTTGTGAAAGTTTAAATAAGTCACCTTAGTTAATGGCAGCTCATTCACTAAAATAATGTGTATGAAAATCTCTTACAATGCATTAGAAGTACTTGGTATGGAGCAAAGGGGCCAGCTGGGTAGTAGCTGTTAATACACTCAGTCATTCAGGCTAAAAAGCTATAAAGTGTGTTCGTGTGTGGAGGAGGAGAAGAGCCAAAAAACCTTCCAAAAGTAGGGAAATGCTGTTTCTGTTGCTGTTGCTTGTCATACCTTTGATGGATGACCACATGGAAGAACAGAGTCTGAGGTCCATTAATGACTTTTGAACACTGGCTTTACTCCTTTGGCTCTGGAAAATGTTTAGCTAGGTTACTGTTAATTTCCTCTCGCTAGACAGTGGGAGGCAATCTTTTATTTGCTTTCATCTTGCCAAACTGGTCATGGCCAGAGTTACAAGCTGAGATTTAAATTGACTGGCTAAGCAAGACTCTGACTGGACACAAGCCAGAAAAAGATGATAAGAAAGAGGCAAGAAAATGAAATCAGAGGTTGGAATAGATGTGCTCTACTCATTATGGCAAATAGAAAACTTAGTTTCACAGATCAGGAGATTTCCAGGTTGCATCTGGGGAGACAGTGATATACCATGGAGTCCTGACTGCAGCAGAAGAGGAATTTGAACCTATCCAGAAGTCTAGAGAACTGTGTATCTGCTGATGCTTCTGTTTCTGCTCACACTCCATCTTTACCTCCATTTTGACTGAGGCCACATCTTTCTGTTCACTTCATCCAAACAGTCTGGGACTTCAGCCAAGGGCAAAGCTGAACAGAATCATCACCTTGCAGTATTTCTTCTGAAACTGAGTGGTCTTGAAATCGGGAGATGAATTTCTGGTAGTCCTCCAGGAAGCCTTGATTATACCCAGACATAGAATTTATGTGTCTCTCAAAGGTCTTTGATGTGTATCATATATTATGCTCTGTAATCCGCAAGCATTTTTTTACTTTTCTTCTTGCCATAGTTTGCTAGCTCTGCAGAACCTATTTCATCATTGATTAATAAAATAGGTTGAAGGGAAACTATGTGACAGTCACATATCAGTGATTCACAAGTCAGGAAATAATTTTAGTGCTGGAAAACCTGGTGAATTTACACATAAGCTGGCAGACTGCCCAGCACTGCTGCCAACAATGAGAGAAAACATAGAAGAGGAAGCCAGTTCTTTTATGGTTTTAATACAGCTAAGAGAGACAAGATTTCAGTGACACACATCAGACAGCTGGCTACACTTATCTATATTTTTGTCTGAAACAGAAATAGATATACTTGATCCAGCAAGGATATTGCTGTATTTATAATTATTTAGCGCAATTAGTGACAGACCAGCATTAGTGTTTAGTTAAAGGAGCTTTCTGCTGCTCAGCATCAGGGTCGCTTATTCAATAAAATAACAATGAAAATGTGGTAGAATTGGGATTTTTTTTTTCCAGATACATACTATTCAGTGCCTCTTTTCTACTTGTACTGAAAACATGAGCTGTTAAGCAGAGATTCAGGTCGAGCCTCCCTGGCTCAGCCTCCCTGGCATGAGCAGGAGCTCTTTAGAACAACTGATTGCTTAACAATCAATATAAAAAATGGAAAGAATAGCTTGCTAGGAGAGCTGAGGTGATTATGTCATCTCCATGGAGATAGAGCTTATATGCAGTATCACGTGGAGTTGTTCCAGATGGACTCTACTCTTTTAGTTTAATATGTGTGTGGATAGGCTTGTTCTGGAATCACTATTCTGATTTAGCTTAGTTGCTCCTTAAACAGAGAAATTAGTGTGCTTGAAATTTACACTTTAGCTGAGGCTGAATTGATTTTTTATTGTTGGACAAGATTTTAGAAGTATTTGCAAAAAACTTACGCAACAGTACAGAATCTTACAAAGGTTTTTAGTTTTGTTTTGTTCTTAAATTTAAGTTGAATTCAGGCAACACAAGTATTCTGAGTATATGGATTTCTCTTAGTATGCAAGTAAATCTCCCCCTGGATTATTTGTAGCTGTAGTGAGGGTCAATTAAAGTAGTGAGCTTCTACTTTAAAGTAGTTAAGACTTATTTCATAATGTGGAAGGTTATTTCTCAGTAGCAAGTTCTTTTGTGCCATCAGGCATCCACTTTACTTACTACTGTATATTGAAAATGGTCTCGGGCTCATACACCTTAAAAACTTATGGTGTCCATAGTTAGGGACATCATTAGATTTAAATGGTGCATGTGACTTACTGAGTACTCGAAGTTCAAGCTTACGGTTATTGTAAGGCAGAATTGTCCCTTAACTTTGTAGATGATCCAGGTTACAAAAGAACGACAGCTCAAATATGACACTTCTGTCTGTGATTTGTGGCTGTTATGTTTCAGTGATGTTTTTGCAACTGAATGGCAAATAATGCTGAACTCTAGAAAAAGAAGATCACCATTCCAAAAACTGAGTCTGACACATGCATTTGCCCCTCATTAGCACATGGGACACAGTTCTCCAAAGCTGTCCTGATACAGTGATATTAAAATTCGTCAAGAGTTGTACAACGAATGTATTTGTTCATTGAAATTTTTTTTTTTTTTTTTGCATTCAAATTTTACTCTGCTCTGTTTCTTGCTCTGTTTTCCTTGTCATTAGTTTGGTTTATTCATCGGACCTTCTCTCTAATTGCTTCTTGTCCCTCCTTTTTACCCTTTCTCATTGTCTTTTGTAAACAACACTAAAACTTGATAATGTTTTGACAGTCCTTGGAGACTCTGGTGCAAAATATGTTTTAAATTAGGAGAGATAAACTACACATTCTCAGTGGAATACAGAAACACATGGTTACTTCCATTATTAATGTGTTTCTCTCCTTCATTCTAGGTGCGTTTAATGATCACAGATGCTGCAAGACACAAGCTCCTTGTACTAACTGGACAATGCTTTGAAAACACAGGCGAACTCATTCTTCAGTCAGGGTCATTCTCCTTTCAGAACTTCATTGAGATTTTCACAGATCAAGAGGTGAGTTCAGAAAAGTTTCTTCCATCCATTGTCATGTGATGGCATAGGCTTCTACAAGACTTAAAAAGGGCCTCTGTGTTGTCAGATTTAGGGCTGGCAGCTAGATGCTGATGGTTTTTTCTCTTCATTTTAGGCTTTCTTTTGGAACATTTATTTAATTTAATTTAGATCTGATTTTAGCTACCTAACTAAAGTATTGAATATTAATTTGAGCAATTAAATTGTTACTTCCAGAAACAGAAAATCAGAGAACTTTTTTACAGTGGAAGGAAATAATGCTGTGTTTAAAATATACAAGCTGTTAATCTAAGGTGCACATAGAAAGCAGTCAAATTGATCTTGACATCAGGTTCTTGCCTGGTGGCAGCTAAGGAATAGGTGACATAAAATAAGACAGAGGCTGCCTGTTGGAATAGCTGTGTGTTTTTGCACCTCCTACCTGATATGTTTCTTTATTGTAGTGCTTAAAATTTGGCCAGTGAAATCTGTAAATCCTGTGATTTTTATGTACCAAAGAGATAAGTATGAAGTATACCAGTATTTAATGCCATTTGTTTTGTGACTTGTTATTTTGCTGTCTTGCTTAATGTACTGTGTCTGAAAGCTCCCATAGGGCAGGAACCCATAGTAAACAAGCTGTCACACTTAATTTGGCGGCTGTACATGGTATATATTTAAATAAACTGTATGGCTGCATCCCTAGGAATTTTGTTTCTAAAATCATTTAGGAGCATGTCAGTGGAGTGAGATCTTAAAGTTCAGCACTGAAAAAACAAAGTTTGCATGAGCTCCAGCCTGACCTTATTGTATCCATTTGATCCTTTTCTCAAAGCCTCTTTTTCAGCCTATGGTTGTAGGGTTGGGAAAGGAGCTAGATTCCTGCTCACTGATACACGTACAATGTCTAAAACTCACTGGCAGTTTGCAAAGCTACTTTTCTATGGAATTGCAAACCCACGTTCCTTGCAGCTCTGGCTAATGAGTGACACATTTATGCCTACATGCAAAACTAGGGGCCAACTCTGCCATTATCATTAGGAAACAAAACTGTTGGCTGGAAAGCAGCCGGGGGTGGTGGTTGGCCATGAGTTACATCTGACAAGGTATTGCCGCAGTGGTGGGTGTGCAGGACGTACTCCCGTGGGTGATGAGTAAGGCTCACTTGGCTCGTCTCTGCGGCTGGCACCAGGGTCACCAGCCAGCCTGGCTCTTGGGAGATGTTGGCTTCCAGCTTCTTGTTTCTGAAGCCTTGGGCTCTCACTGCTTCTACAAGATTTCACAAAAACAAAGGAAAATCACATATGCCATACTGCAGTCTGTGTACTGCAGTCTGTGTATGTGACATTGTTTAAAGGGTCTCGTGACCAAGAAATTTGTAGGTGGTCTATAAACTGGTAAAAAAAATAGAAAAAAGGCTAGAAAAGGGTGGTTAGTGGTCTTGTAAGCAGAGATCACAGGAAATAATTCCTGTCCTGTCCTGACCTTGGGGGACTTGACAGTGTTAGGTTTATGGTTGGACTTGATGATCTTAAAGGTCTTTTCCAACCTAAATTCCATAAACATGTAGGCACTCCGTAGAGTTGATATTTTTGGCATCTGCCACTTTTTACTTCACTGGATCAAACCTGAACTATGATCATGGTACGTACTTACAAATCAGTAAATACTCTTTGTGGGGTTGTATTATGAAGTCTAATTCAGAAATCCACCTCTACCCTGAAGAACTCCCTGCAGGTAGTGCTTCAAATTGGTGTTTTCAACTTCTTCCATGCCATAAGACTGAAGATGTACCATTCCACTGCCTCTGCAACAACAGCTAGCAGAGGAAAACCTTTCTTTCAGCCTTTCTGATCCAGGATAGGAAAAAAAATATTGTGTTTTCTCTGAGCAGCCAGCTTGCTCTTTGCCTTTACCAGCTGTGACACCTTTAACACTTGAGGATTCCTCAATGGATATCTCCCAGTGCTTGAAAAGACAATCAGGTTTGCAGATACATTTCTTCACTCCCAGAGTGACTTTGAATTTGAAATGGAAATACATTGAGGCCTTTTCTGGGGTATTCCTGAACTTGCTAGTCCTAACAGATGTGATCTATGTCTGCAATAATTTTTCTCCAACTTTTCATTGGCCTGTGCTGCCAGTGGCTTAACACTATCTGCATTGGGAGTGCCAAATTCTAGTAGAAAAGAAAGAATTTAGGAGTTTTAAGCAGAAATCCAAATATGGTAGAGTATAAACTGGAGAGGACTAACCCCCAAACTAGGCCCAGTATATTAATTAGCCCAGTGTATTACCATATGATGTTTTTATCTAGCCAGAAAATTTGCCCTAAGTGAGAAATAGTCTATAACTCAAGTTATATCCTTATTTATGCAACAGACTTGGATTTATTCATCTGGAGGAAGTGATCTTTCACTACTTTTTCTTTCTCTAATAATGTGTTTTCAACCCTAACCAGGGACACAGAATAAGAAATATACTTGAGATCCTAAATCCATTTCAGAACTGTGGTCTGTGTTGCCCCTCTTTTATTATTTCTGCAATAAACAACAGGAATGGTTCTCTTATTTTCATTATCTTTCATCCTTTCCTGCCTTTTCTCCTTATATTTTTTCCTTTTTCTTTTCTCCTTCGCTCCTTTTCAGACAAAGCCATGTCTGATATATGGGTGAGATTTATTTGTACTCCTGTCAGATGTTTTTTATACTAAGTAGGGCTGACAAAAGAAGATAGAAAAAATTTATTTTCTGCTTTATTTAGGTATTGGTTGGATTTTTTTTTTTTTTTTTTTTTTTTTTTTTTTTGCATAACAGCCAATGCATCTTTGTTGAGTTTTATTTTTGGTAAATGCTGAAAATAAATTATGTAACACCAAGAAAGGGAGTGAGATATACGCATGTGAAGGTCCTATGAAGTGTACCACAATCAAACATCATTAATTTTTTATATATTCATTTCTTTTGCTGATTCAGCTCAGAATTATTCAGCTGTAGCATAATCTATATTATCTTTATGAAAACTCTTCTTACAGCTTGAACTGACAATTGAGTGTCTGCAAAGAATGTTGAGGTATTTTGCATGATGATGTGCTGGCATGGTTTGTTCTGACATTTTGTGTCTGAATTACTCCTTTAAAGAAATAGTTTATGTCATTTGGTGTCTCTTTGTTAAGCGCAAATAGAACAGAAATGGGCTACATGTAACCTAACTGTTAGTAAAAAAAATCAAATGAAAGTATCTGTAGAACTGGGGCAAGCTATAAAATACGACATACCTTTTTATGTTTGTTTGTCTACTAATCTGGGACCATCAAATATTTTTTTTTTTTAGTTCAGACAGGAATAGAACAACAACTCTTCATACTGTGGCATAGAACTTCTTGTTCTCTGTGCCTTTATTTCAGAAGCTGGTTTTGGTATTAGTATGTTATCAAATACTGTCAAAATTGATGGAGTTATTCTAGACTTCAACTATTGTGGTCCATAGTTTTAAATCAAAGTAATGGCAAGACCATTTCACAGTCACAGTATGTTTGGGATTGGAAGGGACCTCAGAATATCATCTAGTCCAATCTCCCTGCCAGAGCAGGAACACCTAGATGAGGTCACACAGGTACATGTCCAGGTGGGTTTTGAATGTCTCCAGAGAAGGAGACTCCACAACCCCCCTGGGCAGCCTGTTCCAGTGTCTGTCACCCTCACTGAGAAGAAGTTTCTTCTCAAATTTAAGTGGAACCTCTTGTGTTCCAGCTTGATCCCATTACCCCTTGTCCTATCATTGTTTGCCACTGAGAAGAGCCTGGCTCCATCCTCATGGCAGTCACCTTTTATATACTTACAGACATTAATAAGGCTCCCCTTAGTCTCCTCTTCTCCAAACTAAGGAGACCCAGCTCCCTCAGCCTTTAACCCTAACACTTATTTTTCTGGCTCTTTATTTAGCCATGTACTTCATGGCCTCAGAAATGCAAAACCTGTAGCTGTTTGCATTTATGAAGCAATAACTCATTTTTTAGTGTTCTGGAAAACAGTCCTGCAGTCAGTCATGTTAATCTGGGAGCTGTGCTGGCATATCAGGAGCCAGCCTGCAGAAAAAACTGCAGTAACGATGGCGTGGTGGAATATATCCCATGAGAGAAGAGGAAGGCAGCTGCTCCTGGGAGGATGCTGGCCTCTTCTGGGTCGCAGTTACTCTCTGCCCATTAAGAGAATGTGCTTTGTCCCTTAGATACTTGGCTGGCATTTTCTGGATGGATTGAGACAGCAGGGAGACTCAGGAGCGAATGGTAGGGATAGTGGGAGCTTTGACAGCATTAGCCTTGTAGTCCTCATTCATTCTCGGTATAAAAGCTTGTACCACCCTCCTGTAAAGGAAGGATGAGGGAAGGGGGAACCTTGGGTTACTGTCGTTCTTCAGGCAATAGGGAGCAGAAATAAGGTCATTCTTTGTATTAAAAAAACCAACAAAACAACAAACTAATTGTGGTAACAGATTCCTTTAGTTTCTAGGATGGATAGTAAACAATGCAGAGGCAAATGCAAAAAAGTTTTTATCAATCTGATCAGGAGAGATTATGTCCTAACACTAATTGTCATTAAAAAATGAATTTACGTGCATCTTCTTGTGTTTTTGTTTTACAACTCTAGATTGGTGAATTATTGAGCACCACACACCCTGCCAACAAAGCCAGCCTAACTCTTTTCTGCCCTGAGGAAGGGGACTGGAAAAATTCCAACCTTGACCGACACAACCTTCAAGATTTTATTAACATTAAACTCAACTCAGCCTCCATATTGCCTGAAATGGAAGGACTCTCCGAATTCACAGAGTATCTTTCAGAATCAGTAGAAGTGCCATCACCCTTCGACATTTTGGAACCTCCAACCTCAGGAGGCTTCTTGAAACTCTCCAAACCCTGCTGTTATATTTTCCCAGGGGGAAGAGGGGACTCTGCATTGTTTGCAGTGAATGGATTCAACATTCTTATCAATGGAGGATCTGAAAGAAAGTCTTGCTTTTGGAAACTTATTCGTCACTTGGATAGGGTAGATTCCATTCTGCTCACTCACATCGGAGATGACAACCTGCCAGGAATCAATAGCATGCTTCAGCGAAAGATAGCTGAACTAGAAGAGGAGCAGTCCCAAGGGTCTACTACCAACAGTGACTGGATGAAAAATCTGATCTCACCTGATTTAGGAGTTGTATTCCTTAATGTACCTGAGAACCTGAAGAATCTGGATCCTAGCCTTAAAGTAAAAAGGAGTGTAGAAGAAGCCTGTTTTACTCTCCAGTATTTAAATAAATTGTCTTTGAAACCAGAACCTCTTTTAAGAAACGCGGGGAATACTATTGACCCCATCATTTTATTTCAGAAATTGGGAGTTGGCAAGCTCGAGATGTATGTTCTTAATCCTGTCAAAAATAGCAAAGAGATGCAATATTTTATGCAGCAGTGGAGCGGTACTAACAAAAATAAAGCTGAATTCCTGCTACCAAATGGCCAAGAATTAGACATTCCATTATCCTACTTCACCTCTGTCTCATCTCTGATTGTGTGGCACCCAGCTAATCCTGCAGAAAAAATAATCCGAGTTCTGTTTCCTGGAAACAGCACCCAATATAATATCCTAGAAGGACTAGAAAAACTCAAACACTTAGACTTTCTTAAACAACCAATGGTTACGCAAAAAGACCTAACCGGGACCACTGCTAGTCCTGCTGTGAAACAAACGAAGCTGAAACAACGAGCAGACAGCAAGGAAAGCCTCAAACCTGCTGCAAAGACAACACCAAACAAGCTTGTAAGAAAAGAATCTAAAGAAGAAATAACAGAGCCTGTGAAGCCTCAGAAGGTGGAAAGCAAAGAAAAAGTTCCAGTTAAAAAAGAGAAACCAACAAAAGTTGAGACCAAACCCATAGTGGCAGAAAAAGATGTAATAAGTAAAGAAGAACAAATAGCAAAATCTGAAACTCCTGAAAAACAAGGTACAGATGTAAAACCAAAAGTGTCAAAGGAGAAGCCAGTGAAAAAGGAAGTCAAAGCAAAACCTGAAGAAAAGAAAGAGGACAAAGAGAAAACAAAAAAAGAGATTTCTAAAAAAGAGGAGAAAGTACCCATCAAAAAAGAAGAAAAGCCCAAAAAAGAAGAGATCAAGAAAGATGTTAAAAAAGAGGTGAAAAAAGAGGAGAAGAAGGAAACCAAGAAGGAAGTAAAGAAAGAAGCTTCACCAAAAGAAGTTAAAAAAGAAGAGAAGAAGGAAATCAAGAAGGAGGAAAAAGAAACCAAAAAGGATATCAAAAAGGTTCCTAAAGAAACAAAGAAGACACCTTCTCCTTTGACTGAAGCCAAAAAGCCAGCAGCAAAACCTAAACCACAAAAGAAGGAGGAACCTGCTAAAAAAGAAGCAGTACCTGCAGGAAAGCCAAAGGAAAAAGGAAAAGTTAAGACTGTGAAGAAAGAGATCAAAGTCAGTGGAGCACAAGCTGCTCTTGCAGCAGCTGGAGTCGCTGCCACAACTGTAGCAGCTGTAGCAGCTGCAGAAATTGCAGCCAGTGGAAAGGAACTTGAAGCAGAGAGATCCCTTATGTCTTCACCAGAAGATTTAACCAAGGATTTTGAGGAATTAAAAGCTGAAGAAATAGAAACAATAAAGGAAACAAAGCCTCAAGTTACACTTATAGAGGATGAACTGAAACTCACTGGCACAGTACAAAAAGGAAAAATTGACAACGAAGGACCTGCTGAGTCCTCCGATGAAGGCATAACTACCACAGAAGCTGAGGGTGAGTGTGAACAGACACCTGAAGAATTGGAACCTGTGGAGAAGCACAGGGCTGATGACAATGAAAAGTTTGAAGATGAAGGAACTGGCTTAGAAGAATCATCTGAAGCAGGAGATTATGAGGAAAAGGCAGAGACAGAAGAAGCTGAAGAACATGGTGAAGATGAAGAAGAAAAGACACCACTGGACAGCACAAAGACATATATGGAGAAAGCAAGAAAAGCCGATGAGAAGTCTGAAGAAATAATGGCTGAAGCAGATGGTAACATTAAAGATGAAAAGGCATATTATGAGGCATCAGATGAACGGGCTGAGGAAGACAGGGAAGAAGCAATAGAAAAGGCAGAAACTGAAGGAACTGAAGAAGAGGAGGAAAACAAAGCAGAAGATGTCAGAGATGAAGAGGAAACTGAAAAAGTAGAAGCTGAAGAAGATTATGTGATGGCTGTGGTAGACAAAGCTGCAGAAGCTGGTGAAGTTGAAGATAAATATGGCCTACTTATAATTACACCAGCAAAACGCTCAGAACCTCAATCTCCAGCAGTTGAACCAGCCTCTTCTATCCATGATGAGACATTACCTGGTGGCTCAGAAAGTGAAGCCACTGTTTCTGATGAAGAAAATAGGGAAGATCAACCCGAGGAATTCACTGCTACTTCAGGATACACACAGTCTACCATTGAAATATCCAGTGAACCAACTCCAATGGATGAGATGTCAACACCCCGGGATGTCATGAGTGATGAAACTAACAATGAGGAAAGCGAGTCACCCTCTCAGGAGTATGTGAACATTACCAAGTATGAGACAACACTGTACTCTCAAGAGTTTGGCAGACCTAAACTTTCTCCACTTCCAGATGCTTTTAATGGATTATCTGAAGGATCTAAAACAGAAGCCACAGAAGGTAAAGATTATAATGCTTCAGCTTCTACCATCTCACCACCCTCTTCATTAGAGGAAGACAAATTCTGCAAATCTGCATTCCAAGATGTATACCGGCAGAAAGAAAGCGAAATCCAAAGCACTGCTAAACTAGAAATCAAAGAACCCTATCAAGAAGATGTTGGTGGAAAACGTAGTCCAGCCAAGAGTCCAGCTGACAGCTTGTCCCCTCCATCACCTGTTGCTAAAACACCACTGAGTGAACGTAGCGTGAACTTTTCACTCACTCCCAATGAGATCAAGGTCTCATCTGAGCCTGTCCCCATTTCTACATTGCCTGATGTACATCAAGAAGTTGCTGAAGAGCACTGTGCAAGCCCTGAAGATAAAACCCTAGAGGTAGCATCTCCTTCTCAATCTGCTGCTGGTAGTGCTGGCCACACACCTTATTATCAGTCTCCCACTGATGAAAAGTCCAGTCAACTTCCCTCTGAAACCAGTGAAAAGTCAACAGAAGCTCCTGTTAGCTTTGAATTCACTGAAGTCAAAGATGAATCTGCAAAATCCAGAGTAAGCCCTATGGATGAGCCTGTGCCAGATTCAGAATCTCCTATTGAAAAGGTTCTCTCGCCTCTACGGAGTCCACCACTCATCGGTTCAGAGACTGCTTATGACACATTTTTGAGTGCTGACTTAAAGTCTCCCACCAGAGATTATGAAAGTCCTTCTGAGGGCAAACCTGAAAAAGAAAAATCACCTGTTCAGATGAGCCCATCTTCTGAAGCCAGCTCCGTGGGCCTTTTTCAAGAAAAACAAGATGAAAAAAGCATGGAGTTTATGGTAATTAAGGAAGGCTTCAGCCTAGAGAGGAAAATGGAGGATACAGAGCCCAGCAGCTCGCAGTCTTCACTGGCCTTGGATGAAAGGAAGTTTGCAGGTGATCTCTCACCTACTCAAATAGATATCAGTCAGTTTGGTTCTTTAAAAGAAGATACCAAAATGTCCATTTCTGAAGGCACTGTTTCTGACAAGTCTGCAACTCCTGTTGATGAGGTTGTAGCTGAAGACACATATTCCCATATAGAAGGGGTAGCTTCTGTCTCTACAGCATCTGTCGCTACTAGTTCATTTCCAGAGCCAACTACTGATGATGTATCTCCTTCCTTGCATGCTGAGGTTGGATCTCCACACTCTACAGAAGTTGATGATTCCCTTTCAGTGTCAGTTGTACAAACACCAACAACTTTCCAGGAAACAGAAATGTCTCCATCTAAGGAAGAGTGCCCAAGGCCCATGTCAATTTCTCCACCAGATTTCTCACCTAAAACTGCAAAATCAAGAACACTGGTGCATGACCACAGATCTCCTGAGCAGTCAGCTATGTCAGTAGAATTTGGTCAGGAGTCCCCTGAGCAGTCTTTAGCAATGGACTTTAGCAGGCAATCTCCAGAATATCCTACTTTAGGCACTAGTATGCAACATATATCTGAAAATGGACCAACAGAAGTAGATTATAGTCCTTCAGATATACAGGAGCCTACTTATGCACGGAAGATTTCCCCTGTGGAGCAGTCATCTTACTCTCAGGAGAAAGATATTTCAGAAATTATTTCAGTTTCTCAAATTGAAGCTTCATCCTCAACATCATCAGCTCATACACCTTCCCAGGTAACCTCACCACTGCCAGAGGAAACTTTTGCAGGTGCTGTTCCTCCCACGGATATGTCACTACATTCTTTTACCTCAGAAAAGGTTCAGAGCCTAGGAGAAAAGCTGTCGCCAAAGTCTGACCTATCTCCATTAACTCCAAGGGAATCTTCTCCTCTGTACTCTCCTAGTTTTCCAGATTCACCTCCTGAAATCACAGGAGCAGTATCAGCTAGTCACACACCTTCATTGTCACTGCAAATGTCCTCTGTCAAAGCATTTGGTTACCAGGAACCCCTAACAAAGCACAGTCCAGAACCTGTACTCAGCCCAGAAAAAGAAGATTCAGAGAAAAGTAGCAGGTCACCGGAAGATCTTAGCTATTCGTATGAGGCCACAGAGAAAACTACTAGATCACCAGAGGATATTAGCTACTCCTATGAGGCAGATGGAAAGTCTCCTAGGTCACTTCAGACCACAGTTTATTCCTATGAGACAACTAGGAAAACTACCAGGTCGCCTGAGGTCACAGATTATTCCTATGAAAAAATTACAAAAGATATGAGGACATCTGAGACCACAGATTATTCTTATGAGATGACAGGGAAAACCACCAGGTCACCGGAGGCCATGGATTATTCCTATGAGATGACCGGGAAAACCACGAGGTCACCTGAAGCCAAGGATTATTCCTACGAGACAACAGGGAAAACTATCAAATCATCTGAGGTCACAGATTATGCCTATGAGATAACTGGGAAAAGCACCAAATCACCTGAGGCCGCAGATTATTCCTATGAGAGAATTGGAAAAGCTACCAGATCACCTGATACTATGGATTACTCCTATGAAACAACAGGGAAAACTACTAAGTCACCAGAAGCCATTAGCCCCTGCTATGAGACAACTGGGAGAACCACCATGTCACCAGAGGCAGTAGCTTACTCCTATGAGACAGCTGGGAAAGTCTCCAGTTCACCTGAAGCCACAGATTACTCATTTGAGACAACTGGGAGAGCCACCAGGTCACCCAAAGCTACTAGCTATTCCTATGAAGCAACTGCACATTTCACTCCGGGAAAATCGTTAGCAGAATCCCGTCAAGATGTTGACTTGTGCCTTGTGTCCTCTTGTGAATATAAACATCCCAAAACTGAACTTTCACCCTCATTTATCAACCCAAACCCTCTTGAGTGGTTTGCAAGTGAAGAACAGTCTCAAGATCAAGAGAAGCCATTAACTCAATCTGGAGGAGCCCAGCCACCTTCTGGGGGAAAGCAGCAAGGGCGGCAATGTGATGAAACCCCTCCCACATCTGTGAGCGAGTCCGCCCCATCTCAGACTGATTCAGATGTTCCCCCTGAGACTGAGGAATGTCCTTCCATCACTGCAGATGCTAACATTGACTCTGAAGATGAGTCAGAAACCATTCCGACAGACAAGACAATTACGTACAAACACATTGACCCACCACCTGTCCCAATGCAGGATCGCAGCCCTTCCCCTAGGCACCCTGATGTTTCCATGGTTGATCCAGAGGCTCTGCCTGTTGATCAGAATTTGGGTAAACCTTTGAAGAAGGACCTCAAAGAAAAGACAAAGACGAAAAAGCAGGGTACTAAGACCAAGTCATCTTCTCCTGTTAAAAAAAGTGATGGTAAATCAAAACAAGGGGCTTCACCAAAGCCAGCTACAAAAGAATCTTTAGACAAAATTTCCAAAACAGTTTCTTCAAAAAAGAAGGAGTCTGTGGAGAAGGCAACCAAAAATATCTCTACTCCAGAAGTAAAGTCCCGAGTGGAAGAGAAAGATAAGGACACTAAGAATGCAGCAAACACAACAACATCCAAGTCAGCAAAGACTGCAACCCCAGGTAAAGACAGATAGCAGTTCCGTTGTGTTAGGATTTTCTCAGTTGAGGCAGTGAAGTTAGTTTGCCTTTATAGCAGCTGAGAATGTGGTTTGTAGCAAACCCCTGAAGAAAGTCCAGGCTTTAAATATAAATCCAGCCTGTAAAGGCCATATTTAAATGCATGAAATTAATTAAATTAACTTTTGTAATCTAAGAAGCTTGATGTGTCAGTTTGCTCAGAGAGCATACAAAGTAAAAAGGACTTAACACTAGCTGTCTAAACTGTTAATCAGCTAATAGAATTAAAAGTATCACTTTAGATTAATTGAAATCGGTAGCAAAGTGAACCAATATATTCATCCTAAGAAATAAGTAGGTGTAATTCTCTTAACAAAATTAATGCAGTTTAATATTGTGGAAGGCAAAAGTACTATCGGCCATGGGATGCTTTTATTACTTTGCTGCATTAATTTTTAAAAGGAGTATTTAAAAAATTATAACAGTAGAAAAGGTATTTTCAGTGAACTAACCATGTTCATCACATAATCCAGTTAAAGTCTTAGGCCATCAATGATGACTGAACATCGAGAAAGTTAATGTCATTTTGAATGACTGTTGTGTATTCTAAATAGTAATAAAATATTAATTAGATTACTGAAAGAGGCATTGTACCACTCTTTTCTGGCAGATATTGTTAGAGAGTGTTTGGGGGATACTTCGATTCTGCTGTTGTCAGGACTGTTGTTCTGTTGTAAGCTTTTCTACAAGGACCAGGTCTAGGATTCAGTACAAACAAACCAGCATTCGACTGTTTTTAGCTTCCCCATTTTGATTGGTCCATTGTCCCTTTCTCGAACATTGTTTTCATATCTCTGTTAGCAGATACATTTCAAAGCAGCAGTGTAATTCCTCATGCTGTACATTTCTTCATCACTTTAGCTCTATATGAGATGCTGATTCTTTAAAGCATACTTCTAAGGTATGCACTAGAGCAGAAGACAAGCCTCTGTTTTATAATGACATGTAAGTGTGAAATGTAAGGTCTAATATTGTATCCAGCCTTGGTATCCACAATGCAGAAAGATCCACCACAGATGTTTTGATGTTAAAATATTTTGTAATATAATCCATAGTAAAAACTCTCTAATTCAGGAAATATTATATCATGATGCTTATTTGGCACATTGCCCTGTGATGAATGGCAGGGCATGCTAGACAACTGTAATGGACTTTGCTGACCTTACAGTATGTGACCCTAAATAGAGCGTATTGGTCAGATAATTTTTTTACCTAACTTCACCCTCTGTAACAACATGAGAAGGCTAATAGAACATAAATGGCGATCATCTAGATAAAATTATTGGTTGAATTCTGATTTTCAGTTCACACCATGATCCAGTGTATAGCAAAAGCCACTTTTTTTCAGGTAGTATTTTAAGTTGTTTGAATTTTGAACTCCCTTTTGACTGAAGCTTTTCTTACAACAAGTACTCTACTATGTACCACAGCAAAAGCATGCTTCCCTCTACTTTTTGTGATAAGTGGCTAAATTGTGTATGCAAATAAGGATCCAGCAGGCAAACAAACACTTGTTCTCAGTTCCCTGAAGTAATTGCTTTACAACCTGTCCTCCCAGGTTCCTCTTTGCCCCTCTTTCTGCTCATGTGTAGTATCTTCGTGTTGCACACGTGAAGCAGTCTGAGCACAACAGCTACCATGACTTGCTATGTGGTGATACTCCGAATCTCAGGACTGCTTCTAATCTGTATGGCTCGCTGTGTGGCCCTAGTTTTTATAATCATGCATACCTGAGACTTTTGAAAGGCTGTACTTCTTAACTTGGAAAATAATACCACCATTTCTTAAATGGTAATTCAGTAATAACAGCCCTACACAGTAATTGTTGGGTGATAGTAGTATATTACCGGGAAAGGTTTAGTCAATTGTTGGTTATGTGGTAGTGAGTTTTTACTGTATTCTATAGTTACAGTTCTTCAGGTTTTTCCTCCCATTACTATTCTAATTGGGACACAACAAAGCTGGAACCTGTCATTAGATGTATAATGGTAACACCACAATTTGACACATCTCACCTCAGCGTTTATAACGGTAATTAATAAATGCATGTTTTTAACCAGACTGTGATATTTTCTTTTGTTGTTTGATTTCCGAAGGACCTGGGAATACTAAGGTGGCAAAATCTACCGCAGTCCCTCCAGGACCTCCGGTGTATTTGGATCTGGTGTACATTCCCAACCACAGCAACAGCAAGAATGTCGATGTTGAGTTTTTCAAGAGGGTGCGGTCATCCTACTACGTGGTGAGCGGGAACGATGCTGCAGCTGAGGAGCCGAGCAGGGCTGTTCTGGACTCCCTGCTGGAGGGCAAGGCACAGTGGGAGAGTAACCTGCAGGTAGGCTCTTCAGTTGTATCCCTACCTGGAGAGGTAACCTTCTCTGGGAAACAATTACAGGAAGCGAGAATGCCTCTGGAGTGGGCGAGAGCTGCCCAGGAATGGGGTCACCAAGCTGGGCACCTTGTTTCACTGATGATGTGAGAGGACATCAGCACTCAGCTGCTCCCACATTTCTGGCCTTTCTGACATGTTCCTGGTGAATAGAACACTTGGGAGCTGATTTACAGGGCCACTTGGCTGTTTCATCTTGTTACTATACCGTATACGATCCAAGTTTGGAAACATTGCCGTTTGTAAGTAGGAAAGAGTGTGAATGTTTAATGGATTGTATGCTAATCATGTACACTTGGAAACCTTCATGTGCCGTTCCATCATGATCAATAAGTAAACAAAATATTTGGTCATAATCTGAATAGTAACAGTGCAGATTAGAGACTACTGCTTCTCTGGAAAGCTGCATCTCAACACCTTACAAAATCATGGTTTTATTTTGATAAAATTATTCTTTGCAGTAATTTTATTTTAGCTATGTGATTATTTATTTATTTTTAATCCACCCATATATTCAAGTATTTACTGCATAAAGACCCACTGTTTTCCAAACAGTAACATTCTTGTTGGCTGGGTCTTCTTACAAACATGTTTTTCCTTATCAGCTGTTTCTGTTGTCCATTCCTCAGGACTTCTTCTGTTTTTTGTTGCAGGTGACCTTAATCCCGACCCATGACTCTGAAGTAATGAGGGAATGGTACCAAGAGACCCATGAGAAACAGCAGGACCTCAACATCATGGTTCTGGCAAGCAGCAGCACTGTTGTTATGCAAGATGAATCTTTTCCCGCATGCAAGATTGAGCTGTAAAAATGAGACCATGCTCTACAAGATAAAACTTTGTTTCCAGAAATTGTTCAGTTTGCAAACACCTTTTCTAAAAATTTGACCCATCTATTTCAACTGCTGAACTATATACCTGCCAAATGTTATACTGTGTCATGGTGATGCAAGTCACTAATATTTTTTCAGTCTTTGCTGATTGCTAAGGGAAATTAACAGTATTCCCATAGTATGGTTCAAATTACTGTGAAAATACAGATCCAGTTTCATCTCCGCTGAACATTTGGAAACCATGCACTAGCAACCCCAGCTGACTTCTACCAGGTAGAGGCATTTGCCCTCTAAAGAAACAAAAAGAGAGAGAAAGGGATGGGTAGGAGGAGAAAGTAATAAATAATTAGATCTGCATTAGTCTCATGGCAATAGATGTATCGCTTCCTGCAGTCTGTTTATGCTCTTACATGAAAATAAAAATGAAATTTTTATCAATCTGAGCTGTCCCAAGGGGATCCTTATTTTGCAGCACTAATAGCTGGAAAATAAAAAGAAATAGAATGTGGCTAGGAAGGGACACACAACCTAAATGTTCATCAGCAGTTTTCCACTTTACTTTGAACTCTGCATACTGACATACCATAACAATCATAGGCCAAATATGCACGAAGTCTAAAATCTTTCTTTCAACATGCAGAATTGTTGGTCTAAGGCATGCTCCCAGTGAAAGTCCACTCACTCCAGCCAGAAATGACCAGTCCACATGTGTGAAACCCATGTCCACTGCTGATTAACTGAAGCAAAATACCAAAGCGGTCAGGAGTACATACAGTAGACAATTTGCCTTAGAAAGTGACTTGAATGTACAAAGAAACTTGATGCACTTATTTTTTAATGTTGAGACAGCAAATTTATAAAACATCTGTGTAGGATCATAGTTACACCAGTAAAGATGTGTGAGTGTGCACGTGTGGTACTAGAAACCTATCTGACTGGTCTAGTGGCTTGGTGCTATGAATTCCTTATGTTAGTCATGTGAAAGCTTCAGTGATGCACCTGGACAGCTCAGTAAGGCAAGATGAGCATTTTTTTGAGAGCTTCTTTTGTACTGCGGAAGCAAGATTGAAATGGTGTCCAGTATCAGAGTTACAATGCTTAGTGAAACATTCAGAGTGATGAAAAAGGTTACCTGCAAGCCTGTACAGTATTCAAACTTCCTTTGTCTTACCTTTTTTGTTTAATTTAAGATGGGGATAAATGTACAGAAACCTTTTTTTTAGTGTTGTGTGAACTTTTAATAGATGAATTTTTAACAAATGTTTTAATTTACAGGAAAATACAAAGAAAAATTTTTCAGATGAAGGCAATTTTTTTAGTAGTTTTGTAAGATAAATGATTAATGTTGTTTAAGGTTCTAGTGAGAATGGATATTGAGGTAAAATTTATTGAAAATAGTCAACTGCCAATACCTTTTTTTGGGGTGTGGGAGGGGTGGAAAGGCACCCTGGTAGTAAAATGGATTGACCACAACAGAAAATGGGATTTGAAATGTTGCTTTCCTAATACTTACAAGGGTGTAATCTACACCTTGTACCCTCACAAGATCTTAAAATAAGATAGAATAAGCAATAAGCTAAAATAAGTCCCCCTTTCCTTTCTCCTTTCTCCTTTCCTTTCCTTTCCTTTCCTTTCCTTTCCTTTCCTTTCCTTTCCTTTCCTTTCCTTTCCTTTCCTTTCCTTTCCTTTCCTTTCCTTTCCTTTCCTTTCCTTTCCTTTCCTTTCCTTTCCTTTCCTTTCCTTTCCTTTCCTTTCCTTTCCTTTCCTTTCCTTTCCTTTCCTTTCCTTTCCTTTCCTTTCCTTTCCTTCCCTTCCCTTCCCTTCCCTTCCCTTCCCTTCCCTTCCCTTCCCTTCCCTTCCCTTCCCTTCCCTTCCCTTCCCTTCCCTTCCCTTCCCTTCCCTTCCCTTCCCTTCCCTTCCCTTCCCTTCCCTTCCCTTCCCTTCCCTTCCCTCCTCTAATTTCCTCTTCTTTTACTCTTCCTTTCTTCTTTCCCTTCTTCTTTCCTCACCTTTTCTTTTACTCTTCCTTTCTTCCTTCCTCTCCCCCTTCCTTTCCTCCTCTAGGCTGCTTGCAGAGGAACAGCATCACTGTTCTGTGATTTAAGACAGTTTAGATTTTTCAGTCTCAGAAGTTTTACCCCAGTTAAAAAAAATCATGTTACACTGTAGAGTTTTGCAAATCTGAATTTAAAGACAGTGTAAAGGCCTCCAGAATGCATATATGTGCTGGTCAGCATGATTTACCATTATGGTTGATATTAAGTTTCACAATGTAGTGAACTATGACCTCATTTTATTTTTTTATAATTTATTTCAATTCTACATTGTTAGGTTATTTCTGTTTAACAGGTATATGTTTGCACTCTTGATTTTTATGAGGGTTTTTTTAATACTGCTTTGGGGTCCTTTAAATGTGGGCTCCTGAGGCCCATTTAATGCTGTGAATTACTGTTTATCTGTTGTTGGGGGTTTTTGATTTATTTTTAATATCTTATCTTTTTTTAGGTATCTCTAGCAATGCTGTTTTATTTATTGCTATACCTTTTAAGTCGTGAAGAATAACTTAGAATGACTATGGCACAAAAGGCAGATGGAAATGTATTGTGAAAACAAACACGTTTGCTGGGCTCATAATCATTCACTTAAAATTGCTTTTGTAATACATAGTCTACAAAGTTATAGGCAAAATGTTTGGCAGAATAGTTGTACTACTTCTACAACTCTCTCTGCTTTGTCTACTTTCTTCTATAGGTCAGATTTCAAACTTTTTGAGTGGGTGGGAACAGATTTTCTGAAAATGTCTGAAATGGGTGTTATCTCTGCTTTGGTAGAAAATCTGTGTTAGGTACAGCAGTGGTCCTGAGACTAATCTCATGCCACTTATTCCTGCGAATCAGGAGCAATTTCACTACAGTTAGGGAAGTTACAGTTATTTGATCCTACTGTAAATGAAACTGGAATCAAGCCTTAAGTCTCCCCACATGAGTTTGTGATGGCTCAAGTATTTGTTTTTCTTTTAAAATAATAATGATAATTAGACAATTACAGCTGATCTTAAAATGTACATTCACTTTTTTTGTGGCTACAAGAATATCAAAACCCTGGTCTGGCTATTCTGAGGTATGGTAATGCCTGTTCCATCCATTCCCTTTCAAACGGCAGCATCACCTGGGTGCAACAAAACGATGAACTCCTCCATTAGCTCCTCTTGCCCTTGATGTCTTTCCTGCCTGTGGAACTAATCTAACTGTGCTAGTCCTACTACTACACAATTAGTTTAGTGTAACAGTCATCAAAATGTACCATGTACATTAACGATGAGTGCTGTTGATCAGCATAGATTTCTAGGAGCATGGTTTGTTATTGATTACTCTAATTATAAAGACTCAATACTTGAGTGTAAAAGACACTCAATTTAAATGATGCTGTTACCCATAACAGCATCCCCAGTCATGATCTTTATGCTGTTACTATACTGCTTCATATGATTCAATGAAGGCTCAACTTTGGGGATCCCACCCCATTCCTGAACTTGCACAGGGCTCCTCTTGCATGCCTTTTCAAAGTCCTGGGGTGGGCCTGACTTCATTGACTTCTATTTTCACCCCATCTTTCACAGATATCACTCTTCATTTATTTTCTTTTTACTTATTTTACATACTGTGGTGAATTGAGATAACTGTGTAGATGAATGGGGTTTTTTTAATTGTCTATGATAGCTGATGCATTTTAGAAGAGTTCCAATGCTCATTTACTAAGATTTAATCTATTTGTTAATCCAATTTTCAATCCTTCCCACCACAAGCAAGTCAGCTCCAAAGAGCTCTTACTGTGTATTGGGGACATTTCTGTCATATGCTTCTCTTTGTTCATCTGTCGCCAGAGGTTCTTGCTCAGTAATGATGTTTTGAGAGAAATAGTAATTTTCTTGGTCTGGATTTATTAGAAAAGAAAAAAGTATAATGTTTACACTTGAAAGAAACTGTAAGCTTTCATCTTTTCACTTAATAATTTGAACAAACACTAAAAGCAACTAGAGGTAAGCATTTCTTAGGACGCAATTATATTATTCACCAGGTTTAAAAATGTTTGCTATTTAAAATAAAAAAGAGAAAAGTCTGTTTGTTGTGACTTTACAAAAAAATCTAAAAAAATTAAGTAACTAAGTAAAACAATGTCATAAAAATATAGAAAGGGGAAAAAAAAAGAAAAAAAAAAGGAAAAATAAAAGGCAAAAAAAAGAGGAAAAAAAAAAAAAAAAAAAAAAAAAAGCAGCTTCTCTGCACTAGACTAGCGAGGAGCTCCAGAGAGCAGGAGCTACCTCTTCAAGACTGGGCTGTAATCACAACTGTAAAAGAAGAAATCTGAAATATGCTTTCACGCATTTGCATGCAGCCATTATCTTCCAAACTATGGAAAGAAACAGTCTTGTTGCTGGCTGAGAAGCACCTCACACACCTCCTCTCTCTTGTTCTGAATGGTGTTTGTGTCAGTCTGCAGCTGTGTATGGTATTATGTCTTATAATCCTGCATCACTTCTATTCTATCCAGTCATATCTAATGTAGAAAATTAGTTTCCAGTGAAAGTAATATGTAGTGCTTTTATGATATTTGTGTGCAATATCCCCTCTTCCATTGAGGATATTTGATGTAAAGGAAACAAACTTGGTTCCACAATAAAATACAAAAGTGGCAAAGTGGTGTTGACATGTTTCTTGTCTTTGTGTATGCATGTAATTTTAAGTTTTCCCTTCCCTTCAATCATGATTGCCTACTATATGAGTTTTTTCTCAAAAGATCAATTACTATTTAAATGCTAGATAAGAACCAATCTCTATTTAGAAACTGGAAAACAAATGTGGAGCATTACTTTTACTTCTTGTGGCATAAAACATTACCTCAATCTACCATGATGTGGCTTTTCATTGTTCTCATTTTTGTATGCCTCAGCAGCATGAGAAAACATGCATTCAAGGGGCTGTTTCAGAGATGATACCCAATGAAGTTACATCAAACTGTGCCCATCCTAGTTTGGAAAAGAGGTCTTCCCTGAAGTTGTTGCTGTTTAATGGCTGCACATCTTGTCTCCAGTGGACATGGACCTTTCCTGACCACCAGTGCTGCCCATTAATCCCAGTGAGAGTGGACAGAGCATTTAGGGAAGATGAGCTCTCAGTTTAGTTTTTGACTTTATGAATATCAGACTTTTACTCTGCTGGTGTTAAAGGGACACTGTAAGATCAGACTTTCTGCCTTTTAGTTTTGCTTGACACTGTGATGCCTGCCGTGATGAAGGGCAGCAGGCAATGCTTACACTCTTTAGCGTGGGGAGGTGGTAATGACATTAAAGCAGGTAAAGGCTGGGGCAGCAGGGAGCAAGGTGTGTTTGCTCCCAGGAGAAGCAGTGGCCCTGCTGGATTTCCTTCACCTTCAGACAGCAGTCTTTCTTTTTTGTGGGCCCTTATCCATTTCCAACATCTAAGGTTTCATAGAATCATAGAATAATTTTGGTTGGAAAGGACCCAAAAATCATCAAGTCCCATCATTAACCTAACACTGGCACTAAACCATGTCCCTAAGAACCTCGTCTACACATCTCACAAACACCTCCATGGATGGTGACTCTACTACTTCTCTGGACAGCCTGTTCCAATGCCTGACAAACTAATATCCAATCTAAACCTCCCTTTGTGCAACTTGAGGCAATTTCTTTTTGTCCTACCACTTACTACTTGGGAGAAGAGCCCAGCACCCTCCATGCTACAACCTCCTTTCAGGTAGTTGTAAACAGTTCATTTGTAACTTCTAATGACATTAGTAAGAAATACTATGCTTGGCTTGAATTGAGCTAAGCATGGCAAAGTAGAGAAAAATGAAGACCAGATGACAGGAGTCAACTGCTGCAAATCTTATATCTCAAGTGTAATCCTACATACGTTTCCATCAAGGTTTTTCGAGCTGTGGTGGTAGAGTAGCGAGATGCAACTTAAAATAGAATAAAATGATTGCGCAAATCAGACCAGGTCAGGTTTCAACCCGTTATTCACCTGCAGTTTCAGGGTGAAGTTCTGGATTTGCACAGGTGGGAACACCCATGGTTTCCGTGGATAGAGGCAGCCCAGCCTAGTCCATAGTGTTTGGCTTGCTGCTTCCAGATGCCAGAAGAAAGCTTTCTTCAGCACAGCTGCTGAGGAGAAGAAATTTTATTTCCGCTAGTGTTGCTAATGAACAAATTCAATCTGCTTACAAAATATTTCAGATGGCATGGGAAAACGATAGTCCCTCAGACCTTTTTGGTCTGTCTAAAATGAGGGATCTATCTTGTGGAATCCTAGCCCTGGACACTCTTTAATAATGATTTCTAGTGCCCTGTAGTTGGGAGCTTTTCATGATTCCTAGAACAGGGTGAAAAGGAACGTCCAGGGGTCTCTTGAGCAATAGCCATGGTGATACCTCATAGATACAGCTCATTCCTAGCATTGCAGCAGAGCTCATTGGCTTTCTAGAAGGTATCTCTGAGCATGTGGTACTTCTGCTACACGAGTATTGTCCAGGTCCTTCATTCAGCGAACAGTTTTTTAGCGCTCCTTACTGCTGTGGTCACTGCTTTCAACCCCCACAGACATGACCAGCAAACAGCAGCATGAAGGCCTCAGGGCATTGTCCTCCGTTGTGCTGCATGAGTGTTCTTCAGATTCAGTCCAAAACCACCAGAGGCTGAGTGATGCTGAATGCCCTCAGTTTGCCAGGTGATTTGCTGGATTTTCACTGCATGCTCAGCATCATTTCCACCAGAAATGAAATACTAAGGAGAAATAAAGAACTAAATCAGCAGGTGCTGTAGTCTGCACGAGCTCTTTTCACTGGTTCTCATGGATCCTTCCCACTTGATGTAGATGCTTCTATGCAGTTCAACACCTCCAGCGTTACTGGGCTCAGTGTGAATAGCCAGCAAGGTGGGGGTGGAGGGTGACTGCGCATCTGCTGCCAGCTTCACTGCCAAAACAATAGCATATGCCATGATTTATGCATCATACTGCAACTTGGCCTGAGTTACACAGAAAAGATAGGTGAAACATATGAGACTTACATTCTAATACAAAGAAAACTAAATATTCATAACAATGTCTATATACACTGAGGTTACACCCTGTATAGCTATTGAGGTCTGGAAATTAATTTTGACTGGGCTTTTGTAAACCTCATCTTGTCTCAGCCCAGGTGTGTTGCTTTCATAGCTTGAAGAGTTGAAGGTAAACTGAACCACTGAGCCACTTAAATACTTAATATGAACCCCCTATAGCACAAGTCAGTATTTCCAATAAGAGTTTACAGTTTCCAAAGATGTAATTATATGAGCATGTGTAAGGACCAGAACAGGCTTTTAAGTTCTTTCCCAGTTCATTTAAGGTAGGATTTGTCAGAATATGCAATAAACAAGATATATTGAAAGCTAAATTTTGTCCTGATAATCTAATGTGTCCAGATAATCTAATGTCCTTGTCAATGGGGCTCTAATGCTATTTCTGTGCCTGGGGCATCTGCAACTTAGAATGGGTTGAGTGGGCTTGAGTTTATCAGAAAGCAGCAACAGAGTTAATACTATGCAATTACTAGCTGAGTTCAGCGACAAGTTTGTGAATACTGAAAGATATTTTTTTTCATGGGGACAGACTGACCCAGAGTACATGGCACATTCTTCCATCACATGTTTAGTATCTTAAGGTACTCTTAAATTAATTTTTTGTCGCTAATGCCTGATGTATACTTCATTCTTCACAGTTTCATTTTGAAAGAGTCACTGTCCCAAGTTCAGGTTGTTTGTCACTTATGTCAGCAGTAGTCTCTTTTCTACAATCAAAGAGCCTTGTCCTTATCACAATTGTTGCTATCATTAAATTTGAAGGAAGGTAAATTTAAGTTTACTTTCCACAGAAGTGCTTAAATACTCAGTAGAAACACATTTTTCTGCATTCAGTTGTCATTTCTACAGAAACAACCCCAGCAAAACCAGCAGCAGTATTTGCAGAATCAAATGCTGTTCAGTGACCCACATCTTGCCTCCCTCAAAGTCAAGGGTGCAAATTCCCTGTTGTAACTATGACTCCCAGCTTCCTGAGGAGATGGGAGAAAAGATGACACTGGCTAACCTGTGTCCCAGGCTCTCTTCTGCCTGTCTCAGTGGCACAGTGACAGCTGCTCAGCTCAGAAACCCCCTTGTACCAGCCAAACTTCATCTGCATCTAGGGCAGGTCATCATGCTTGCCCCACAGTTTTAGGGTGTTCAGAGAGCACTGGGGACTCGCAGGCAGGCAGCTGGGACAGGTCTGTGTGGGAGGGAGAAGATGCTTGAAGCTGCGGGAAGGGGCTCAATACCAGTGCTGTGTGTAGGACAAAGCATCTGAGGAGGCCTGAGAGCATCCAGTAACCTTATCTTGATAAAGCTGGGTGTTACCATAAATAGGGTCCATCTGTGTAAGGCTTTGGGCAACACTTATTTGAGCTGCAAGGGAATAAATTTGTAATTTTCCTCTTGTGAATAATGCATAATGACCTTCAGTGCTTCACTGGAAGTGTTCTGCCAGCGACACTTGTGGGAGGAAGAGTTACATATTTGCTTACCTAATCAGCAGCATATCTGGTGACTGACATGGATTTGAATTGGGAAGCTGCTTTTTGAATTAAAAGGAAGAGGTTTAACTTTTAAAGTGCCAGTTTGTTTTTTTTTTTCCTAACAGCAGCCCAATTAGAGCTAACATACCAAACAGACTTTGCATTTGTACTGGTTTCTGTGTCTTTTGGCTAGTATTGTTGTGAGAAGGGTCTCTCCCACACCTGGGGAGAAACAGGGGAGCTATTAACATTGCTTAGCATATGCAAGTCTGGCAATGCTGTACCGTAAGTGCCAGTGTAGGCAAGTATTATTTAGGCAGCTGGTCACCTTGTTTGCATGCACAGCTCAGTGATTGCAAGCAAATGTATTGCTTCTAGCACTGGGAGATTTTCCTCTGTCTTTAGCTATAGAGAGTCCAGGATAATGAGTAGGGAAATTTTTCAAAAACTTTCATAAAGTGTCACCGTTTACTGCAGGGTGACAATGAACTGTGGCAGATGCTCCCTGTTAACCCCCCTGCCCTCCCCACTAAGGAGAGGTAATAGGAGGAAAAGGGAGAGAGACTTGCAAGCTGGAAAAGTTAAAAATGCTTTACTAATGCTATTAGTAAATAGAGAAAATAACACAAAATATACAAAACCCAATCTTGAATTTCCCGGGGCAGCACAGGAGCTGGCGTTAGTCCAGTGGCTGCAGGGCAGGCACCCAGCAGTGCTGGGCTGGACTCCGCAGCAAACTGGAACTGGATTCAGGGATGCAGGGTGTGGAACCAGGCCTCGGATCGCAGGGACGACAGGCAGGGTCCTCTTCAGATGCTGGCATGGTCAAAGAGGGCGAGACCCTCGTGATTTCCCACTTTTATAGGGTTTATGATGTGGATGGGATGGAACACTCAGTTGGTCAATTTTAGCCACCTGTTCTGTTCACCCCTCCTTGCAAATACACCCCTCTCACTTATGGAACATGCAAAATTTATCAGTAGCCTTGGCTGCCACAGCAATAAGTCTAAGCCTGGGTCTCTTCTACACACCATTGCTAACGTTATCAGCTCTGGAGCTAACACTGTCTGAAAAACATGCAGCCAAATTCGGAAAAGTACAGTTACTTAGAAGAACTTAGAAGTTCACCTTCATGTTGCCAGTCCAAATCCAACCCAGCTACTTCAATCTTAGCAGCCTGATCTGCTTGCGGATTGATGTTCCTCAGTGGCTCGACTTTTAGGCACACGGGCATCCACATTCTGTACTTCTACAGTCAGGTTCTTTAGTTGAGCAGCAATGTCCTGTCACAATGGAGCCGCCCAAATAGGCTTGCCTCTGTGCTGCCAGTTATTTTGCTTCCATTGCTTTAACTACCCGCACAGGGCATTTGCCACCATCCATGAGTCAGTATGCAGTACTGGCCACTTTTCTCTTTTAGCAATGTCCAATGTCAGCTGTATGGCTTTTACCTCTGCAAACTGGCTTGATTCACCTCGTCCCTCACCAGTCTCTGTGACTTGTCATTCTCCAGTAATTCATTATATGGTGGGGCTTCGTCAGCGTGCATCACCTCCTCTTCTTCAGGTGACACTCCAAAATCTTTGCCTTCTGGCCAGTCTGTGATCATTTCTAAGATTACTGGGCAATTAGGTTTCCTGATTCGAGCCCACTGTGTGATTAATGCAATCCGCTTACTCCATGTAGCATCAGTTGCATGATGAGTGGAAGAAACCTTATCCTTGAACATCCAGCCTAGTGATTAGGGTGCCAGGAGGAGCTGTGCTTCAGTACCGACCACTTCAGAAGCAGCTTGAACTCCTTCATATGCTGCCGGTATCTCTTTTCCAGTTGGATTATAGTTGGCCTCTGAGCCTTTATATCCTCTGCTCCAAAACCCTAGAGGTCAACCTCAGGTCTCACCTGGTGCCTTTTCCCAGAGGCTCCAGGTAGGACCATTGTCTCCAGCTGCATGATAGAGCACATGCTTAATATCTTGTCCTGTCTGGACTGGTCCAAGGGCTACTGAGTGTACAATCTCTTGTTTAATTTGTTCAAAGGCTGGTCGTCGCTCAGGGCCCCATTGAAAATTATATTTCTTTCAAGTCACTTGATAAAGAGGGTGCACATTCTGGCTGTAATCTGGCATATGCATTTTCCAGAAACCCACAACACCTAAGAGGGCTGGTGTTTCCTTTTTGCTAGTTGGTGGGGACATAGCTGTTATTTTGTTCATCACCTCTATCAGGATCTGGTGACACCCATCTTGTCATTTAATTCCTAAAAACTGAATCTCTCATGCAGGTCCCTTGACCTCTTGGTGTGCAGCTGGCCCAGGTGGTGGATGTGTCAGAAGCAGTTTCTCTCTCAGGGTGATACTGATGGAACAGACAAACAAACAAGAGGGTTGTGAAAGCTTTTGGTTCCTTAGATGGTCTGGACACAGCTGCACGTCTTGGGTTTGGTATTCTTCACCTGGCCCCGGGAATCTGCTTTGCTGCCTGCAAAGCATTTGGCAGGACAACTCCCTTCTTTTGAAAGGCAGAGGAGCATACAGGAAGAGATTTGGGCAAAGGCAGAGAAAGGTTCTATCCACACCAAATTTAGGCTTTGGACTGTGATCAGAGCCTTCAAATCCGCAGTGCCTGGAGTAGAACAAGGAGGCAACCTCAAATACTTTCTTAGGTTACTCAGAGCTTAGAGGTTTTTTTTTTTCCTGCTATTGCTGCCTAGTTAAATCTAAATAAATGCAAAGGGGGGTCAGTTGTGGGGGAAGCGAAGCATGCTGTGGCAGAGCGGGGGGCACAGCAGCCGGCAGCTTGCTGGAGGTCAATTAGGATTAGCAGCCTGGCATATCTGCTAAGCAGGGAGAGGGAGGGTAGAGGTGGGGCCAGAAACAGGGTTCTTGTGCTGCCAAGAAACAGATGTTATCAATAAATAAACAGAACTGTGGTAGCGCACATTGCGGCCTCGCTGAGAAAGGAATAATGACGCAGGAGCAATTGTGAACCTTTGGAGGTACAACCCATGTTCTGACAGTGAAAAACTGAAACCTGCAGGCAGTGGGATCACTTCCATCCCCTGTGGCTGGACTTGGAAGTGATGACCTCCTTAAAACCAGTTCTAAGGAAATTGTTCTTAAGAGTGTGTTGGGCTCCTACTCTTCCTTAAGGCTCCCTGATTTCTACTCCTAGTAATTAGAAAGTATTTAGACCAAGAAAGGTGGAAAAAACTTCAGCAGACTTCAGAAAGAAAAGTTGCCCCAGAAAGTCCACTGATGGTTTAGTTAGGACAAGCCACAAAATGACTTGTTTAGTTAGGTCATCCCACTTACCTGGAGACAGCACTCTCTAACTGCAGTGTGGGAGAATCTACAGGGCTTGCTGACAACATGGAGTGAAGGGCAATATTGCCAAGTTCTTGGACATGAAAGAGCGATCAGGCTATGCATTTGCTGAGAGCAGGAGGGGTATTTGGTAGATACAGGTAAGATGCTTTCCTACACTTAAAACAATTTCACAGATTTCCAGAGTGTTCTTACTGGATTTACAGTGAGTTTGTGATGTGTTTTATGGCTGTGTATGATAAAACTGGAAATGCTTCTCAGACCCCGTGGCAAAGCACACTGAGACAACACTGTTGTCACCATAGCAAGCTGCAATACAGCAAGGGTGTTATTAGGGGCTCCCTATTCTCCCTGTCAGTTTGCTGGTTGCAGCTGATGAGCTGTGGTGACAGGGAACGTAAGCAGAGACTGGCGGTGATGCGTCCCACAGCCAACACACTATGATCCCTTCTTCCCTTGCCATTTCCTTGTGCTCTGTATGAATAGCTACGTTGTTTTACTGGTCTGAAGAATGGGGCATGTGGAACCATGTAGACAGCTCAGGCAAGGAGGGAATTAGGTCAAAACCTCCATGAAATGGCGCCCTGAATACAAAAGAAAATCATGCTGCAGTATGAGGCTCCTTGGTGTTTGCTGAAGTGATTGTGCACGTTTCTTTACTGACCTTAAACTTGCAGCAGAGCAGCACCAGCAGAGTCAGGAATATCTAACTTCCTTACAGGGAAGGCACATCTGAGTGCAATTGCTAACTCACTAGGTTGAAACTCTGAAAGTAGTTTTAAAAGCAGTCTAAATTTAGGTTTCAAACTCCATCTATAGTAGCCTGAATTTTCCAAATGGACTAGGCATAAAAGCAATCAATATATGCTAATCCTCTTAGTGTCTGAGGTTCAGAGCAGCCAAGCGTTTCTTTCCTGTGAGAAACCCCTACTGGAACAACTTGTATTTGAAATTCTTCACTCTGCTTTTGTTTCTTCCACCCTCTACACCTTCCATCACAGGCAAGCTACTTCTTCTGCCTTTGTTTCTTTGTGTTTTCTCCATCCCATCCCCCGCCCGGCTGATGGTAGGAGGGAAGTATAGCATACATAGGATGATGATTTCTAAACCACATGCTTTACTTCAAGAAACAGGCAAAATAGGAACAGTTTAATTTGCATACAGCAGTCACATACATTCGCACTTGCGGCAGGATTGAAGTAAAATGTTAATAATAGTGAGGACTTCAGCTCCCTGATGGACAAATACAGACCACTGTGGCAGTCTTTGAGTTCCAGTACTAGGCAGATGCTGTAGCTAGTTTCCTAGCTTCCATCTCCTGCTTAGCCTTTTCTCTCATCTCTCTCTCTCTCTCAATGAGAAGTGCTTGTTCTTGCTCCCACTCCTTTAGCTTCTGTTCATGTTTTGCGATGTCTTCCACTTCACATGCTGGCAGCTTTTCCTTGACAAGCTGGGTGGTCAGGGTTAACAGGCTTTCAGATTCAACCTTGCCAAGAGAATGCAGCTTAGAGTACAGCTCCTGTCATAAAAAGGGATTTGGTGGGGAGTGAGAAGGAGAGAGCCAGTCAGTCACAAAAAAATCAGGCACAATCAGCCCTGTAACAACCAATACATAGATGTTTGAATTTAACTATTAACTGGGCTCTACAGGCCAGGTAACTATTTTATCCTAGCTAAATGTTTTGACTGTGGTAGCTGGTATCATTTCTCAAAATGCTAACCTCTAGGAAATTTTTTTGAGCAATAAAACTAAAATAATGAAGTTTCATTTTCACTGGGCATTTAAATTATCTTTATTTTTCCAAGTTCAGTTAATCTGGTATTAACAAAGATCAGCTGACGAGTCAATGTAATCTAACCACCTTGGTTCTGTTTCTTACCTCAAAAATGACTGAACGATTTGCCACACACTGCTACATTAGCAGCCCTCTCAACAGATGCACATCACTTTAAATGCTCTTTTGCTAATGGCATACTAAGTAACTCCCATGATTTTTCTTCCAGACAGTTACCGTGATCTGAGGGCTGACTACGCCTACACAGACTGTACAGCAGTGCTAAAGCAAGCTGTATTTTTTCAGTAATATTCCACACTGAAAGTAAAAGCTTCAGTAAGAAACTGTGCAGTATTTATGTCTTGATCTTTACTTACTTAGATTTCATGTAGCATAAAAATATTAATTCACTTAAGATGATGAATCATCCAGTGATACTATTTCTGGCTTTCTGGAATCTAGCTTGGTGACTCACTAACAATCTGATTAACTGCCTTAAAAGTGCAGATATACAACCAGGAAGGATGTTCCTGGGGGAGAAAGATGACATGGCACTTGCAGATTCTTTACCCTTTGCTCACTCATTAGATGGCAACACATTTTCCTGACTGTTTTTTTATATAAAATATTTTACAGAGCCCAGCACTTGCAAGATATATTTAAATAAAGTATGTGTCCTAAAGAAAAGTACATGTGTGCTCCTTTCCAGGGCCCTTCGAATAAAGCCCATTGTTTTGCATTGCACAATGACGGAAAGAAGATGTGAGGATCATTCACCTCCAAACAAAATGGCAATGCTGGGGCCAGGCAGATATCCAGACTTCCACTCCCAGTTATCACTGGAAGCTTACAGGCCGTGCTGCTGGCCCACAGTGTTCCTCTTACCCAGCCCACGCTGGCAATAACCTGCAAAGACACTGCCCCTCAGGTCCTGTCCCGAGGCTCTGTCCTGCTCTCATGCAGGACACTACCACATTCCCTCTGAGGCCTCTCCATTCCCCCTGCCGTAGCCAACAAAACTGCAGGTTTTGCTGTGTTTTGCCAGGCCCTGGAAGGTTTGAACTGGACAGACAGCAGATTAAAGACTCTTTAAAATGCTAGGCATGCAGGTCGAAGGGGCTTGGGTATTTGGGTCTGTCTGCTCTTTGATCCTATGATAAAGAATGAAAACAAAAACAGTAGCTTTGAAGCTAATGGACTGAAACCAAGCTCAGTAATATTTAGGTGTATTCATCTCTATTTTGTTTCAAATGTCAGTAAGCATACAGTCCATCAGTGAGAAACAGAAAAGCTTGGGTCTGGGGAAGCAACCCAGCAACTATACTCATGTTTACAGATTCAGTTTAAACATAACTGGTTTAGATAATTCAGATTCTCCCTACTAATCACTACCAAACCCTGCTGAAAACAGGGTTTGTGCACTGAATCTAAACAGTATGAAATTGAACTAGAGAAAGGCAACAAACTAGCTACTAGTAGGATCGCTCTCCTAACCCATCACTGGTACCACCGAACTGTTATCTTCCCTGCTCTGCTGTGATACATTAGTGAAACTAATTCAGAAAAGCAGCAGGCTTTATGTCCTGCAGGTACCAAAAGGGCCCATTTTCAAGTAGCTAAATCATTGATTTTTACAAGCAGTCTCTAGGGCTCTGCATGCAGACACTTGGAGAAGGAACACTGCTTTTAGAGAGGGTGTGCCCAGAATTTATGTGATGAAATGCTTGCCCACTGATCACTGATACAGATGGAAGGAATTGCCTGAGGAACACTAATGAGTAGTGAGCCTCAATATATGGGATCTGAAAAGAGGTAATTACAACATGAATGACAGTGTCAGACGGAGAGTCTAAATTACAGCTCTAAAGGGTTTATCTAGAAAGAGCCAAATGCCCTGAAGTCGTGTTTGTTTTAGTGGAAGTGAAGGACATGCTGTCTCTCACACATCATATCTGTTAGGCTGCCATGGCTTTTTCAGGTACTTCCACAAATTGCTGTTCTGTAGGTTGGTATGAGACATGGAATCCAAGTACATGCAAAGAAGCCATGCAGAACAATCTACAGTTCTCGACAGAACTGCATGTCTGGGGCAAATACACTTTTTCTTCCATACCCAGGTGTATGACTTGTGAAGGGACAGAAGAAATTGGTTTTGAGCTCAAGAAGAAAGACTAGGACATGCAGGAGTGGATAAAGTACGACAGAAGCTGTTTCAGCAATGGAAGTGCAAATTCGGTGTTGGGGTTACATCACGTGAGTGGCAGATGACCTGTGCTGAGACAGCAGCTGTGAATGCCAATATCACCGGGTCGCTTCAGAACTGCCACCTTCCCTCAGACTTGTGTGGAACTTCTCCGCCCTGTGAACTAGGCCCACAGGTGTCCAGGGGTGCAATTGGGAAGATGGGCTGCTGCTGGCCTAATGGATTTGAGAAGAGTTGGAGAGCTCTTTCAGGCTTAGCTGAAATGCCATTCTGACTTGAGGGCTCCTTTTCTAATCCAGACAACAAGAATTTGTGGCTTACCTATATATAAATTACTGTTGGGTGCCTAGATGTCGCATGAGGGCTATGTCTTTCCTTATGCAGAGTTAAGCATTGGGACTGTAGTTTGTCAGATCGATATCAGGGTACTCACTACCACACCAGGCAATGCCTAATCTGGGGCTAATTATGGAACTTGTGGAAAGGTTGAGGTGAGGAGAAAAGTACTGCCTTGGCACCAGTCTGTCCTCAGTTTTGACATTTAGGCCTTGTTTTGAGCACTCTGCATTATTTTCTTCAGTGCTAGACAACAGAGAGACAATGAGCAACTCATAAAAACGTCTCATTCCCTCCTTCAAAGGGCACTTGTGTTTACCTAACTCACTGTAATTCATCCAGGCATTAATTAGCACATGCTGTGCGCCCACTGCTTCCCAAACACTTTAATTAAAAAGTTCTAAGTGCCGACAAAACAAGTTTAATATCTAAAGATTAGTGGCAAATAATTTATATAACTAAAAGTAAGAGAAGGGAAAAGTGTGTGTTCGTGAGGTGAAACCACAGGCTACTCGCCTTTTAACTTGAAATTTCTTAAGAAGAACAACTGTCTGTATCCATGACAACTGCCCAAGGTCATGAGAGCAAAAATGGAAACCGATGGGCTATGGAAAGAGTACTGCTCCTGGAACTATAAGCCAGTTAGTTTCAACTTGAGGTATTTGATCTTTACCACAGCACAAAACAGAGAGGATAAAATAAAATGAGATTGTTACATAGCTATGAGATGATAAAATAAAATGCACCCATTATATATAGTAGCTATGCCCTAATGAACAAAATATTTGTGTTTCACATTATCACAGTATCACAGTATGTTTGGGATTGGAAGGGACCTCAAAAGATCATCTAGTCCAATCCCCCTGCTGGAGCAGGAACACCTAGGTGAGGTCGCACAGGAACATGTCCAGGCGGGTTTTGAATGTCTCCAGAGAAGGAGACTCCCCCACTTCCCTGGGCAGCCTGTTCCAGTGTCTGTCACCCTTACTGAGAAGAAGTTTCTTCTCAAATTTAAGTGGAACCTCTTGTGTTCTGACCTAAAGATAAAAGGGAGGTGATATAGCCTTTATTCCCTAGACTGAAATTACAGGATGCAACTTTCCTACTTAATCATAAAATACACAAATGGACAATAAATTCAGGATGGTGTCATGCCCAGTACAATTTATTTTAACAAGCAAGAGCTCACACAAGGTCAGATAATGGATCTCTAACGACATACCACTTTCATGAACACGATTTGGATTTATCATTTTGATGTATGAAAAGTGAAGATAAAATCACAGCAGACAGACAAAAGACAAGTGGCCTTGAGCATTTATGTCTTTGTAGGCTACTGCATCCTGTTTGAAGAAGTTAAAATGTAAGGCGACATCAGTTTCAAAAATGCCAGGTAGGACTCCTTGTGCACTGAGGCGATGTCAGTCTACTAGCCATTATGAGACAGCTTATATATTTTCTAGTATATATTATGGAGATATACTACCGCTTAAAATATTTAGATAAATGCAAATCTCTTACCTTGAATCGGCTGTAGTACTCGGGTGCTTTAGACTGCTCTGTTATTTCTGATTCTGCACACTGCGACTTCTGCTCTGATTCCTTGACTTCTTCAGTCGATTCTGGACCAGGTTTTGCTTCAAGGATAGACTGCAAAACAGTCTCCAGAGCATCAATCTGGACAATTACATTTGTCATTGTTAGCGTAAGTAGTTTGGAAATACAATCTAAGTAACACTATTGTCACATTTACAAACAACTTCATGAGTTACCATGTATTTTGAGATGACTTCTGTTTCTGATAAAAAGAAAAACAAATTCTAAAAAGAAATGGGACTTATTGTTGGAAAAATTTTGTTCTACCTTGGGACCTTTGACATTGGACATTAAATCCCAGCACCAAAACAACTCTTCCACCTCCTGTCAGCAGTAAAACTCACCATGACTCAGATGCTGACTGATATTTGCAGACATGTCAGGCATTAGATTAATGTCTCCTCTTGGCCTGATATCAGGCCATAATTGCTAACACTAAATGGTAGCCACAGTGATACCAGCACTAGCATGATATACAATCACATATACATCTAAGTAAGATACTACTATGGAATGTTTGAACTATATAACCTCTAACAGACAAACAATACCTCTTTGGTGAAAATAAGCAGGGAAATCAACCTATTCACAGAATCACAGAATGTTAGGGATTGGAAGGGACCTCAAAAGATCATTCAGTCCAATCCCCCTGCTGGAGCAGGAACACCCAGATGAGGTTACACAGGAATGTGTCCAGGTGGGTTTTGAATGTCTCCAGAGTAGGAGACTCTACAACCTCCCTGGGCAGCCTGTTCCAGTGTCTGTCACCCTCACTGTGAAGAAGTTTCTTCTCAAATTTAAGTGGAACATCCTGTGTTCCAGTTTGTACCCATTACACCTTGTCCTATCATCGGTTGTCACCAAGAAGAGCCTGGCTCCATCCTCGTGACACTCACCCTTTATATATCTGTAAACATTAATGAGGTCAGCCCTCAGTCTCCTCTTCTCCAAGCTAAAGAGCCCCAGCTCTCTCAGCCTTTCCTCATACGGGAGATGCTCCACTCCATCATCTTTGTTGCCCTGCGCTGGACTCTCTCCAGCAGTTCTTGAACTGAGGGGCCCAGAACTGGACACAATATTCCAGATGCGGTCTCACCAGGGAGCATTCATTGCTATCATTAGTTTGATAATTTAACAGTAAAAATGGAAATGTAGGCATATAATATACTGGTATAGGTATATTTTTAATGTCTGGGACACCCCCATTTTCTTCATGCTTTTGTCTTTCAATGTGGGAGAGAACCACCTTCTTCTAGTCTAATTGCAGTTGTATCAAAAGAATGCATTAGCTTCACTAAGAGACTTGGTAAATTATTTCCGTGTGCATTGCTGATAGAAAAGATGGAATTGCTATATGGATGCTGCTACTACTTTGGGAATAACAGGATCTCTGTAACTAGAATTACTGGATGGAGGTTGCCTGCATTTTGAAGCTCAGCTTTTACAAATCCAAAGATCTGTTATCCTATCCTTCCAAGAATCCTAATTTTGAATGTTAATCAGTAGGATGAAATAACTCTGTGAAAACTTTGAATCTGTGACACTTTCTCCAAGCAACAGGGATCTTGATACTTATGGTTTCATTTTCTTAGCATAAGTATATAATGCTAAATAATGAAAATTAGGCTTATTTGAAATAGCATTCTTGACACTGAAATGTAATTTTAAACTAGCTATATTGAAACAGGACGAAGTAAGCAATGAATTCATAACTATATGCTTGGAAATGCATACACTCATTTTGAGTTTCTCAATCAAAAAAAACCCAAATTTGTCTTGCTTATTCAGAGTTAAACAAAATAGCACAATACTAAAACAGCATTTCTATTATTTTATTATGATAGTAATGGCAGAGAGAAAAGAACACCCTGCTAGTCAGAAGTGGATGGAAGCTTGAAGTCTGAAAGAAAAGCGACAGATAACTGGCCAAATCACTTGAAAATGTTTACACCACAACTGCACAGTTTAAAAAATTAATTTGAAAACTTCCCTTTTAGATAATGAAATTTACTCAGCCAGAAGATACTATTACATTTTGCAAAACAACCTAATTTGCAAAACCAGGGCAGTGTCTTTCTCAGTAACTCTGCGATTGTGCAGGCATACAAGAATAATGATTTATAACATGGCCCATACCTCTCAGTGCTATGATATGGATTTCCAAGACTGCACAGTGATCAATCTAGTCTTGCCTGAGAGGGACCTGCGGTACTACACGAAAAAAGGGTTTATGGCACCTGAGGTTCTTACCACCCTATCTGCTGGCGAATTTAGTGGAAGCTGACTGACCTCAATATTGACATGGTCAATACTTCACCCTTAGGAATATTGCATTTTATCTGGAGACAGTAATTAAAAACACCCTTTATGGATTTTAATAGTAAAATCTTAATGAGCATTTAGGTAGGGAAGATCAGATGATGCCAATCAACACACTGTAATTACTTTATACCAGATAAGGATATGGACCAACACGTGTTTTTGTCTTCCTTTCTGCATTGGGGTCACAGAAAAATTATTTTGATAATAGCAAAATATCCAGGTCTGCTCTTGGTCCTCAGGTTGGCGAAACATAGGTAACTTGCACTACTGTTAATATACTGCTACCTAAAATCCAAATGAGGCCCAGTATAATTTCAGGGAAGTTTCTGTGCAGCTCTCACAGTTGTTGCTTTTTGGACTCTACTACTGGATTTGTACAGAGACAACAGCACGTGATCAGCAACAACCTTATTTTGTAAGTTCTTAAAGGACAGATGTGATTAAACCCTACAGCTTTATTTGTTCACTGAACAAAGTAAAAAGTGTTTCTGCAAAGAAATATCGCTAGGTATTACCACTGTTTACTATTACAGTATCAGCACACAGAAGGACGGGACCTTCCATAGACACAGATGCAGCCTTGTTCTAACAATAAGGTGTTCACCCACAACCCAGAACAAGCTGAGAAGTTCCTTAATTTTTCTAGGGTTTCTAAGAAGGGAAAATTCGCAAGCGTATTAGGCTGTTTCTCAGACTTGGAGTAAGGATGAAATCCCCAATACCATACACCCATAGAGGTAACATTTTGGTGGAAGTTCAGATGTGATCATTCCTTGCACAGTCCAGTATTACACAGAGCTGCTTCTGAGTTTGGAGCAATAGGAAAACCTGCTAAGTAGTGCCCAGGCAAGGTCAAGGGAAATGCAGACACTGCAAGCCTAATAGTGATGCTAACAAAAGGGAGATTCCCATCACCAGAGACACTGTCAGGAAAGACTACCAAGAAGGGGAGATGAGACCTCAGTGCTCCAGACGATGTGGTGGTGCTTTCCTAAATTACTCCTCCTAAGCTGGCTGATTCCAGGATCAGCCTGAAGCACTCCTAAGCCCTAAGTCCCTTAGTGCTGACCTGGTAAATGGACTGAATCTATCCATCTGTCCCAACTGAAGGACTACAACCCTTCTAGAAATCATTGTGTACCTTTTTTGGACTTGTATCACTCAGAGCGGTATCATCTCAGAAGGCACAAAATACATGGAATTAGCCAGGAGAGGAACAAGATGTGACGTTTCATTCTCACTGCTATGAAATACGTTTCTAAGGGAATTCAAAAGCTTGGGAAACAATGGTTATCTTCCCATCCTTATAGCTATATGCTTGCTGTGATACAGACCCAGGTGTCTCTACAGGGAGGGAAAGGCTCAGGAAACATACTTAGATGGTTTGTGGCAATAGCAGACACTTATTCCCAAGGACAAGCCAGTAGACATCCTCACTGGCTCATCAACTGAAGCAGTGGTTCTGTTGTAAATATTTCTTTCTCTGCTGTCTTCCAGACCTCTGAAGTATTGCTGGGCCTGTAAAGGTCTGGTATCTTCCCATTAACAAGGCTCAGGATTCACAGGTTTTACTAGAGATTGGTTTGTACAAAATTCCCTGTGTTCAGCACGTTATAGCTTTCATACTTACAGCTTCTTTGCAGATTTTGCTGTCCCCTGACAATGAAGCCACATTCTCCATCACTTGCAAGGCTCTATTCAAGTAACCAGGTGTCCACATCAGTGGCATTAGATTGTATACAGCTCTTAGCCCTTCATTCACCTCCACTTTCCCTGTGATAAAAATAATTTAGATTTAATACTTCAACATTGAGTCCTAATGGAATCCATATGGGTTAGCTCTGTTGAGAGTAAGTGTCTGGGCTTCTGTGGTAAAAACAACATGCTCTTATACAAAGCTGCTCTGACAGAACTGCGATTACCCTATTTTGTTAAGGTTCCTTCTTTTTGCCCAACTTCATGGCTATTATATGTTTGTTCCTGGTTCATTCCCACTCCTCCTCTTCCCCCACCTCACTATAAATTTTGTCCAGATGGGAAAGAGGAGATGTGGTCAGGTTTTCTGGTTGTCTGGCAGTTCTAACAGCAGCTCTGAGCAGGATGTCAGAAGACCTCAGACAAATGGTTCCTTAGCCTTCAGGGACCAACTATGCAGCATGTGTGCACTAAATTTGAGGCTCTGGACTCACCTCTGTGGCTTTCAGGCTCTATTCACATATGTCTCATGGTCAAACTGTATGGTATTTACAGCATCTGCTCTGGCTAACTATACAGCTTATTAGCCCTATTTGTCCTGGAGTTTCCCAAGAGGAAATAGAGGAGATCTGCCAAAATGAAATTTGAGTTCTCGATTTAGAACACTCTGTGCAAGAAGGTCTTCACTGACTTTAGCAGGACCTGTGACGTGCAGCATCATTGCCAATGTGGCTTTTCTTCTGACAGTAATTGCTAGAGAACACGAAACTCCTACATAATAGAGGAAATGTACATCACATTGCATTTGGTGAGTACTAATTTACAGTGATTGTTGCTCTAACATCTCTGTTTTGTCACTGACAATGTAAAAAAATAACACCACTTCAGGGTAGTTGATGAGGGTCATATCCAAGTGCCCAATCTAATTGGCACTCTGGCTATAACAACACAAAACTACGAAATGCACCTTGCCCTTCTTCATATGGAAAAGTTTAGGAAAAGCAAGGTAATAAGTGCTCAGACAAAGCTCATGGACTGTAGCTGAATTAAAATAGCTGAGGTGCTTGAGGCCACTCTGTGCCCATAGTCATCTTTCACTCTCTCAGAGGTCGGTTCCATTAGTGTTGGCAAGACTGTGGAATACGTGACATAACAGTAAACAGCTTTTGATCTACTGAATGTCGATGTCATGGAACAAGCATTACTGCTCACAGACAACAGTGAAGTGCATTTCTGAAATATAGCCACTACTCAACCAAACTATATGGCACAAAACCCATCCCCAAACTGAATGCCACTGGACAACAAAGTCCCTGTTTGTATCAGTATCTCCACTGGATAACAAACTACAGCTCTATGGAAAACTCTGCTTTCAAATTTTCACATTTATCCCTCTTTTTGACTGAAAACTAGTTTTTTTGTCTAATGGTCATGATAAATCAGAATCACCATCCTAACTCTGCCAGCACATGTTGTATTTCAAGGCCACATTTTAAGAACAAGTCCACTGTTTCTTACCCTCAATAAATTACAGAATAAAATATAATGCCGCAATGGAACAATTGCGTAATCATAAATTCTAAATTAATTTATTGCTTTCAGGTAAATAATCATTTTGCAGAGAAGGACAAAAAGTATTTGCACTTTAGTCCTATAGAGGTTAGAGGAAATTCAAGAATTACTTATTCTTCTTCCTCATTTCTCTTCCATTCAATTCCAGATGTACTCTGATCTAACTGTAGTTTAATAATACAGCATATTATTAGAAGCAAAGACACCTTAACAGATGTAGGATAAAAACAGTGCTATCTGCTGTTCACAACAGAAACAATAACTTTACAGTGAGCAGCAAATGTTCTAAACATAGTTTTTTTGCAGACTGTGATCTGCAAACTTCTGGTAGTTTTAAGAATTGTTTTAAGAAGCTCAAAAACTCTAAGAAACAGAGTCTATTGCCCATAAACTTGAATTTGTTTTACGGAACTCTGTACTTTTTATTTTTGAAAATTTGTTGGTCCATAAATAAACCAACCCTACTGTTCCGCAAGAATGTCTTATTTGTTTCAGCTGCCAACCTAATCCTGCAAGGAGCCCTGAAGCAGGTTCTGAATCTATCTGATAAAGTGCATACAATTCAAATCAGTATTATCCTCCAGCATTACAAAACAAATTCAGTCTTAACTCTGAAAGTATTCCACTATTTCTGCCTTTTTTTTAACCTTAGTCTTCTCCCTAATTACATTTTATTGAAATAAAGATGCCAATTTAATTCAGCCACTGAAGATGAGATGGAAAAGATGACTGTTAGGGAGGTAAAACTTACCAAGGAATGCATAGCCATAGAGCTGGGAGCTAAAACCCAGAGTGCTTGTTTGCTTTAAACCCGTAAGCAATAGCGATGCTCCAAGATTTCTCTCCTCTTCCCACTGCAAATAATGTAAACTAAGTAAGTGTTACTTGACAAACACAAACATAAAATGTCAGCAGTCAAAGACAGCACACGTGGCTCTCATCAGATGTCTCAGCAATAAACTAAAGAATCATTAAACATGTCCAGTGCTCAGTCAAAGTATATATATCCTAATGAATAGTACACTTCTTATACTGAAGAACATGTCTCTTTCTAGAAGACAGTAAAATCTGGGTGGATGAGATTTTGCATGGAAGTCAATCAGTGCATTTCCTTCAGGACAGAGGGTTACACCGATTGACACTGGACAAACTCTGCCTCTGTCCTGTATGTTCTAACACCTGCTTCAGGCTAACACTGCTGAAGAAAAAAATTAGATGGCTTCTGTACCAGAGCAGCCCTTTCTTTCAAGCATATGGTAAGATCCGTGCTCCACTATCCCTCACTACAACAGGAAAATACTGAGAGAACAACATGCTGCTAAAGGCAGCACAGTCCAAAACCTCCACTGTGAAAAGAACATGTGCAACTCACCAAGATCACTGTATGCCCCAGGATTAAATGTGCAGCTGTCTCTACAGCTAGAGATAAGTACCAGCTGTCTGAGCCAGACCACCAGTAGCATCCTATCAGTACATACATTAAAATCGTGAGTAGTGTGAACTTATTTTGCTATGGGATAGTACAGCACATTTTTAAAGACCAGAGGAGCACAGTCATCAAGGATAAATATCTCTTCACTGCAAGTGAAAGGAGCTGAAGAACTCCCATTGTGAAGAAAACGAGGGAAAGGAAGATATAAAAGGGCACAGATTGGAGGAAGCCTGACTCTCTAAAACATGGATGTTGTTGCCGGGTACTTCAGTATCTTATTACCTTATGACCTGAAACAAACATCCCTGGTGAAAGGAAGAAGCCTTCTGAAAAATTCCCTGGGTTTGACCTTCTGGTTTAAGACATTATTCAGAGATATCTTTTGAAGGTGCGGCATTTTTTCCTGTTTCCATTTGGGTCCTACATGAATTTGCATGCTATCATCTGATACAAAATAACATCACCTGACAGCCAGGCAAGGTATTTGCCTGACCCAGAAAAGGGATACAAAGGGATCGGGCTGTTTCCTTCTAAATTCAGCACTCCAGCTGAAAGTTATAGGAAAATGAGATGCAACCAGAAAAACAGAGCTCTTACCAGTCTAGGTTCTTTTGGGCGTTAGCCCATTTGGCTTCAAGAGCTAGAGGAACTGCAAGGACTTCATGTTAACATGTTTGCAGTAGAAGGCAACAATCACACTGATTGTTTCTAGCTGTCAAGGAGGAAACTTTCCAGTGAGAGGCAAGAATGTCCCGGCTTTCAGTGTTGTTTATAATAGCAGAAAAAAGAAAGCTCTGTATCACCACTGCTATACGCACTAAGGACTACCATGGTCACATTGGCCAAGATTCGGCTAGCAAAGTCAAAAAACATTTCACTAGGCTGTAGGACCCTCAGCAACAGCCAAAGGCCTCTCTGCAACAGTATACTGTCTGACCTGTCCCACATCTTGGGAAAAGGGAATGGGCATCGTCAGAAGCAGCTGAGCAGATCTCATAACTCCATCTACCCCCACACTTCTTAAATCAAACACAGAAAATTGGTACCGAGCAGTATGAGGTGTTGAATGGTATGCTGTATGGTGTATACATATAAAAATATGGGTTATTGCTGGCTTTGGATGGGGTTATTTAAAAATGCATATGAAACAGGTCACAGCTATTTAAATATGCTTGTGTTAAATGTGTCTTATGTCCACATCACCCTTGCTTGCATGTTCAGCTTTCATGAAGCGCTACACATATTGACAAGTGCTAGTCTTTGCAGTGAGGATATACAAACAAGACAAACAGAGTTGGAATATGAGATCTTGGTTCCCCTGCTTTTCATATACAAGTGATCACACATATTTGAATTCTGGGGAATGAAGAAGAATACAGGACAGGGCAAAAGCACATCTGTTTTCTATAGTGAACTCTGAAATTACAACCCAATTCATTAAAACCTTTACACACCTGTAAAATGCATTTTGGAAGATGCTTCATGTAACACAAATAGAGACTTCAAAGATTTTAATTGTGGACAACAACGTGCTATTGAAGGCTTGTGCCAAACCATGTTAGAAGCAGCTGTCTAAAGTGATGGACATGGCAGAGCCCTTTCCTGGCACCTAACTGAGCCCCTTCTGTAAAGGAAGAATAAAGCCACTTCCAAGAGCCTGAACTGTCAAATTGGCCTTAAGCAAGAGAGAGATGTGAATAAGAAATGTCCAATCTTTGAAGACAGGAGAGATGTAATAAATTCAGTTTTAAAACAAATACATGTGGAAACAATACTCTTAAAGACAAATGGGATAGTAAAAATCCTGGTGAAAATGCATCACCTTTAACAAGCTCCAATGGTGAGCAATGTTCACCTCAACACTGTCCTGTGCAACAGGTGAGAAAGTTTTTTGTGTTTACTGGTACAGCCCTCTTTGATCTGAACTGTCATTTCATAATCGTCCAATGGGCATAATTACATCTGAAAATCCCAACACACCCTCCCTTTCAGAGAAAGGAGCAAAAGGAGTGACAAGTTATTTGCTGTCTTTCATATTTTCTTGTTCATTTATTTATTTTTTTTCCTCTCTTCTGCATTTATTTTTTCCAGGTAAACTTAGGAGAAATAAAACATAACTGAATGCCAAACCAACTGCACCATGACACTAAGAAAGAGAGGCTCTGTGTATCATTTTTACTGTGGTCAGCTTACCGTACGTTCAGACTTAGTTGCCAGGTACTGGTACAAAACATAGAGAGAAAGAAGCTGTGTTGAGACTTCATCAAAACTTTCTTGCAGCATGATTTCTGTTACTACTGACATAGCATCTATGGAGGAAAACAATACATAATCAGCAAGTGCAAACTGACACATCTCTCTTTTGCATCCACTGCTGTTCACTGATACTTCACCGTTGTAGTATGTTTTCAAGCAGCTAGGAAGAAAGTTAAAGATTTCTTATTACTAGCAGTATAGATTTGGGTTACTCACACTGTGACAAGGAAGAATGGGTTGAGTAGCATGAGCCCACAGCAAAGGAGCTTTCTAAACTCACCTCAGCTCTAAACTCTTCACTGGTTCTTCTTTGCTCAGCCCTTCAATCATTAACATTAAAAAAAAAAAATCTCTAAAAATGACTTCTTTGTTCTTGTGTTGAGATTACAAACAAGAGAAGACCAGCTTAAATTCACTGCCCTTAAGGTGACAGGAGAGTACAGCGAAGCAGAAATACTGTCACAGATCACCCACAGCACTCCCTGTATTCAGCCAGCAGTGCTCTGGAGGAGCTCCACAGGGAGTTCCAGTGACAGTCCCTGCCAGGAAGGACATCTAGTTAAACAAAAGGCCTAGAGCTTGTCAGAGAAAATAAATATGGATGGAATAGAGGGAATTCTCAGATAGGGGAGTTCTCAGAATGAAGTATGTATTAATTTGCCACTTACCAAAACCTTCACAGAAATAGCAAAACCTTCAAAATAAAGCTACAGACAAGTCCTTCTGCAATTCTATTATCCCTTTCAGTTATTTGTTTTACAAGAGGCTTAGGCAAAGAAAAGCTCACTGCAAATCTACAGTAACAGAAAACCTGCAGTGAAATGAAAATCTTAAACATTTGTCATCAAAGCTGAGAGGATTATTCATCTGAACATTTAAACAGTCAACAGGGCAAGAAAGGCACCTCAACACAGCAATTCATCACAGCTGGCTCTCTGGAGTGATCTTAGATAAAAAGTTCAGTTTAGATGTATAGATTTGTGAATAGGTAAATGTAGGAAAATGCAACATGCATTTTGATTCTTGTAACACTCTGATTGTCGCTAGTAATTCCTATGATCTTGTTAGTACATAAGCTGGACTTGTAAAAATTGAAGAAGTTTACACCTGAATGGGATTAATCACAGTAGAAACTCTGTGAACTGCACATGTTTAAAAACTATATAATGAATAAGAACACAACAAAAATGAGATATAAACATGCAGAAAAGTAGTTTAAAGAAGGAAGGAGAAGGTGTGTTTTTACTGTGACTTCAGAGGAAATATGGCTAAAGGGTTTTAATTCACATAAAGGCTCTGCACATTTAAGAGCATACAACTGAGGATGCAGAATTGGTACATATTTTCTTACCTTCATATTTCTTCTGCTTTATAAAGCAATCCAACAAAATATTAAATGTAAAATTATCTGGAAAAATTCCATACTGAACCTGAGGAGAAGAAGGAAAAATATCACTGCGAAAATCTGCTGTTTAAATCTTCCCAAGCATAGCGCTGCAGGTATCAGAAAGATCAGAACAACGGCATTGCACATGGGTGCAATGTGACAGTCAAACAACACAACGAGATTAGCACAGCTCCTGCAGTTTAGGCGTTCTAACTTTTGATGTACTGGATTTGTTCTGGCACTTTGGGACCAGGAGCGGCACTGCCTATCAGGTTTTTATGTCTCTCCTGCATCTAGCATGTTTTGGACACCAGCACTGTTTAAAAACAAAAAACTTCCTGGGAAAGAAGAGTAAATAAAAGCTGTAAAGGGCTTTAGCTGAATTCAAGTCCAACATTAATTTTTGTCTTGACAAATAAATGTCTGAACTTAAAACCAGAGTCTACAGACCTGGCTGCAACAGGAACTCCAGGCAGCCACACTTGTCTCAAAAAGCTGATCAAATATTCTTGGCTTTTCCTTGTAAAAACTTACCTTGTTTTTTAATGTGTATAAGGCTTTGTCTTGTGCACCGTATTTTAAGCACTGTCTGATCCAGCTGTGGATGGTCCAGTCTCTCAAGTACCAGCAATTTGGACTATGCCGAAACCTAAAGGATGATAAATCGTCCAGGCGACAACATGACTCTCCACTATCACAAAAACAAATTCTATAAACAACAACTAGGCATTTCAGAACCCTTGTATTTTACGATCTCAAATATAAATCTGTCTTTGCAGTGAATTATTGCTTTCAAAGCTTTGATATACTTTAACAGTGCGTATGAAGGAGGAACCTTAACTCTTTACAAATGCATTGTATTTTAAACTTACCACTTCCGAGAAAGCCTACTGCTTTTCCCCAAGAAGAATACCATAAAATAATAGCTTGGCACATTTATGAAGAACAAGACTGCCACAGACACTGTAGTACTTCTTAACCTGCCCTTCCAATTGTGTCACATTGTATTGTTGCTAGTCTGGTCAAAAAGGAACACTGCTCGGTGACTGACAACACAGCAAGTATCAGAATTACATCAAAATGTGTATCTAGTGTTTCCTACCCTTGACTTAGAGAGTCATGCCTCACCTCAAGCCCTGGAGAATTCATTGTGCCTCACCGCAGCCCAGCAATGGCTGGGCTGCTGCATGCTCCTCGTGCACTGAGAAATGTTTCACCAGGAGGGGCAAACTTTGCTCCCCGAGCTGCATGGTTCCCCCCAGATGTTTCTTTAACCTGCTCTGAGGTAGCTCAGGCCATGTCTTCAGCAGTGTGCCTGGGCAATCCACTTCAATGCTCAACTGATTTGTAAAATCAAATACTTTTAAGTTTAGCCTCTTCTGTTTCATCCTTATTCAGTCATATGCACTTTGCTCTGTAGCTAGAAAAAAGCTACAAAAAGCATATGGGGCTTTACCTTTGGCAAAGACTCAAAAACCAATTAGGAGCTGTTGCCTTGGTTCTGGGCTGAATTTCACACCCCAGTGTGAAGAGATGCTCACAACCTTTCCCAGTTCAAACTGTAAGCACGAAAAATGGGCTCAGTCCCCAGCACAGAAGTGACTGCCACCTCCTGTAGAGAACGACGATGACTGCGGCAGGCTCGTGTGCAGATGCTTGCAGCCTCAAGCCAAGCTGCAGCACCATTTAGAGGCAGGGCTGGCTCTTCCATCTGAGTGAGCATGCTTTCCAGAACATTTATCAGATTAACGTGGCCACCAACTCTCTTTCCCCCTCAGTGAATCTCTGCGTATTGCATCCCACAGCTGAGGGCTACATGGATGACCAAGCCTGGAAAAGTAACTGCAGCCTAGAGAGACTTCAGAATGCAGAAGACATCCGTGCCAAAAGCAGAGCTAAACAACTACACAAAGTCTAAATATACTGGTTTTGTAAGTGGCATATGAAATATCCCCATTAAATTAGAATTTAACAGGAAAAAAGAAAAAGCATGCTTCGAATATTAAATTGCAAACATTCATTTTGTTGCTCTAATTGCTTTCCATTTTCTTCCCTCTGGAGTTCAAATATTTGGAACAACAAGAACATATATTTGCTTTCATCAAAGTCCTGTTTCACTAATGCTTACAGGAAGCATCAATTACAGGCATTTGGATTTAATCATATTTTGATGAAACAATTATCTAATTGCTACAGACTGTTTCACCAGCCATTTAAGGTGGGTCAGAGTGCAACACCAGCACACAGTAATAAAGCTGCCAGCATCATCTAAAGTCGCTTCATTAAAGGGTTAATATTGTTCCACAAGTGGAAAACAACAGACTTGTCTTACAAAAACATCACACTCTCAAAGACTTTGGTTTTTTTTATACACTCCTTGGGATCATTTCTAAAAATTAGTTACACAGGAGGGAAGCAAACATTTAAAACAGACAAACAAACAAATAAACAACTAAACCCCAAAGGTTTTAATGGGTTTGAATATTCACCCTTTTACAGCACCATAATTATTCTCTTGAGTACAGCCAAGTCAGAGAGAGCATTCCAATATCTCCTGTACCTTGGGAATGCTACAGTCTACTGTAATGGTGAAATGCTTCTAGGTTTCAAATTTAAATTGTACTCAGACAGTAAAAGGCCTAACAGGGATGCAATGTGGTGCAACGTGGTTTAGAAACAGGATGAAACGCATCCTCAATTAGCACAAGTTTCTGGAATCGATATGCACAAAATTCAGAGGCATGTTATAAAACTCTTAAAAAAAAAATGTTTGCATAACCTTTGTAGGGCTGGGACTGATTCGACTGTGTGTGTGTGTTCACATACAGAAAACCACAGCATCTGCCAGATACAATTACTGGATGTTTCTGTTAACAGCCTTACACTCGGACCAGGTATCTACTGTGCTAGGTACTATGTAAACAAAAAGCAAACAGATTCTCAGCCAAAGATTCTTCTAGTTAATTCTAACAACTAATTACAAAAGAGTCGCTTGGGAATGAAGAAAGGGGACTGGTGCCAAAATTGCTGTCTCCAAGTCAACAAGAATGTGATACATATGCATGTACATGATACCTCAACACTACACACTTCCATTAATCCACGATGTGGCAGAAGGAGAATTTGAAGTGAAAGGGAAACAGGTACACTGCAATCTTTAATTGTTTCTGACCCATACAGAGCTGGAGTGAACTCTTGTACTAGCTGAGAAGAGAAGCCAACAGAGAATCTGTTTTTACAGCTAACTTAGACAAACTAACCGTTGGGGCAGACATTTTTATTTGAAAGGGAATCAGAGAAAGGAGATTGCTGGTCACTTTGACAAGCATTAATTTCTTCTTCCTCCTCCTTCTCCATGAAAAACAAACCAGGATATAATTAAGCAAGGCAATATGTTCGGGGACAGATGAACAGACAGAAGGAAGCTGAAACTACAGAAAGCAGAAGATTCAGAGTGAATTAAATAAAGGAAGCCTCTAGCAATTGCTGTGTGTTTAATGGAAAGACCAGGAGGTTATCTTGCAGACGTCTGCTGCTGAAACTCATTTTTCTGAGAACTAATAAAAACCTGAGAAGCACGAGATTCTTATAACGTGTTCAGAGAAGACAAGAAGCATCATCCATGATAGTATTAGGGGAGCTCCCTGTTGGTACATTTAAATGTTAATGGCTAAAGAATCAATATGGCCATCCTCCTAGTCACTGTGCTGAGAACATCTGTCCCCACAGGGAACAAAAAGAGAAATATCTGTAAGACAAGGAGTTCCTGAAATGTCAAGATCACTGTGACTCTAACAGCATACGGCGCAATGGTACTAGAATTCCCCTTATTTTGGAAAATTGTTCAAATGATGCAGTCTAGAAACTTGGTTTTCCTCAAACTATTGCTTTGTACTTGCAAAATTATTATTATTATAACTTGGAAGAGATACAGTGAGTGTACAGCTTCCGTGCAAGGCAACCAGAACATTTTTTACCAAGCAAGTGCACACTCACTTTTGCTCACAAACTGGCCAGCACGTTGGTCTAAGCATACATTTTTAGTTTTCTAACTTCCTGCACAAGGCCTTATTGCTCGTTATCTACAGCAGTGCTGAAGGACTCATGCTGTATTAAAGAAACCGAACAATGGAAAAGTTTATCAGATACTGAGACTGCTTTAAGGAGTGCTCTACTTATACAGCAAATACGACTTCTGTTGGTGCCTTATCATACTGCAGAAAAGCTGAGTTACTTCCCTTCTTCATTTATTTTAAATGGTCTTCGAAATTTGTTTGGTGCCATCAAGTGGTGATACACTCTAGTGCTGCTTTCACATACCTTGTAATCTCAAGGGAAGAAATACAGCAACCCTGAGAGCAAACAGAAGCACCAGGATGCTGTGTTTGGCATAGGGACGTTCACTGCTTTGGGGACAGTCACAAATGAAGAAGGTGGTGAAGGAAAATGTGCTGGATTACAGAAGAGCAAGCACTGCAGCAGCAATACACTATAATGAAGAGCTCTGCTGTACGGGGGGAAAGCCAGCTCAGCAGATCTGTTCTAATTCTTTGCTTAGACAATCAGAAGCTCCCATTTTGCACTCTGTGGCTTTCTTAAGGGCGGATACAACACGTGCCACTGCCAGAGGCTATCCTTCTGCAGTACAGTATTATTCGTTTTTCCCCATCTGTGAAACACAAAGAAGAGTCCCCTTCCTTTCTCCAACGTTGTCTGAACTAATGAGAAAGTATTTTGTAAAGATCTACACATCCAGTGTAGAACCTTATGATCTCTTGGGCTCCAGATTTCTTCAAGACTTCCTACATTTCACCTGCAATTTGCTTTGCTAACGTTGCATTACAATACATAAAAAATTGTTCTTAAATAAAACCTCTTCTACTATAATGTTATTTGCTGTTCTTATGTTTTAGAGATTCCTATACTGTCTTCTGCCATATTGCAATGAAGTGGAGAAATTAACAACACAAAGACACTGAGTAATCTCCATTCTTTCATTATTTCTAATATAGATAATTTAGATGTGTTATTCTGCTTTCCTCAGAGCTAAAACCAAAAAGGTTTCATATGTTGCTAGTCCTCTTGTAGGACGTAGTCCAGGAAAGGAAGGAACCTAGTTGGTGGTAGTCACTGTAATAAATTCCTGACACTTATACTTCAGATCTCTTTTACTTATTTTAGAACTATAAAGTAATAGAGGTTTCCATGTTCATTTGCTTTAATCAGAAGGGGAGAGTGCCGGATTTCTTCTCATCCACTTAAAATTCTAAAAATTCCTGAAGCAAAATGTAAGGAGACTTAAAATGAGTAAATATCATGAGAAATGTCTCTGCGAGCCAGGAAGAAGCTCTCACAAAGGAATGAATCCAAAGCCACTGCACATTTTACACAAGTCATACAGGGCTGTGAAGCTCCTTGGCAATGCCATGGTTTTTTTTCTTTCCTGGCACATATTTAAGCTGCAGTGCATAATGATCAAATGGATTCCAGGCAGGCTTAGCTTAGAAACTGGAAAGCTAAGGAAACGTCACCCAAGTCTCCCTTTGTTTGTCATTTCAAGCCACAGGACCTGGGAATAATCATCTGCATTTTAAATGGACCCAGAGGCATTGCTCATGTGTCAGTATGAAAGGCAATAGCCCTGAAAAAAAAATATCTGTTGTTTGAAATTTCCTTTTAAACATGAATAAGACTTTATTTTTGCATCTCTTCTTTGCCTGCATCTTAGCCTACACCTTTCTTTGCAGGCATCCTTTTAAAAATTTCATTTATAAACATACCAGTCCCACAGGAAATACCTCATGCATTAACTACCTATAACCAAGCAAAAACAGAGGGAACACTTTCCTTTTTTGTTGAAATAAAAAACTCAACTAAGCATAGGTAGTATAAGAAATCAGTTATCAAAAGCAGTAACAGTACAGGTTTAAAAAATTAGACGAGTCAACTACAAGAGAGGATATTCTAACGCAGAGTCACAACTGTGCTCTTATACAAGAAGATAAGCAGTTTGCAGACTCCCTGAAGAAAGTCCACATTCAGACTTTCTTCTGTTTTAATTTTTATGGACTCTGCCTGATCTTTGTTTTTAAAACTAATTCAGCTCTTGATTGCTTTGGCCATAAAATGAATTCTTCTAAATGAGGCTCGCTCCACCTCAACATGAATGCGTATTTCTTGCACAGTGTCTTTTGTTCAGGGGTTGCACAGCACCCTAACACCACGGGTGAATGGCAGCCTCAGAAACAGACCTGAACGATCAGGTTACACCAGTGTCATGTAACCCCAGCCGGCAACTCAGCCCCATGCAGCGGCTGGCTCGTTCCCCGCGGTGGGATGGGGGAGAGAATCAGAAGAGTAGAAGTGAGAAACCCATGGGTTGAGATTAAGACAGTTTAACAGGTAAAGCAAAAGCCGCACATACAAGCAAAGCAAAACAAGGAATTCATTCGCTGCTTCCCACGAGCAGTGAATGTTCAGCCATCTCCAGGACAGCAAAGCTCTATCATGCGTCATGGTGACTTGTGAAGAAAACCATCATAAAGTCCTTTCCTTCTCCTTCCCCCAGGTTTATAGACTGAGCATGGCATTACATGGTATGGAATAACCCTTTGGCCAGTCTGGGTCAGCTGTCCTGGCTGTGCCCCCCCCAGCTTCTTGTGCACCTGCAGCCTTCTGGCTGAAAAGACTCTGACTTGGCATAAACATTGCTCAGCAACAAGCAAAGATCAGTTTATTGTCAAAGTTCTTCTCATAGGACAACCAAACCACAGCACCATACCAGCTACTAGGAAGAAAAATAACTATCCTAAACAAAACCAGGAGAACAAGCTAGCCTTGAACCACTCTGGAATCAGAAGGGAGAAATCCTTCAGACAACTCGATCAGCTTCAGTATCCCACAGGTTTCCCTTTAATTCCTTGAACCTTTATACTAATTAGGTCATAACCAGACTGAAAGAGTAAAGCTCAGGCTCAAACAAGATACTACTTCTCAAGACTTCCTTTGCCTCTAGGAAAAATCTTCCAGCTATTAAACATCTTTGCAAAAAGCCCCTCTAGCCACATAGTTTCAAAATACACCAGAACTACCTACTCCCTGGCAGGACACTACTGAAGTTCGCTTCTCAGGTTTTCTTCTGTATCAGCTTAATTGAAGGTGCCTGTATGCCTTAACCTGACATAACAGGACATCAGTCACAGGTTTTGTCTAGGTAGAAACTAAAGGTCTTGACATTTAAAACACCAGTATCAACATGGTTCCTTGTTCTAAGCTTAATATTTTAAAAAGTCAGTTTAAAGTGAAGGTTGCCAGCTAGCTCACTAAAGCTAAAACTGGCCATCAGGGCATCCCCAGTGTGACTGGTGAAGAACACTGTCATGCTACAAATATTGCTACTGAGAAAAGGTAGTCATACCAGGTTTAGTTTCATGGAGAAAATAAAACTGGGTCATTTTACCAACATTCAGAAGCTTTATTTCAAATGCAAACTATGAAACAAGCAACCCCCTTTTTCAGCTTTACTTCTTTATGGTCAAGACAGAATGATCAGCATGGAAGATTCATTTCAGTTCTGTTGCTTATAAATATCTCTCCAATGAAAGAAAACAAATAAACAGACACTTTAATATAGTACTCCTCTTTCTTCTGCTCCCAGGCGATAGTGTCTTGTTACCCATCAGCCTCCACCTTTCCCACTCCTTTTCCAAAAGACAGGCAGGAAATTCAGGTTTTCTTCTCATACTCATGAAGAATCCATACTATTCTCACCACAAAAAATGGAATTCACTCAAAGAACAAGATAACAAGAAAAAGGAAAAGCCATGTCATAACAACAACAATAATAAAAAGCCCAACTTTTCCCTAAACTATTGACTATAAAGGACACAGCTCCTAGAATTTCCCTCACTTAAAAATACTTCTGGGCTTTTACGGTTGAAATGCCTGGTTTTGAATATAAATGCCATTAATAATCTAGTGACTGAATAGAGAGTTCCATAGGCTGAGGAAAACATGGAGAACGATGGGGTGAGCTGTTACTATAGTGATTGTGATAAGATACTCCCTAGTGCCTTGCCTTGTCCCCATGTAACCACAACGAAGTCTAATTTTAAAACAACTCTCACATTAATGATATATTGTCCTGGTATCCTGGCATACAAAAACAGAGAGAAATTAAGAACCGTACAACACACCCCATTTCTTGCTTCAGAGAGATTTTTGAATCTCAGAAACTTCCAAGTGTGTCAGGCTAAAATTTGCTCTATTAAAGCTCAATGAAGGATCAGTTCTGTTGGAATCTTTACTCGCATCTCCGAAAGCCGACTAACACAAACGCTGTAAAAAAACAGCATATGTAAGTAAAGTACTGTTTGGATTATCACCATTTTACCAGCCAGACTATGCTTGTCATTATTTCAACTAATTCTCCACCTGATTGGAAGCTGGTACACAAGTTATCAACTAGAATTATTTCGCAAAATGAAATGTTTGTGAAAACTCATTGGTAATTCACGATTACTGAAATCACCTTTGCACCTGGTTCACTTTGCAGAGTGAGTGAGATTCTCTACTTAAGACTGCCAGAAAGTCAGTTTCTACCAGAAAGCTGGTTCCTGATAGCTGCATAATGGAAGTAAGTCTAAAATCTTCTGGGTACCAAGCAGTACTTATGTCATGGGCTTTCTTAAACCGGGGTTATCTGTAATATTTTGGGATTTTAGGGAATAAATTGCTTCAAAGCTAAATAGGTGTCTCATTTTTAAAAAATAAATAAATTACTTCAGACGCTTTAAAAAAACTCCACGTCTGAGTCATCAAAAATGCCAAATTCAAAATTAAACTTCTGTTATTCTGTCTTTACTTCAATTTTTGCATTCACTTGTAGTGATGCCGCAGTGAAGCCTGGGTTCCAGTCACCATTAACCAGGCTGGACAGAGCCAGACATAGCACCAAGGGCTTCTCAAGCTGACAAGACAGCGACTTCAAGGTTTATAATAGTTCATTCAGTGCCAGAGGGAAATGAATCAGAGTTAAGACCAACATTCATGAGTTTCTGCCTTCTAGTGCTAAGCTTAAACTATGACAGTACACCCCTTTCATATTATATTAACAAGGAACACTATGGGTATGCATAAAAACTGCTGTCAACAAAATCCAACAATGACTTCTTATTTTCAGAACAGGAAAAAACAGCCTGTAACTAGACATTGCTATTACAGTATTTGCAAACAGCAACTTTTTAATGGTGCCTAATATACAGCCTAAATTTAAGATGAGACAAAATCAACATAATTTTGTCAGAGACCCACTTCACTGACAGCTGGAGTCCACACTGTAACGATGTTGCATTTTCCATTTATTCTGCTCAAATTTCTTACGCTTCACAAAATATGTCCCAGAAATACATCACACACTAGCTTCAAACTACTGTAATATTGCACACACTGACACAACCCTTGACACTTTTCAGTTTTATCACAGTTGAACTTGCACAGATTACAAGTGATGTATTCCTCTGGCTTGAATATCAAAGGCTGCAATACAGACACATATAAGCCAAACTCTTTACTCTGCAAAGTTATTCAGTTTCACACCACACGCAACCTAAGCAAAAAGAAGGTGCTGGCAAGAGACTGCTGCAGGCATACAAATACTAAATGGATCTTAGTAGCCAACTTAAGCAAGGGAAGAGCCAAACCTTACATTTGCTGCCAAACACTTCAAAAACTGGATATGTGCAGTTCAGGTTTCACCTTTTCAGATTTGCTGCCACAGTCTCACAGTTCAAGTTAACCTAATTTTGACCTACCATCTGTGCTTTTTTCATTCTTAACGGCTAGAGTTCCATTGTCCAATTTCCTTGTGTATTGTTGTCCTTCTGTATCACATAAGCAAAGGAGAGGCACAGCTACATGACAAGCTGTCAAGGATATAGAAGGGACAAAACACCTGATGCTCACCTGTAGTTTCAGCCACAGCCACTGTCACAAAAGTAAACCACAGGTGCTTCGCCAGGTCTTGCTACCAGGCAGTCCACCATGACTCCATCTACATTTCATGTCATGTCTCAAGGAGCTTATTCATTTTTTGTTGTTGTTGTTCTTTCAACCAGGTATTTTCCTGAGAAAAATATTTTAGCAATGAAAACCAATAATCCTCAAGTTCTCCATGATACACTTGTATAAAAACTGTTCCCTAACCACAGTAAGCTACTCAATCGAAATACTTCAGAGGCAAACTCCTAGTCAGTGTATCTCTTAGTGTATCCAACTTCTTTCAAGCCAAGTGGGACAGTCCTTTATTCCACTGCATATGATGTCAAGCACAAGGACCAGTAAGCAAATTAAATATAAACATCGCAAAACTGACTCAAACATTTTGTCAGGCATTTTGAAATTTGTGGGCTCATACCAGCTTTTGTTTTATTCTTATTATTTTCAGAAAAATACTGTACCACCAGATCTGTTATTTAAAGAGACAGCAGGCACCTCACTTTAAGTACTGCAGGTACTGTAGGACAAATGTTCCTTTGTGGAGGTAGGTATAAACTGCACAATAAAATGAGGTTGTGCTACTCAAAACAGGCAGAGTACTTAAAAATGCAAAGGGATATTTTGTAGATCCTTCCCTTTTGCGACAGGAACACAGCCAAGACTGCTAGTTATAAATATAACCCACTACTGGCTCTGGTTCTGTTGATGAGCATCAGTGCATGTTGCATTCCCAGGGTGCCCTGCTGTGTTCGCCTTGTTGCAGTGGCCTACTCAGATCTTCTTTCTGGGCTCCACACTGACACCTACAAGCATCCAGCTCTCTAAGGCAGTCACAGTATAGGAGGCTTATACACAGAAGAGAAGACAGAAGACAGCGGGGGGGAAACACTACAACTATGTGCAATTATGTACCTGATGTGCTTCTGCCTGACTTTTTAAATTTTATTTTATTCCTCCAAAGAATCATGACTTTCAAAACAATACAACAGTGTCTTACATAAGATGAAATCACTGCTTGATGATTTAACCTGGCGAAGGGAAACTCTGTGCAAAGGGGCAAAGGGGCGATCACTGCAGGACTCCAGTGAAAAACAGAAACCCCTTTGCAGAGAAAGCGGGGTGTACCGCTCCTGCTGCAAATGCTCCTCTGCCACACTCTTACAGTAGCTACTACACCTTGTCCATCCCCAGCTGCAAGCACCAGCAGCTGGTCTGGTTTGCCAGAGCTTTGGTACAGGCAGTGTAAGCAAGCGAGGGGGGCACGTTGCCCATTTACTCCCCGCTGCCTCCTGCCCCGCGCCCTCTATTTTGCTTGTGGCTGGATTCAGCCCTGCCTTGCTCACTCCCTAATGGAACTAGGTGGAAAGTGGCTGATTAGACTGAAGAATGGATTATTTTTCTGCTTTGTTAAATGAAAGCAGTAGAGAAAGAGGAGAGATCAGAATTAAATAAACGACAATTTAAAGAGGATGATCATAAGTTGACTTTAGAGATTAAAGGCAGCTTTGCATCCACAACAATTCTTAGAAATAGATATTACTCATAAAGGTGCAAATCTGCTTGCAAAGCCAGTTCTCAAAATCCATGTGCTTTCAGCTACCCAAGCTCCATGTGGAGGGAAAAAAATAAATAAATCAAAATCCCTGTTTATTTTTCAGCAAGAGAAAGAAGGAATGTTTACTGTGTCTACATTTACAGCTGAGAAAACAGGAGTTTCTACCAGCTGCTCTCTTGTATATCCCTTTCCAATTTTAACAACAAACCCAAGAAAGCATTCTTTGTTGGCTGTTTCAACGCTCCCTGAACTAGACCCTGGGTCAAATCCTCACCTGGTCCAAAGAGACAACACATGGTTCCCCCAGCTATGGGGGACTTGGCTCAATCTGCTGAGAACCTGGCACACCACACATGCTCATGGATCATTCATTAGACTAAAGCTGTGAGGCAAGGACAACTCCAGCACCTTTCAAGGATGTGCAGCCCAATATCTCCCGAAATCTGTCAGGGTGGTGAAGATGGAAACCAACTGCTGAGAGTTGCCACAGCGTTATCCCTGAAATTATGAACTCCACACTTAACAGAGCCCCTCTGGCTTTCAAACTGATGTAGCAAATGAGACAGGGAAGCAGACAAAAAGCCTGAGGACATTCTCCTTCAGGGACACGGGATGCACTAGGATTTTAGGAAATAGGTAAGGGACTATCATCAGCTGATAGGCTGGGATTGGGCTTCTATCTAAGCTTCCCCTGCCCCATCCTGTCCTATGCCCCATGTCACCACCTTCCAAAAATAAAAACAAACAAGAAACAATGAAGAGATTATCCTGTCTAAAAACCAAAGATTTACAAAGTAAAGGACAGAAACAGAAAAAGAGGTAACGGGGACTCTGCCAGAAGGAACAGTCACAGGTAGCTGAGCGGAGTGAATGGAGTGCTTGGTACAGAGAAGTGCTGAAAACGCAACTGGCCTCATTCCAGGAGACAGTATAGATTTGCTATCTGGAGCATGCAGCTTTAAAAATAGCTCACTATTAAAAGTAGAATTAAAACAACCAAAAAGACCCCACCTAAAAAAAAGTAGGGAGAGAGTAATAACCTTAGAATTCATCTCATGAGAATGTTAACCTATGACCTTTGCTCATTAGGACTTATATTCAATTATAGCAAAGCATTTTTTTCTGGGTTGGTTTGCAATACAAGCTGCTTCTCCCCTTAGGGAGTAGAACACTTTTCACAGGCACGAATATATATGCAGAAATAAGCAGCCATACCAGTTAAGTAAGCGTACCTGCTTAATTTTTTTTTTCGTACTCTAATGTTTTTGGACATTTCTGAAGGTGGAAGTGTTTAGAAAAAATGAACCACCGGAATCAAGCAATGTAAGCTGGCTTTTCAAATTTCTTTATAAATGGGGCTAAAAAGAAATCTATAGCCTGACGGATATAATCAGATAATTTTCTAAATATCTCAATAACTGATTGTTGACCAAACCTTTTCAGTCCTACAAAAGCATAAGCATCAATTTCTGTAAATAAACGCAGCCAGCTATTTGAAAATTAACATTCCTAATCATTCACAAGCTAAAGAAAGATGTACGCTAAAGTTAGGCTCTCTCCTCCCTGTCACAGTTATTTTGTTACAACCATTTTGTCTGTAATAGGGTATAACAGAAGGAAAGAAGATCAGATCTATACCTGTGGTGCATTATTTCATTCCTTATAATGGGCACCTTAATGTTTTTTTTTTCCTTTTCCACAGGCTTTCATATTCTGGAACCTGCATCACATCTGCTACCTGTTACTACATACTGTGCAGCAACTTGCATCAAACCACAGATATTCTCAGGGCACAACACAACAGATACTTTACTGGCTCATATTACTGGCTCATATTACTGGCTCATATTACTTGATCAGACTGTGTTCTTACATGCCCCATGGAACACAGCAAGCTTTTATACAATGATTTGTTTAAAACTAACATCATGGGGATTTCACAGAATCACATAGAATCACAGAATGTTAGGGATTGGAAGGGACCTCGAAAGATCATCTAGTCCAATTTCTCGTTGTACACTAGAAGATGAGTGGAAATTCTCACGGAAAATGCACTTAAGCCTTGTATTTCATGTGCTGGTTGAAGTACCACTGGAAAAAAATATTCTAGTGCCCTTCTCCTTCTCTTCATTCTACACTATAAAACCAGTACATGACTTGCCATCATTCAAGCATACTGACCATCTTCTTAACAAAGGTGATGCAGAACAGGAATCCTCATGCAGGGGAATGTCATAGACATGCTTTGGTTCCAGCTCTTTTAAGCATTACTTTTAGTTATAAATAAAATAAGACAATTTAAACAGAAAAACATGAGTAAATCCAGGTGACTGGAGCAGCTTTACAACATATGCCTTCAACCCAAGACATATTTTCAACATAACAGCTGTGGCAGACTATGCCCCATATCACAACACTAAAGATCCAACACTACTTTCTGCATGTCTTTCCTCTCCAGCTCCTAACTTCCAGAATAGAACTGACAAAGTCAAAACCACATCCAAGCTCTAAATACTCATCCTTTTATTAAAAATCCATCTTCAATAAACTACTTGTCCCCACCTTATCAGAAGCTCACCCACAGCTGCACAGTCCCTGTAAGACATGAACACCCTCATTCACCTAGTAGACAACGATCACTAACAACAACAAATCAAAACCATAACTGACCTCATGAATCACCTTTAATCTCTGCATTACTACTAATTCCAGTAAAATAATCACAAACACTGACATTCCTAAGTAATTTTCTTCTTGATCTGGAAGCCTTTTGACTTTGTACTTACTCCTCTGTCTTCTGATCTTTAAACTGTTCAGCGTCCTGAGTACACGCAGTAGCACAATCCCCTACATTTCCCAAAGTATAGGACAAATGCTCTGCCATTTTTAGACTATCTTGTTATTTTAGACATGATGTGTGGAGACAAGTTAAAATGGCCTAACTTTTCCATTTGAATGGTTATCCCCACTTTTGCTCACACCACCAATCCAGTGCTACTCAGCAGTTGACTTATTAAGTTAAAGTCAACAAAAAATCAACAGAGTGTTTTTAAAATAAAGTGCTTGCAAAAAAAAAAACCACCCACAAACAAAAAACACACAAAAACCCCAAAACAAACCAACAGACAAAAAAAACAAACCAAAAAACCACCACACCCACCCAAACATGAATTCAACAATTTGCATTAAATATCTTTTTTCCCTCAAAACCCACGTATTTTATAGCTAATTTTACCAGCAGGATATCACATACTAGAGAAAGTTACTAGCTAAGCAACTGAAACCAGAATTTTTAATGACTGTTGCCCCTTCTACAACTGCAATCATAACACATTGTTTATTCTCCTATGTTATGTCTAGTTCAGCTCAATAATGAGTAATTGTGACTGAAAACAGCAGGAATGCATGCTTACCTCTTCTACATAAAAAAGGAATAAAAACTGGCACCTACAGACACTAAAATCTGGACATCTTGAGAATCTGTTAATTTCACCAAATTAACTGTGATCCTCTGATTCTGTGATTCCTGCAGTTGTTAAGTCTTAAATGCAAAGCATGTTCTGATAAACGCTTTCCATATTGTGTGTAGTATAATTAATGTTTACATATTCATTAAAATGTGTTTATTTGCAGAAAAGTAATACTTTCATTCAGTGTTCTTTCTCAAGAGAGTTGTCCACATCAATGAAAAATAGCACTCTGGTAAACAGTTATCTCTTTTTTTTTAAAGCTAATCAAATATAGAAGTTAAGCCTATAAAGAAATACCTGCTAACCTTCTAAGTACCTACACAAGATTGTCTCCTTGCTCAGTAAAAAAAACGGTTTCAAATTAAGAACAAACATTCCAAAGAAAATTAAAATAGTTTAAAGGCTTACCAGAAACCAGTAAGGCTTTCTTCAGAAAGATAAATAAAATCATAAACATAAAACATGATTAAAGTATTTTATTTGAAATAAGGTTTCTTGCTTGCTGATTTAAGCTGTGATCAAATTAAACAATTCAAATAATTCTAACAAATCTATCTGTAATAAGACAGTTCTGATCTACCACATGCCAAGATTATTCCTTAACAATGTATCATAGAATCATTCATCACTAATTTTTCTGCTGTATTTGTTTTTATTCAAGAAGGAATAAATACTTGCATCATTAAAAAATGGTTTAGGTTGATGGATATGGTAACCACAAAGTTAGCAGTTCCCAAAGAACGGATCATGGCAGCTCTGGTTATGGTTGTAAGCCTAATAAAAATTCAAGTTTTTATCCTAGAAGTTGCCATCTTCAACAGTACTTAAAGGGAAAAGATCACTGTACTGCTTAACACTGATAAGGAAAACTGCAATAGAAGGAACCCAACAGAAACAACTTCATATATTTTTTTCTTCTGTTTACATGGGTTTGGAGCCATTGTGTCACTCTGGCTACCATTACTGCTCACGGCTGTAATGGCACCTGAAAGTCCTTCCAGAGGAAGCTGGATCGTGCTAATTCTCAAGCATGTCTTTACAATTATTAGTCATCAAAGCTAGCAGACAGACCTTTGGCTGGTGCAGGAATTTATGAAACAACCTTTAGAATGCCACTGGATATAACAAAATCAACCTTTAAGGTGAGTATGAGTCAAATTCTGAGACAAAACTGCCATTTCTCCCTCAATGTATACAAAGTACAACATTCAAGACCTGCTTCTAAATACTTACTGTTCACATTGTACTTGAGTCCATTTCTAACACTATCTACTGGATATTTTAGAATCCTTCAAGCTGTTGGCAAGGAAGATGCTGTTTGAAAGATACAAAAATTCTGCTAACACTCTTTTCTTGCAGCTATAGTAATGAAAGCCTTTCTCCCAACACTAAATGAAAAATGTATCTACATGGGGTGTGGACTGACTGAATTCCTTCCATTTCTGAATGTGACCTGCTTTATCTTTCCATCTGCTCCAGAAACACTGTGGGGGTGCCCCCTAAAGTTGATATAGCATTCTGTTTGTAGAAGAATTTTTCTTTTTCCCTTGTTTTAAATAGAAAGATTTTTTAAATTCTAAACACTTAACTCTTTAGTGTTGTCAACATGAAACGAGGAAAGATTATTGTTAAAGGAAAGTCTTCCAACTTTTTCTGCTTTTCTAAGCAGTGCTTAGAAAATTCTCGTCCAGTTTCTGCCAAGCTTAAAGGAAAGCGTATACAAACGGATAGATGGACTATGAAAAGCAGGTAACTGAAAAGACCTGTAGTACAGGAAGAGATGTTTCTGAATGCTTTTCAGTGTCAGATCTTTATTGATGGTTCTCACCAGTTTTACAGCACAGTTACACTGACTGAGCATGCCTACTTGAATGAGAGGCGGTTACAGGATTAGGGGCTTGCTGCAATTTGCCTCTGAGTTCTGAAATGTAGTTGCTAGTTATTTTCTCCAAAGACTTCTACAGCTCAGAGTCTGACCAACCATGGACAATGACACCAGAGAAGCTGTGAAAGATGACTGGGAGAGTAAGCGCACATGCCCCTCTCTGCAGAAATGAGTGAACGTTGGAGCCAGAAGACTGGTGTGGTCTCCAAGACTAGCATGCTTATATCTGACAGCACCAGCTTGTACAGTGACCAACAGCATCACACACTGGCCACCATAAAACAACAGCATTAAACACAGGTATTTCTGTCATTCACCTGCAAATTGCTGGAACATTCTAATGAGGTAAAACTCTCTGATGTTTCCCTTCCTTACGCCTCCCAGCCTGCTAAAGAGCAGCCCACATCTTTTGCAAATGAAGTTATTTTGGATTGCTCAGCTGAGGCAGGTGTCCAAACTGGTAAAACACACCACTGTGGCTATAAAGTTTATTTTTCTCTCACATGGGTCCATTGCTTCTCAATATCATTTCAAAACATAACTGCTGCATAACTTGAATAACAGGCAGACATTTCTGACTCATTTATTTTTGTAACTCCTTTCACTTTTTTTTTTTTTTTAACCCACATATCTCTCTAGAGGGAGCGAAAGACAAGACCTGATGAATTGTCTAAGTGTATGTCAGCTACAGCCTTAGGACAATGGAAACATCTCTAAGCAAGAATTAAATATGCTGAAGTTTTGTGTACGTCTCTTCTCCTTTTTCTATTTGTCCTGGAACAGGTTAATGGTATTCATTACAGCCAGGAGATTTATATACAGAAACAGAATATCATATTAGTGAGAATGAATGCCATGCAAAGTATATTTCAGGAGTAAAAAAAAATTTTTTGGTCCATTGTGATCATTTATTACAAGCAATATTTTAGACAAACTGATGTTTTCAAAGGCTAAACTGCTTGATTGACATGGAAGTATCAAAAACTGCAACATCTACACGCACAGAACAGACACGCAGATATAGACATGCAGATATAGGTATCATGGGTGAAACTCATTTTGCATGTGATGTCAGACTAACTACTGATACGCTGGAATTACAAGGAATAAGCGCAATTTCATATATATAGGGCTGCTACAGTCTCAAAATTATTTAATGGCTGAAATCAGACCTCAAAACTGTAACTTGTTACCACGAAAGATATGACAGCATATCTAAAAATAACTTTTTATAGTTTGCTCTTGTCCCGCTTTGTGATTATAATCAAGTATTGACTCCAGATAATAAATTCTGAAATCTGCAGAAATAACTCCATTTCTAAAAAGCAATTATCAATCAAGGAAAAGCAATGAAAAAATCTAGGAAGATTGTGCAAGAATTCAGAGAGCACATGCACACCAAACATTTACTTTTTACAGACAGTGTGTATACTTTTTTCTACACAATGGGTCATGGGTTTAACGTAATTAAAAATCCTCCTCAGGAATCTCAACATAAAACTTCCACAGTAGCTTTTGAACACATTTTTGTTGGCCTAAAACCTACATACAGAATCAGCAGAATTACCTCACCACAAAACATCTCTCTATTATGCTAATGTTTCTATCACATGAAAACCACCCTGATGTGAGAAATAGTGACATCTCAGTGAGACAGGATAAAGTAAGGAACTGCAGGCCTTTGATCTGGCTGAAAGTGCTCTGCATTCTGATGAGAAATTCTGCTGGCATCCTAGGAGATGAAAGGATTTTTTTAAAAGTCTGACAGTTAACAGAGTGGGGGAGGTATTCAGAAGGAAACAAAAAGAGGAGCACCGAAAGCAGATGACGTCATGCCTCAAAATGGCCTTTACCATCTTACTGACACATTCCACAATGTAGCATAGCAGTTTCCACACAGCTATTCTTGAGAGCTCAAGGTCCTCTGTGGAGACAGTATGGCTGGAGATCCACTGCTTTAAAGGGATAGAAAGCTGAAACAAACCTAAATATAATACGTATATTGTATTTTGGGACCCTAAGCACATTATGGTAATGTTCCAGAATACTACCTTATGAGACTATGTTCTGCCTGACATGCTACAAGAAAAGCCTCCAGTCTACAAAGTTTACAATTACAAGTTCTGGTACTCTCATCTTAAGGAAAACCCCACACAGAGAGCATGAGAATGCCATTCACTTCCCTCTGATTCTTCCCACAGGCACAGTTTGCTCTTTTGTACCAGGAACCTTCCAACCTTTTAAGGGCCTTGGAACTGACTACCCTTCACCACAGATTACCAGAGGCACTCAACAATGGGGAGAGATATCAAAATCTCCTCCTTATACTCTACAAGCAGTTAAGGGGAAAAACACAGGGCTCTGGGAATATTCTGTTTATTTATGTTAAGGTAAATGCACATATAGCCCACTTACCAGGCCATGTACATGCCAGTTGCTCACAATGGATTTGCATACCTTAGAAGAAAAAAAGCTTTTCACTGATACTGCCTTTTCTTTCTTAGAAGCTTAGTCTCCTTACATCAAGTACAAAAATTGTGCTTTGAACTGTTTCTCATTAAGTCAGAAAAAGAGATTTCTTGTCAAAGCTTCTCATTTCTTAACTCTCCCTCTCTACCGCCTCCTTTATCTCTCACGGTGTGGCCATTTTTGCAGGACTTTTTCTATGTTGAACATCCTCCCAGCTGCAAAGAGATATCTTTATAAAATGTCCTTCATTTGAACTCCAGCCTAAGTGCAAAACATAATGAACAATAAAAGGGGCTTTGTGGATACCAACCTCATCTCCTATTTCCTGAAATTAGCACACTTATTTTCATTTGAAAGTGAAGCTGATGTTATAATTGGGATTTTTACATTTTCACATGAATTACAGACCTCACAACACTGTTTCACTACCTGCATACTAATGCATTTTGAGAGTAGTTTCATGGATAATTCTCGAAAACTCATGCTAACATCACCAAAAGACTAAGCATTTTGCAACACCAAAACAAAGCAGCATTATAGGGAAACACACACAAGAAAAATTCCAACCAAAGCATGCCCGACAAGCAATGTGACACATCAGTACCCCTCTATTCTCTCCACACAGACTACTAAAGACTGTATCAATTCCAAATGATATGTGTATAACTACACTTTCATCAGCCACAGAAGAATTATTTCTTAGAGAAACAGGAAATAACTGTTATTACTTTTGAACTGCAAATCTCTCCTTTAGAATGTGTTTTTAAGGATAAAAATCTTGTATTTTAAACTGATATACTAACCAGGCATAGCTGAAGAGTGCTGAGGATAGTGATATGTTAGATATTCCCATTCTATTCTCTCCCTCTTGCTATGGAACATTTTCTGTGCTGCTAATTTTTTGTCACTCTCTCTGAACCTCTTGTTTTCAAGAAGAAAGAACCTGTATTCATTACATATGAATATCTCACTCTGAGTATCTGGATTTTATCTGTACAATTTTGAGACTTAGTAATTAAACTACCACACTTTCCTCTTGGTGTCAGGGCATTCAAAGGCCTCTTGGCACCCTCACCCTAAGGGGCCTGACTCCATCAGACAGAACTCAAGTCCATCGCACAATGTACATTACAATCTTCAAGACTGCTAGCAAAAGGTACTAATAGCACATCTGTAAAACAAAAACGCAGGCTTGTCTTACCCTCGCTTTACTTTCTCCTGTTTTCAACGCACCTGATGCAAGATGGAACACTTATTCCAGATCACAGATTCCAATGGGACCAACAAAATATTGATCAGAAGGAACCAAAGCACCACTAACCTCCTCTCTGTGACAGAGCCTTCTTGCTCCTTTTGTTTTTTCATTAAGGGATATTGCTAGTATTAGCCAGCTAGGTTTCTCTTGTTTCCATCTTTAAGCTTGGAGGTTCAGACACTGCCCCAGTAGTACCAGACAATCAGAGATCTGAAGTCTAATGCAGTCATACACTTAGAACTATGCATATACTTAAAGCAGCCACCCAGTAAACTTCTTCATCAAACTAACATTCATTGTTATTTACAACTAACAACCTGACATCATTTGTAAAGACAGCCTCTCATGCACTTCGATAGGGTGAGTTACCTTCTCCATCAGGAAATCTATCTCTCAAAATGCATGTGTAATCACCTGTAAAAGAACTAATTTATTTTAGTGATCAACAAGAGTTACTGCTCTCTTAGTGCTGATATTGAGATGCATTGACCTGGAGCAAGCAAGCATTCAACATGATGCTAGTAGAAGATACACCAAATACACTTCACTCAACACAAAAATAGTTGCAGAAAACCCTAACAACCCATGTATAAGGTGAACTACTCAGCTTATCTGGAGAGCATGAAGTACTAAGGGAATAAAAATCAAAACTATACTTTGTTTAGCCTTGCTGACGTGATCATTACCATAGCATTCCTATTCTTATTCCTGTTCATTTTAAGGAAACAAGATTCCTTGACTCTCACACTTACACATGCAAATATGCATATAGCTAATTTAGTTAAATTATGACTTAGAGAACAAAAAAAATCAGAAGGAAAAGTGTAAACAAACATAATTCCTTATTACTTCAGCCATCTGTACTGTAAATCATAGCTTGAGGTTTTATTAGCTGTTCAGTGGCTCAGACTAACACGCTTGACAGGGGTCCATGCCAGAGGTCCAGAAAGAGGTTGGCCATCACAAAGGAGAAGTTACCAAGAGGGCCCTTAGCTGTGAGTTGTAAGACAAGTAGATGAACTTATTTTGCAGAAGAGAAATCAAAGCCAGTAAGCTGGAAAACATCAGAGTCTTAAAAGGGCAAGATTTCATAGTATTTACTTATATAAAGTTCATGCTGGGGGAAAAAGATGCTTACTTGTAAAGGTAATATTCGGCTTGATCCACTTCCTCTCGTGAAGAAATGTTGTCAACAAACTGATTGAAAAATAAGAAATAAAAGCTTCAGAGGAAGCACTCACAATGCATATTAGAAGAAAACGCCACTTCAATAAACAAAATGCATTTGTTTGGTATATTTAGGTATCTGAGTGTACTGGAGGTCTTAAAGTCTTTGCCTGCTCTTGCTCAGGTTTCTTCTAGACTGCTAAAAGTAAAATCTTTTTAAACTGAGACAACTCCACTTTAGCCTCTAAGACACATTATGCACCTTGAAAAAAATTGAGACTATCTCAGAATTATGTCCATATAGCTCAGCATGCTGTATTTTTGCTGCTCCTCTCTAAATTTTTTGCTCTTTAATTGTATCTTTTGAGAATACATTCCGTTCCTTACTTTTTTTCCCCCCAATTTTGATTGAGTCTTCACACACCTTACTTCTCTTTCTAAAAGGTATCCTTTTTCCTAACATTTTCCTGCTTTGCCTATTCATACTATAACTTCTGGAGGACAGTGGCAGCAGCATTTCATATTTCACCACACACATAAATATCAGTAAGAAAAAAAATCACCCCTCATGCTGTAAACCACAATTTTCCTCTAATTTAAAACCTTGTGTATTCCAGGCAATCTTCCAAAACTCCCACTACTATCAACTATTCAAATAAAAGACAAGTTTTCAACCAGATCTTTTCTTACGGTAACGGTGAATCCTGTTTTCCTGTAGCTTTTCCTAACATAAACATAGATGCTGGAACACTCCAGAGTCTTCCCAATATAATACCTTTAGCTTAGAATATATAAACAACCATGTTCCCTAGGTTAGAACTTCTCTTTATCCCAAGCATAGGCTAAAAATAATAGTTTCAGCTGGCTAATACTTGCTCTCCAGTTTATTAACTCTCCTTGCATGCTGTATACATGTAGGTCTCATCTTTTGCATGTGGCAATAGCACATCTGTGTGCTTTATTTACATTCTAGAAAATAAGAATCTGATGTGAGCTCCAGGTATTGGAAAGTGAGGCTGTCTGACAATCTGAAAATGCCAGTTCTCCTGGGAAGAGGTGAGCTCAAAGCAGGAACATGAAGGGAAGAAACAAAGCTGATTAAATAATATAAGAGGCAGGAACACTCATTTCCCCCATGGACACTCCCTCAGAAGCAATGATCAAGTATGCTCAATCTGTATAAACGCTTGATCTTGTAACTGTACAAAATATTCTGTCATTCCTAACTGGTGATGTTACTGACGTACCAGGGTGGTGACTCAGCTTCTAGATAATTTTGAAGATTGAAATTAGTCGTGTTTTTGTTTCTTTTAAACAAGTGACACATTTATTCTCCTTCTTCAGGACAAACACTCCCTTTACACAAGGAACTTAAAAGCACATCTCACATGTCTGCCTTCACTCCCGCTCCTCACATTAACCCATTCAGAGGATAAAACTCATTACTAATTCCAGTAAATATAATTGTTTCACTTATCCCATGCCAGCATTTGTCCTGCCTCAGTCTGCTGAGGCAAGGGAATAAAACAATAGCGGCAAAATTTATCCACCGCCGCCTCACTCTGAAGGGATGCTGGAAGCGGAGGGAGGTGCAGGCCGGCAGGCAGGGTGCTGATTCACTGCCTTCCCTCAGCGTGGGTTCTGATAAACTGCCTGAGGGGAGGTTAAAAATCGCACTGAGAGAGAAACCACATGAAGGCAGGGAACTTATATTAGAGAAATACACGCCTTGGTAATGGAGTACGGCCCGATTTTACTGAGGAAAAGAAAAAATTACTTCTGTTTTGAAGACCCTACTGTTCAAGTGTTAACTAGTAAGTACAAAGTAACAATAAAACAGCTTTACACAGCAATTTAACAGTATAACAAGACATTTACGATCCCAGAAGTCCCAGCAGAGGTGGTATCATTTTTCTCCTCTCAGCTCACTTAATTTCATAAACATTCCAGTGTAATTTCCAACACTTTACGAGGGGGTTTTATTTCCTTACCCGGGCTATTGTCAAAGAGCTGACGGGCAGCTTTCTTTCATAGGTTCTGTCCATCAAGTGGGCTAGGTCAGCTGAGGAAACAGAAAAAGAATATGTTTAATCAACTGGCATTACAAGAAAATCTGCAGAGCCATCATATAACCTAGAACAGAACCTATGTCCATGAAATCAAATTCTAGTTCCTTGTTAACATCTCATTTTGAAGTTGTATGAAAACAATACTTTTAATTATTGTTAAATACTTTAACAGAAAACAATACACAGAAAGGTTCTCAACATTACGACTTTAACTTATCAGAAGAAAAAGTGGAAGAAGCAAACTACCCTATCACATGCTGGATGAAATTAGTGTAAACAAATAAAATTCATACTTGCTTTCAAGCTTAACGTATGCTGGACAGTGCTTTTGGCATGGGTTTGTCCTTTATTTTATGGTAAAACAATGAGACACGGAAACATTCAGTCACAAACACCAATCCAAAGAAATCTTGTTAAACAAATTGGGCACTATGCCAGTACCTTATTAACTTTATAGCATTTTTCTCCAGAAGTTGTATAACAACAGTAACTTGACTGTAAAGGAACTTCAAGCTTCTGACTGTTGAACAGGTAGCCAACCATTATATCTAATGAATTTAATTGGAAGTTAAATTAATTTAATTTGGAGTTTCAGTTTTGTACTGTTCCTGGAAAATAATGACGACTCAGGAAGAGTAAGCTGTTTACTGTACCTTTAGTGTAGGCTGTTTTGATTCTTAGCTGAGACATGAACTGGTGATATTTAGATACTTCAATCATACCCTTTCCTTCTTTCTACTCTCTCACATACTCCAAGACCAGGAATCCAACATTTGCATTATTAGCACCTTGCTTCATCCTTTGCACCCCAAGACTCCAGCTGTTACTAAACCAGTCTATCCTTTGACACCTCTCATCCTTCCAAGAGCTGATGGGTTGGATCATTTTACAACTCACTTTCCAAAAGGCTCATCCAACCTCCACACCTGGTGAGAACAACTTGCAGCACCACATCAGAACTGGCTAAACTTACTACTCTGTCAAAGATGTCAGGGGCAGGAAGCAGCTCTGCACCAGAAACATACTGTGTCTCTGAGGGATGCAGTCCATTTATGTTCTGTCCAAAAAATAAGTGATATCACTCATCATTTTAAAAACACACGTGTACTGCCAGTGAATACTGCAGGGTGTACAGTTCTAACAGTATGAATAGCATTCAATGCTACTCTGACCTTAAAGGCACTCTCTCCAATTACAACACATGTGCAAATATTTTTGCTGGAGTAAAATGACAGACCCTTGATTTGGAATAAAATGGTTGACTCTCAGTCTGGACAACACTGCACGCCAGTTCTGAGTTGAGTCTGAGCTGAGGTCACTTAACTGAAGGGCATGACTTCACACTTGTCTCTAGAATACTGATATCTGAGATTCCATCTTTTACTTTCATTTGTTCACAGAAACTCGATGTCTTGCTGCCTTCAACAGGGTGATTCAGGACAATGACTGGGAAAATACTGGCCCTCACCTTCCAAGTTAGTGATTGTGACATCTAATGCCAGTTTGGTGGCCTAGGAAATCAACAGCAGTATTTTGTGTTTACATAATGCTTTCCTTCCTGAGGCACTTTAGGGCATTCTTCAAAACACCAAAAGAGCATCTCTGACATAAGTTTATCTCTGGCTGAGGGAAGACAAGCATTTTGTGACCATGAAAGCAAAGGAAAATCTGGGGGAATGTTACTGAGGCAAGTACCAGCTCCTACAAATTACAACACAGGATGCTGAGCTGATGTGGGCCACCAAGGCCATGCTATACCAGATAACCACTAACACAGTGGACCAGCTTTTTTAATGGTAAAGAAATTTCTGTAGGAATACCCTTGCAAGAAGTGTCTGTATTTGACTTTATATTACCCATCTCTCTAGTACTCGCAAAGACCATGATGGAGCACATAGGTAAAGAGACTGAGGGTATTACTAGTACTGCTACAAGTTAGAGAGAACGGATGCTACGGCCAAGTCACCTTGTCAGGAACTAAGAATTGACTTGCCTAAACAAACTAAGCCAAGTCTCATCCAACATAAATCATCTACATTTCAAGATAGCTGTAAAAAAAGTATTCACATCCACTCTGTTTGATGACGTAGCAACGTGGACATGAGAGAGACAACTGCACCGGTTTAGAGTTCAATTATCCATTACGGAGCTATTTTTGTTATGTATCACCCTCTGAAAAGGTGATGCCTAAGACCATTTGGGCAACACTCAACCCCTGAGCTTGGTGTTTCTTTTGTTTAGGTGCTCATTAAAGGCAACACTTAGTACTCAAGTAGAATATAAACCAAATTAACGCAATGCCGTGAGTACAAGATCCCAAGACTGTCAGCCATTTATACACAGGCCTCCACTGGAAGAGTTCACACACTGAATTTTACTGATTGACCTTTTATGCTGTCTACAAAGATGGAAACTCTGCATCAGAACTTCAGCATGGAAAGCAACATAAAGCACTTATCTATCAGCCCCAGTGTAAGACTCACAATAAAATGAAAACTGATTAAACCTTAAATAATAGGAGACAAATCAAGTTCATGGGAAATTAAGCTTTGTTTCCCGATACATTGCCATTTCTGCTGTAGTTCCTAGATGTGAATAATTTTCAATGAGTAATTCTTTCCCGGTTTGTTTTCTCCTACGAGCAGCTAAACTCAGACTTTTTTTTTCCATATTCAGGATTTGAAATAATTCAGCTACCTTTTCTAAACTGAGTTTGCTCCATAAGTTGCTATTCAACAATGACGACTAAAGCTTCTTCTTAGATATAAACATCTGGACAGGAGTACTAGAATGCAAGAATGTGAATGTCGGAGTCTGCTAGCACTGTTGGAAGTAAAACTTGAGTGCTAACATTGCTGTGTAAACAAAATAAATGGTTTAATTGCCAAAGCAGAATTCTATGTATGTTATAACAGGTAGATCCTGTAAGTGCTTTTACATTACTTATCTGATAGCCATTACCAAAGAGAACGCCAGTTCTGAGTTGAGTCTGAGCTGAGGTCACTCAACTGAAGGGCATGACTTCACACTTGTCTCTATAATACTGGTATCTGAGATTCCATCTTCACTTTTACTTTCATTTGTTCACAGAAACTCGATGTCTTGCTGCCTTCAACAGGATGATTCAGGACAATGACTGGGAAAATACTGGCCCTCACCTTCCAAGTTAGTGATTGTGACATCTAATGCCAGTTTGGTGGCCTAGGAAATCAACAGAGTTTCAGTCTGATTCACAGTGTGGACCTATCCACAGCATGTAGCCACACCAACAAGTGGTACATTTGACCACCAGGTAAAGTCACTACCCTCTTATTCTTAGAAGTAGTCCATCAGGACAGGGTTGAAATCCAGTGATGGGCCAGCAATGGGAAAATGGATACAACTGTGACACAAAGTTTACGTGTCCTAGAAGTGATGGGCAGAGCTAACACTTTAACTCACAGGCTAACATTTCATTTTCTATGTAAAGAAATTCTTGATTTACTTTAAAGACCCAATTAAAATATGAAGGAAAGCTGAGGCAAGTACTTTGCCTTAGAAATGTATATGTTTCACATTTCTCAGTATACTGACATCTCTAGCAGCTTCTGGAAAGAACTACAGCTTTGTACCTAAGAAGGCTTTGAATAGAAATTATTCAAATGTGTAAATGCAGCACTGCCACCTGGTGTTGCAGATGAGCCATTTTGGGTACCGTGAGGTTTTCTAAAAACAAACCCATTCCCTATCTCATTTGGATTCTGCCATCCCCTGGGATTCTGGTAACTATTATTCTTCTCATCAAGATGTTTATTGTCACTTAATTTTAACCTTGTTAGTGACAAACCACTGTCAACATTGGAAAATCTAAATCCAGACATGCCTCGCGTTTCCTTGATATCTCATTTATAATAAGTAGAATCCAAATTACTTCTAGACAGGTTACCATCCTACCAGCAGGCAGTTTGTAAATTCCAAATTAATGAATTTTCATTTCTTACCTTTTTGGACAAATGCGCTCTATACACTAAACACAGTGTTGTTCTTGCCCACACCTTTGTCATCACCGAAGTTTGCTAAATTCACTCATGTTTGGCATGCTAATCTGAGACTATGCAGAAGAGAATAAAGCATGTTGTACACAGACACCATAAACAAGATGGGATGGCACCACAACATTGCAGCAGAGAAACAGAACTGACTTTAGTTCTTTTTTTTCGCAACATCAGTTTGCAGAGTAAGAGTTCTGAAACAGTGTTTTAAATACACGAAAAAAAAGCATCTCCTCAACACAAGGATTTAACTCTAGCTACAATTACTATGAGTTACTACACAGAATATTGTGTGTGCAACCATACGAATGACAGCTACAGAACAGGAGTCTGCAGGGCTGTCTCTTCTTTGAAAATACTAAAACAGCTGACAGATTTAGCTTGTTTTCTCTTTTCTGTGAACACAAAAAGAAAATGTAAAGTAGTTCCTTGAAAAGCATAAAACAGGCATCTGCTTTGGATCGAGACCTTCAGCAGAGCGGCAGCAAGAGCTGTCTCTGCCAAAGTGTGACAAGAGGTCTTGCCAGGCCTGGGGAAAGACAAGCATGGACTGCAGCAGCACTTGCACATTTTCTTCTGCACTGGATTTCTACTGCCTATGATGTCTGTCAAAGTAAGAACCCCTTTTTGTCTGGAAGTGACTGGTTTAAATGCATCCCAGAGCACTAGTTTGTGGCTCCTGCCCAAAAAACACTGCATGAGCAGCCCTATTCACAGTGAAGGGTCACAATGTATTAACAGTCTCTGCAGGATCCAAGCCACAGCCATGAGCACCCACCGGTTGTTTCCGGACTGTGTGCAGTAAAACAAGCTGGCAGTACCAACCTAGCTGTTTATAAATAAGTAACAGAAATAAATTAGTGCATAAAAAAACATAACTATGATCATTTTGTCTGTCTTCCTGTCTGACAAAAGTCCTTGAATTTCACATGCTAACTCTTCTTTCAGCCTCATAATCTGTGCTACAATTAACAAATACAGTTCAGGAGCCCAGGAGTAAAAAAAAGGAAGATAAAGATTATGCATGAAGTGGCCTGCAAAACAGTTTCACTCATGGCCCAAAATAATGTATATGTGTCTTAGCATGGAAAAAACGTTTTGCATTACGCTTTTCTTTCAACGTAGTTGCCAAAAATATAATGGCATGTCATTTCAAATGTAATCTAGCCAAAGAATTTAGCTATGAAATTTGTATGAGAGATCTCAGTACCATATGCAGATACAGGTTTATGTACAACATCTCCAAAATAAAATGTTTAGTTTCATTTTTCCCAAAAGACAAATCTAAAATTTCAACAAGAAATTTAACTTTCTTTCAAGAAATGTAACTTACCCTCCTGAAAAACACTGAAGGAAATGTTCTTTAAAAAAAAAAAAAAAATTACAACAGGAGTGCCCTCTAATACCTCTATAATAGGTCTTCTTTTGTACTGCATTACAAATAAAGCAATGTCAACGAACAGGACACTTGAAGACAGTCTTAACTGTCAGACACAGAACTATGACATTCATAAAAGCTTTGGATTTTGTAAAAAAAAACCAGCTTGTAGAAACCAAACATTAATCAAATAAGCAAATTCTGACTTGTTTCTGCATTATAGCTTTGTGTATTTATGACAGATTTTTAAAATGTTGGCCAGATTTTGACACAGAACCCCAGAAGTATTTTACTCCACACATTTTCTTATTTTGAAGTATTTATAGATGATGAGTTAGTCTACAATGAGTTAGGGCTAAAATTAATTAGTCAAAGTGGAGTAAAAGAAAGAAACTTTTCTCACCCAGGCTATGCTCATCTTTTTGTCTCTTCTCCCATTTTGAGCTGTTCACATAGGCTGCAGAAAGAAGAGATCTTCTACCTAAGGAAGAAAGAAATCACTACATAAGCCAGGTTGTTTAAACATTTCTAAAGAAGTATACTAATACTCCTTTACATATCACCTTTTTCTGTCACATTTACCGAGTGGGATGCACTGAATTGCCTTTACAACACAGCTACCAGCAAGCAGCTACTGTAATAGTTCAGATTCCTTGTAGATGGATGAATTGTAACCTTGTCATTTTTAAAACAGAAAAGTTTTCCCCTATAAGTTTTTTTTCAGGATGAAACAAATCATTCCCAAACCAAACTCTGTGTTTAGGAAAAGCATAAATTTGTAATGGTTGAAAAAAAAACTCAAACAGCAATAAAGGACAGCTTCTTTGTGCAGAAACCTTTTTTCATCCAATGCTAGCAATTATTTAAATGTAGGCATAAAAGAATCAGGATAGAAGATGAATACACACAAAAAAAGGCCTTTTTGTTCTTGTTGGATGGTTGTTTTTCCAACCCGTAAAGATCTGTCTTACTGGAAATGAAAGGTAGATGGTCATCAGTAAATACTCCATGTTTGATCATCTCTTTTTTGTTGCCTCCCCAGTGAACTGCAGAGTTCACTCAGATGTTTTTGAAAGTTTTTTCAAATACTCTTTGTACCAGCTTTGAAATCCGCTCAAGACACTATTCTAGCTTTTGAAACAAAATGGAAAATGCTTTGTTTGGAAGAACAAACCATGTTTGTGCATCACTGACAGAAGATGAGGCCTTGAGGATGCATGAGGAACATCTGCATAAAATTTATTGACGGAAAACACATGCAGAAGGTTGCAGAAATTAATGTTAAGAAACATCAAATATTTTTAAAAATAAACTTTACTATGCTACACAGAATCTTAGCAACTACCTCAAAGCCCTTATCTGAAAATCTATCTGCTACCACTAAAACTTTGTTATTCTTGGACGTGTAATAATTTCTCTGCTTATCATCCTTCTGGCATACAAGTATACAAATATATCCAGCTCTGAACATCTTTGCAAATTTTTCCAAAAAGACCTGATACACCGAATTCCACAGTCAGAATGTGAGAATACGTACAACACTTTACCAAACAGCAAAGTCAGAAAGGGAGGTATTTTTGTTTTGTTGGTGGGATTGTCTTTCATCACGTTGATAAAAGGTGCGCACAAAAGATCTGGGGCTTTTTATAGGATAAACTTCCGTATGCTCTTTCGCAGCTAAAGCTGCCACTAGGAAGCGTGAGGCTCTAAAGAACTATTTTCTAAAGCAGCAGCAACTGTCTGCACAGAAGTGCTTTGCTCAGGTGAGCTGCAAGTCAGGTTTGAGCTCTTCACGGTGGTTCCCTACGAGCAGCTCCAGTGCCATAAGAACAGAGACACGGGCACCTGGAAGCATCGTGGAGACATTTCTGCTCAGGGCAGCTGAAAAGGCACAATGAAGTAGCCCATCATCACCACGCTTTCAGTAAACATTAGTGAGTTCCGCTCTTCTCGAAGGTCAGGATTTTTGGAAAAGGGGCTTTCCAAAAACATCAGCCTTGGCCGCGTCGCTGCCACCTGCGCTGCCCGGCTTTGCCAGCGCTGCCGTGGGTCTGGCGGCCGCCATGCAACTCCATGTGACCTCCCGGGCCCCCGAAACGCAGGTAGCAAGCTATGAAATTAGTAAGCTGGAGTACCTATTTACAAAAAAATAAAAATGAAGACTATTCTCCCCCACCGCACGGTATGGATAAGCCGTTCTCAGAGCCGTCTCGCATTTTATAAGTATCTACCAAAGCGAAGGGAAAGCCCCGCGCCGCACCCCGGCCATGCGCACGCTCCTCGCGCCGCCGCCACAGCCCGGCCCCCGCCCCCCGCCTTAGCGAGCCCCGCTGCCGCCTGCCAAGGGACCACCGACCTGCCGCAGCGCTGAGGGCCCTCCCGCTCCAGATCACGCCTCGCCGGAGCACGGGGGCGGCCATGGCGCCGAGGCAGGAGGCGAGCGCCGGCGCGGGGGGAGAGGCCGGGCCTGCGAGCACCCCGCCCCCGGCAGGCCCGGGCGCAAGATGGCGGCGGTGCTCGTTGGCGGCTCCCAGCGGGTGGTGCGGGAGGCGGTGCGGCGCTCGGCTGTTCGCCCGCCCGCCCCGGGCTGCTGGGGCTGCGCGCCTGCAGGTACCGCGGCCTGTGAGGTGGGTGGGGGGGATATCGGGCCGGGGCTCTGGGCTGCCCGCCGGCTAGGGAGGCCTCCGGAGAGCTGCAGTTCCCGGCGGCCGCTGCCGGTCTTATGCCTGACGGGAGTTGTGGTTCGGAGTGCGCCGAGGGGACTTGGGACCGGGCCCGCGTGTGCTGCGGCGGGCAGGCCGGGCTGGCGCGGGAGAGCTGTCCCGGGGAAGGGCTGGGAGCAGCGTTACGCCATTTATCCCATGCTTGCCGGCGGCTGGATATGAGCCACTAGAAAACAAACAAACAAACGTGCTTCATAAACGCATATTTATTCTGGGAGAGTGACAACGTCATCCAGGCCCTGGGGGTTTTGCTCCATTTAGGGCTCGGTCAGACACCTCAGAGATGTGAAGATCCCCCTGCATGGTGCTCTGCCCGCTGCTCTTTGGCCTGTCTGAGGGCGCTGCGGTGTGTCTGGGGTGAAGCGGGCGGGTTGTTTAAGTTCTCTGGGATGGCCTGCACTGCCTGCGTGCGCTAGTAATCCTGTCAGTCTCCCTCCTTAGTCCTCAAAGGCCCTCGTATTTGGATTTGTACTGGTTCATTTCTATAGCACTGTAAGGTCATGTAGGAAACAATTACTTTGCAAATATAATAGACTCAGGCAGAATCTCTCAGCAAAGCAATTTTTTTTTAATAATGATGTTGCAACACCAGGTGTTCTACCTAAAGGTAGGCACTCATCATAGGGCAAAAAGCCCCTGCTTATATCCCCCCAAATCCCTGCCACAGTTTAGCTCCCCTGTTCACCATTGGTTGGGTACTGCAGGGTTTACAGACTACCCCGTCACCTGCCTCAGTTTACATACAATACCTTTCCCCTTAAATCACCTGCCTCAGTTTACATACAATACCTTTCCCCCTAAATTTACATACAATACCTTTCCCCTTAAATCACCTGCCTCAGTTTACATACAATACCTTTCCCCCTAAATTAGCTTGTAAATACAGGTATCAGTATGTATACAGATATCAGTATGTATTCCGGGAAGAGACTGTGTTTTACATTAAGGATTCATAGTCCGATGTCTCTTGGTCCTTCCCCCCTGCTGGGGCCAGGTGCCAGGTCCTCAGTTATGTAAAAGCAGCAGTTCTTCGTTAAGCATTCCTTACAGTTAGACTTCAAGGAGGTGGTAGAATTGAGCTAATTGAGTTCAAGGAGGCTAAAATTCTGCTTCCCCAAGCTCTCTGCTGACACTGCCTGTGACCACGGGGTGTCCCTGCAGTGTGGGGAGCCTGTCACACCCAAGGAACCAGCATGATTCCCACATCAGCTTTGGAGAGACCCAGGACTGGGTTGGTCTTTCAGTGTTAGACCAGCTGAGAAGGTTTGTGGGAAGTAAATGGCTGGGAAATCCAGGCAAATGTCATGCTGGATGACGTACATTTGTTTACCCGTTGGAACTGTTTCCATTTAATAAGCAAAAGTGCCATTTAATGGATTATTTTCTTCAGATTTTATGAAGTCTGTGATTACCATGCTTCACTTGCATAGAAAACAAGTGGCTGGTTACATTTTGCTATGGAAATGCAAACTAATGTAAACTAATACCGTGACTCTCCATTACAAAATCATGGGTTGCAAATAAAAATCTACTGGAGATCTGGTTTTGTGACAGCAAAAACTTCACAAATAGCACCTGCATGATGCTTTTGTTAAAGGAGGTTACAACACAGTACAGTTGACATCAGCACCCAAAGTTAATTTTGAGATTCTAAACTCAATGACTGTCATAACTCTGAAGTCTGCTCTGTACCAGAACTTTGCCAGATCTCCTGAGTGTTACTATAACGCAAATAATAAACTTTATGTTTTTTTCCTTTTCTCTTCCTACTGCATTTGGAGCTTCCAGAACAATGCATTCTGTAGTGGGGACAGCACATGTGAAGGAAGGAAGCTGTGCCATAGTGAATTGTGGTGAACAAAGAGATGACAAGACAAATCCTTATAAAAGCATGAAAGGGGGGAAAGATTTTATTCTTGTGCAGAATCCTCTTGTACCTTGGCTATGTGAAGAGGAATGGTGCTTCTAGTTTTTTATTTGAACATCGAATAAATAAATACTTTTAAATCCTTGTACACATTAACACTGGAAGGCTGTGACAAGAGTGCTTGAGTTCTTTTGTTAGTGACATGAGCAACTGCAATTTTTGCAGTCTTTTTTTAGTGTCATGCTGCTGGTTGTCTGGCATCACACAGTAATTAACAGCAGTAATTCATAAATGTGAAGTTCAGTAGTATTAAAACAGACAGTGTGACATAAGACTCAATCTTCCTCTTTCTTTTTATGGTAGGGAAGCGGTATCTGCTAACAGAAGATGATATAAAGTTGCAAGAATTTCAGCAGATGAAAGTCACAATTATAAAAGAAGTCCATGGCAATAAAGGTATTAGTATTTATTTCATAATCACCATTCTCAATTTTAGCATGAGTCCTAGGAAACAAGATGGTCAAGTCATTATAATATGACACGAAATTGACCCCATTTAGAGGAACAACTTAAGTCTTCCTCTTGCAAATGTTTTGCAACTAAAATTATTGGAAGATCTGAGGCTTTGTAGAATGAAACAATATTAATTATGCTGTGTTAGAAAATGTGGAGAAGCTTTCAAGTATGCAAGGTGTTTATGTAAGACCTGAGATGTTTGTGTCCTTCCTTTTCCAGCTTTGTCAGATAGTCTAATATGAAATACTGTTTTGGTGTACAGATCTTCCTTCAAATACAGCAGCAGCAGAGAGAGTTAATACAAAGTCTGATAGCTGTTTAACTGTCCAGAGAAGGACTATGCCAGTAATTATCTTTTAACCTTCTCTGCAAATTGAGTTATCTTATTCTTTTAGCTTTTTCTCCTTTTACCTAATGTAGGTTCAGAGTTATGCATGCAGTTCCAGATGATGTATGTATACTTAGAATATGAAACACGAGTTCAGCTTTTCCAAACTAATGAAGGAGCAAGATCGGTGGATTATTTTTCCAATGGGGATTTTGTCATGCTGTTTAAAATGTATGCAAATTCCTTTCTTTAAGTAACATAAGTATTAGGTAAAACTCAGTTTCCTGCATGTTTTTCATCATATGCAGGTGTTCCACTGATAGGAATTCACAATTGTTCCAAAGGATGTAGTTAATTTAAATTTTTCTTGTTTGGCAAGGAAGAGACAAGTAATCCAATTTAGTTTTATATAAACCAGTTTTCTGGAGCAGAGAGGGAGGTAAAGTCAATGTGACAGTTTTTCTATATTAAGTAAAAGTAAAATTTAAATCAGGCAAGTCATAATGTTATTATATTTTGCTGTAATTATGATGTACTCATATTGGGGATCATTCATCCTGTATGTGAGATACATTGAATTTTTTGCCAGGGGTCAGTCACTCTTGCTAAAACAGGTGTGTAGAAGCCAGACATTTGGCTTTACATGTCACAGCTGACCTTGTTTTGTAGAAAATAGTAGCCTCTGAGAACTGATCAAAACAATGTGCTAAGCACCTATTTCTGTGTATGTGTGCATCATTTCTGTACTCAATGTTTAGCCTAATACTTGAAAGATGAATTAAGTAAGGCTAGTAATAAACTTGTTTTAGAAATGGAAAAAGCAGTAGTTACTATTGTTATACAGACTATATAATAGCTATTATTTATTATAGTTACAGTGCAACTATTAACTATAATAGTTATACTATTAACTACAGCAGTTAAACAATTGCCTACAGTAGTTGTAATAACTTATTATGTGTTCTTTACAAATAAAATGGGTTTTAAATTTCTGTGCACCTTTGAGCACATCACAAACATTGTATGTGTGTATGCCTATATGTACATATAAACATTCTTCTGACTTCACAGGATTCAGCCTTGCATCTCAGTCCTTAGTAAGGACTTGTATTTGCATGTACCAACAGATATGCATCCAAAATGCCTTTTTCTTGGTGAAAAAACACAATTTTTCTGCTTCATTGAATCTCCCTGTTTCTAGGCACCAAGTATGCAACACAGGTAATGGAATTGTTTACAGACTGCTGCTGTAATGTGTTTTGTTTTCAGATCCGTATTTTAAAAGTATTAAGGAAAAATTAAAGAAAAATGGAATTATTCTCAGAAATGAATTAAAAAATTTACTGCATTTATGTCAGACTTCATCTGATGTGGAACTAGCCAGAAGAGTTATTTACAGGTATTTTTAACAATCCAGGTAACACTATTTTCTGGGTTTTTGTGTTTTGTTTTTTTTTCTTCTATAAGATCATGCCAGGTTATGTCTGTAGTTGAGGGCTTGCTCTAATTCAGTGGCTGTATGCATAGTTAATCCCTTAAACTAAGGCTGTATCTTAATTTACTTTGGTTCTTCCAACCCTTTAGAGACTCTCAGATCAAGCTATGGGAGCAAAGTGGTGTTGTACTGTGTGCAGAATGAATGGTGAGCCACATAGACACATAATCTCTCAGCTGAGGGGTAGTGGTGTGTTCAGTGACTTCTTCCAGGCAAGACCTGCCTGGTTATAAGCCAGTCTGGACCAGCAGTGGCAGGTCAGGAGGTTTCATGAATGAAAACCTTCCCAGCAATTACAGTGTGGAAGCTATAAAGAAGCAAATGAAACATTTTGGTATTTTGTTTCTATTTATTTTTCAGCATAGGAAAGGAAAAATTGAGGTATCTTAGCAGCTATCGCTGCTAAACTTGTGCTGTTGTTCTGTGAATAGAAGGTAAAGTAGCTGGGAATTTTCATGGCAGAGACCCATTCTATTACTAATCCTATGCAGTTTACTTTACTGGAAATAGAAAAGATTAAATATTGCTAGTTAATTTATGAGTTCAACCAAAACAGTATTTTTTCCATAAAATTAATCTCCTGTTATCTAAATGTCTTTGGTGCAGATAGGAAGTGTGCCTCTGCCATTGCACATACGCATCTTGCTGCCTATTTAAAGCTGTTTTCCTTGACAAATTCTGTGCTTTGTGTGATTAACTTTTTTTAATCTTTTCAATAGGTACCATGAACAGAATGGAATTACAGCCTTACAAAATTTTAAATTTGGACCCCTCTTTATGAGGCTGTGTTATGACCTGGACCTTGAAAGACCTGCAGTAGAACTTATCAAAGATAAGGTGATTCCTCTATATATTTTGAAAATTGTTATTTTTATTAGTCCAATAGGAATAACTGGTATGCATGAGCCTTGTGTGAGCTCATAGACATGAAGTATATGTGTTGCAGTAGCAAGGATGTCTGTAACGTTCATGTAAGAATGCAGATTAATGTTTTTTATTTAAAAATAGCAAAACTGTAATTAAAAGAAAAATAGTTGCCAGTTTGACTGATACATTTGTTATTGTATTTCTGTGTAATTGCATCATTTGAATAAAAAGTATTGATTAAAAGCTAATTCCTCAAATGAACGCAGCTGATGCATTTTTCCTGCATCTGGTGTTGCTATGCTTTCAGTTCTGTGGTGGTGGTACTTTATCCCAGAAATATTGTTAATCAGCTGCAAGCTGTGTTTCTGCTGAGATTTTGGAGTTGCCCTTAGTCAATGACTTCTGCTTGCATGAACTTAGAGGTTGCAATCTGTTACTAAAAAATAGGATAGTGGGAATCTCTGGAAAATTCCTGTTTATTTTTAGTGAGCTTTTGACCATATTGAGTCACCAGTATTTTAGGAGTTGCTTGACAAAGGGACAGTTGGGGAACCCAGAGAGTGAAATTTTGAACTTGTGAAGATGGGATGTGTTCCAGTAGGAAGACCTGGATGCTACTCACAGTAAGAATGCTCACTGCCCTAACTTTCTTAACGCTTGCTCTGTTTGTATGTTTCTTTTCCAGAATTTGCGTGGTTTTTTCTCAGAAAGTACATCGTTCCATATTCTGATGACTATGTTGTTTAAAAAGGGCCATTATGAAAGTAAGTACTGTGTTTTCTAAGGCAAATGCATTTTGAGAAGGATGCTTCTCACTGTGTGTGTGGGTGTATAACTCTACATATTTCTAATGAATATTGCTGATTGATTTATGGTTTTAGAGAGCCAAACATCATGTAAATTGATGCAGATGTGAATGAGCTGTACCATAAAAGTTGAAGGCTCTATCTGTTTCATAGTTCCTATGGAATTCTTACCATCCTCAGTTGCACAGAATTGTGATTATACAGGGGGGCTCGTTTCCTGAAGGCTTAGCTTCTCTTTGGTTTGTAATTTCCCATAGCTTTTTGTTTTCTCTATTCAAAGTTTGTCTTACATGTTTTTTTGAACAATAAGTTCTTCAACAACTTTTTGGCAATTCTGTGTTGGTGTCAGAGCAGAGAATAGTACCCTTTTTCCTTTGATAACAGAAGCAGACCGTAGTCTTCGTTTGGTGTGTCTTACTAGTGTGCCTACACAGAGTGGCTACTGCAATAGTTACATCAAATGCTTCAGATCATTTTTCCCTTTGTAAGGATAAGGGGGAATCATCATCTGACCTGACTGAAAAGGCTTTCCATGATAAAATCTTAAATGGAATATGGAGTAAGCTTTTCAAGCAAATCCCTTTGTCTGAAATTTGTTGAACAGACAGTGCTTGGTCTCCTGATGTTTGGCAAATCTAAGTCCAGCAATTGTCCTAGGAGTTAAGACTGAGCCACTGTATAAATAACCTGATCAGAGTTTGAATGCAGTGTTGTGGTGTAGTGGAACATGTATGCTATTGAGGAGCTGTTTGATAGTTTGCCTCAAATGATGGAAGGTTTGATAATGTGTACGAAGACTTGCTTTCTGGGCAGTTATAAGAGAATGAGAGTGGCTTTTTCAAGTAGCCAGAGTTTATTTACATCCAGCTGACCCCAAATTAAACTTTTTAAAATGTATTAATTAAAAACAAACAACAACAACTTATTTCAGTTTTGCATTTTTACTTACTGAGCTCATACTATGTTGAAATCTTTATTTCAATTACTAAATATACAGCCTTAAATTGTGAAGTGAATAACACTACTGTATTTTTCACAGGTGCTTTGGAAGTTCTGATAGAAATGAAAAAACAAGATATACCTTTCAACAAAGAAACATATCTCCTTGCATTTGCAATATGCTACAAACTGGTAAGTACTTCCAATTCACAAGATAAAAACATACTTGAAATACCTTCTCTATGTCTTCCCTTTTTTTTTTTAATTTTAAAATTTCTGTGTGTTCCCAGTCATGATTTCTTATCGAGTGCAAATATTTTAGACATATTTAAGTCCTGTATTGCTTCATTGTGCATGACAGGGTGCACATACATAGCTTCCCATACAAACTAATATCACAAAGCAAATCTCAAAATATTACGTGGAGATAAGCACTAAGGAACAAATTGGAAAGAGCCTTTGATTAGCTGGTAGTGTTCTTTCTCTGTGATCCATGCATCTCTTGGGACTGTACTCTGTATTTGAGCCTCAGTATGGGTTTTATCGTCTGGCTTCCCTAAGACAGAGCATATATGATATGTTCTGTTTGTCAGACATCTCCCATACATTTCTCTCCTCCCTCTCCAAGTAACTTTGAATGATTTCTGTAGTTGCACCCAAATTTGGCAAGGATTAGAGTTCTCAAAGGTAATTTGTTCCTACATTCCTGATGAAAATGGGCAGCTGAGTGTGGAAAAGAAACCTGAATGAATGCCTTCAGTGAGAGACAGGCTGCCCCTTGAGCTTAACTGTATTTTTAGCTCAGAGAAAAAGAGCATTAATGGAGTAAGAAACTAGTCTACATAGATTCTACAAGTGTCTCCTTAGAAGTGTTCCCATTTTGTAGCAAAACAAGATCTCCAAATTTTTTTATTTTGATCTTCCACTCCAGGTTTGAAGCAGTTGTGCAATTTGAAATATTAACATGGGCTCATCTCAAACTCAGTAGGAGTCCATTCTTCAATTTCGCCATGTTTTTAGGAAGAAAGACACTAGCTGAGGAAAAATTATACCACTAGACTAAACTTCCTCAGATTTCTCAGTTAAATATACAATGAAACTGAGTACTTTTGTGATGAAAATGAGGCCTAAAACTGTAGCTCTGCTGTAATTTGTGTGGTGCTTCTGAAATTCTCAATTCTAATGAATCAGGGCTGCCTTCTGGTCAGGGGGAGTAGAAAGCCCTTTGGCTTTGGTGTTTGGACAGAGGGGCAGTAGACAGGGCTGAGAAAGAGCTGTGGAAGTTGTCCGCTGTTAAAAACAGCTGGAGTTGGATGGTTACAGTCAATTCAGGGATGTTCCCATTTCTATGTAGAAGGCACCTTTTTTAGACAGTTATGAATGTACGAAGACTCTGACACTGTGCTACAACCCAAGTTTATAAGCTGGTGTTTGCTACTAAAATCCACTGAGGCAATATTTACCACTTCAGGATTGCTCTTTGGTCCATACTGCCTGTATTCACAGAAACCCACTGTGTTTCTCTGAGCACTCCCTTTGGTGTAGCTTCTTCCCTAAAATCTCTGCATGGTTCTTTCCATGGCCTACTGTCAAAGGGCTTGGATCCATGGCATATGCAACAGGAGGAGGTTCCTGAGGCTTTTGTTTTCTACTGCTTCTGCCCCTACCTATATTTTCGATAAAGAATCTGACCTGTCATTACTTTTTTAGTGAATAGATAAAAAGAAAGGGGAAGTTATTCTAAACTGCCACCCAGTTGTTTTAACAGCCACAATGAATTTGTGGGGTTTCTTCATTAAGATAAAATACTATCAATAAAGCAGCAAGCTGTAGTAACCCTTTATGCACAAAAGAGGATTAGATGGAACTCTTCCAAAAGCTTAATCTGTTGATTCAGATTTTAGTGGTAGGAGGAAAAAACATGAAGCTCAAAAGTGGTTTTGCTTATTATGCAAGATAAAAAACTTCAGAAAAAACCTTGAAGGAAAATATCTTCAGGATGCACTACTTGAATACTGGAAATAATGATGTTGGTATCATTAAGACCAATGCTGGATTTTTGCCACATTAATTCTTGGTTTCCTTTGAATAACCATGCCAGAGATCAATATGAAAAAATGTACAAGGCTTAAAGCTCTGATTATTGCTAGTGGATAAACAAAGGAATTAATGTTTAATCTTTGTAGTGAAGTGTTTTAGAGGTCAACTCTAAAACACATCTGGGATGTTTTAAATCATTGCGAGGCACTGCTTTCTCTAAGGTAACAGATGGTCCTTCTTTTAGTGCGGGAAATGGCTATATGCCTTTTGATGACAACAAAACATATATGTAACAATAATCAACCTTGTAGTGGTCAGAATGTTTCTGGAGAAAAGGAGTCTGAGGGGAGACCTTATCACTATCTACAACTACCCGAAAGGAGGTTGTAGGATAGAGGGTGTTGGTCTCTTCTCCCCAGTAGTAAGTGGTAGGATGAGAGGAAATAGCCTCAAGTTGCACCAGGGGACTGGATGTTAGGAACAATTTCTTCAGAGAAAGGGTTGTCAGACATTGGAACAGGCTGCCCAGGGAAGTGGTTTAGTCACCATTCCTGGAGGTATTTCAAAGACATGTAGATGTGTCACTTAGGGAGGCTTTTTAGTGATGGACTTGGGGGTGTTATATTTATGGTGAGACTTGATGACCTTATAGGTCTTTTCCAACTGCAATGATTCTGTGTTTCTAAGGTTCTCTTTTGTCTGGGTTCCAGTCAACTCTACTCATAATTTCCAGTGTGAAGAGCATTGTTTTTGAGGGTTTTTGGTTTGTGAGATAAAACACAGGTTGCCTTTTGGTATAGACTCCTATTGAAAATGGTCTCAGTGATAATGCAGTTTCTGTGTTGGAAAACAGGCAAATATGTAAGCTGCTTTGGAAACATCTTGCAATATTTAATACATAACAGAGTCTAAAAATTGCAGAATGTTCAAATTCACACATACGCAGATTTCTTTAGTGTAATGGTACTAAATAGTTCAATGCTTAGAAAATACTGATTTTCATTAACTACCTGATGTAGCTTTCAGAATAAAGTAGGACAAAAAGTCAGCTTTCTTGATGACTCGGGAATGATTGGAAAGTGGAAAGGAAAGCATCTGTTAGTTTTACCATGCTGCCAGGCTTTCAGCTCTCGTAGAATCCAAAACAGTTAGGACAAGGTGTCGTTGTTAAAATAACGGAAGTTATTTTTATCTGCTTCTTAAGTCTGTAGCTTTGATTATTGCTTTTTGATGTTGTGTTTCTCAAGAAGGCTGGAGAGCAGTCAGACAGAAAGGGACCTGGGGGTACTAATTGACAGGAAGCTCAACATGAGCCACCAGTGTGCCCAGGTGGCCAAAAAGGCCAATGGTATCCTGTCCTGTATCAAAAATAGCGTGGTCAGCAGGACAAGGGAAGTGATCCTTCCCCTGTACTCTGCATTGGTGAGGCCACACCTGGAGTATTGTGTTCAGTTCTGGGCCCCTCAGTTCAGGAAAGACATTGAAGTGCTGGAGTGGGTCCAGAGAAGAGCAACAAGACTGGTGAAGGGACTTGAGCATAAGAACTATGGGGAGAGGCTGAGGGAGCTGGGGTTGTTTAGTCTAGAGAAGAGGAGGCTTAGAGGTGACCTCATCACTCTCTGTAACTACCTGAAGAGAAGTTATAGCCAGGTGGGGATTGGGCTCTTCTCCCAGGCAGTTAGCAATAGGACAAGGGGGCATGGGCTTAAACTCTGCCAGAGGAAATTTAGGCTGGCTATTAGAAAGAAATTCTTTACAGAGAGAGTGGTCAGGCATTGGAATGGCCTGCCCAGGGAGGTGGTGGACTCGCCGTCCCTGGAGGTTTTTAAACTCAGGTTGGACATGGCACTTAGTGCCATGATCTAATAAACGGACTAGAGTTGGACCAAGGGTTGGACTTGATGATCTCTGAGGTCTTTTCCAACACAGTCGATTCTGTGATTCTGTGAAGTGCTGCACAGAATCTGTTTGGTTGGTTTCAGGTATGGATTGCCTTGGGGATCTTACAGTATGATGACTTCTGAATGCCTTCTAAAAGTAATTGCAATTGCCTACAGTCCTTTCAGATCACAAGAATAATGAGTGTGACTTAGATTTGAAATTTCTGTGCAGGACAGCCTGGACTCTTGCAAAATCTCTGCAAAACTGCTTGAAGAAGCACAGCTAAAAGGTGACACATTACCCCTGCGAGCATTATGCTTTGCCATAGCGTCTGCTCTGAAGCAGGTACAGTACCTTTTGTTTTGATTTGTGCCTGAATCTTGATAGTTTTACTGTAGTAAGATAGTGGAAGGAAGCTAACATAGAGGAAGCATAACTGATCTATGTAATAACTTTAAGTACTAGAACTTTTAGGCCCCTAAAAGAGTAGGGTTATAGACAATTCCCACACAAAATGAATGTGGAAATTCTGAAATCTAAACTTATGTCTTGATTCTAATGCACAGGGATTTTGTGCTAGTGACAATCACATACAGAATATTCTTAGAAAGAGAGTTGGGCCAGCGGGTTAGATGTACCCATGGACTCAGTCCTGCAGATACTGCTATTTCACAATTGTTTCCCTTAAATAAAATTAAAATAATAATTTAACATATAAGCTAAATCAGCTCTTTAAAATAGTTTATCTAGGGAGGCACACTCAAAGGCTATGATGTGTGTTGCCCTACTGCCTTGGATATGGCCTGTCTTTCTCCACAACAAGTTTCAAGGGGAGGTTTTTCAATACCTCATGGGTCTAAGCAGTGATATGAAGAGGCTGTGAGGCAGTACAGGGTGAAAGACTGAGCAGGAGAATAACAATTAGGAAATTCTAAAGTCCAGTATTTCCTCTGTTGTTAATTTGTGTATACAGCTTGAGGAAATTGTGAATCTTTTGTATTTCATGTCTAAACAGATGTCAGAGGCACTGTAAGAGCTAGCAATTTGATATTATTAACGGATTTTAATAAATTACGTACAATTGTTAAAATGTTCTTATGCACTCTGGTCTTTTTGCACTGTCTCTGTGAACAGGGACACTGAACAGTAGCATCGTTCAAGTTAGTTCATTCATGTGCATGATGGCATGACAGGGCTTTTCACTGGCATTGAGGTTAATAAAACAAAATTTCTGTCTCTGAAATACCGTGAAACATCCGTGATGCTGTTGCTTTATGTAAAAATCAGTTAAAGTTCTTTTACAAAGAGAATTATGTTCCACGTTACATTTAACTATTCCTCAAGCTGTATGATCTTTGTCAGTACATCTTGTTGTGAGTAAGATGTTTCCTGATCACATGTAACAGTGGTTGGTCTAGTAAATGTCAGTGTAACATTTACTGTCTATACAGATCAGTTGATGGCATAAATACAGTACTGTAAATGTGAATTTACAAAAGGTTGAAAAGAGCTGGGCATTATAAATACCTACATTAACATATGCTGCACTTCATTTAAGTATTCTGACGAGTGCCAAACTGAGGATGTGTGTAGATCTTTTATCTTTCAGGTGCTCTCATGTTCAGTGTTGGTTATGTGCTTCCTTTCCCTGCTGATCTGAGGCAGGGAGGACTGTCTGATATGCTTAAGAGTCAGAAGACATGGGAACTCCCCACAGTGTGAGGTGTTCCTTTCACAGGCTGAAAGCTGTTTGGAGTCCGTGGTTCTTGGTGAAGGGTTTCTAGATGCTGGTTTGTGATTCACTGAAAAGTTGACAAAGACTGTTTTTTTCTTGAACTTTTATTGTGAAAGTGCATCACACGTGTTTAGCCATATTTTTTTAAATTATTTCTAATTCCTTCCTAGAATGATTTAGCACAAGCCAAATTTTATTGTTCCCAGATAATGAAAACAGAGAACAAACTATACAATAATCTTAAAGTAAGTATGCTTGCTTTATGTTGAAGTCTTGCAGAGAAGTATGCTATACTGGACAAACAACTCCCATATGCAAAGTAACAGAAGGCCAACTTACTTAGTACCACAGGCATGTATCCACAGGCATGTATCAGTACTGTTGCTGAGCTTGTTTTTGAGCCAATAGACAATTTCTGTCAGTTGGTTGACTTACGTTCTGAATTGTTTAACACCCTCCACCCATTTTAAAAAATTGCTTCTTACCGTAGATAAGAATTGGAAGTAGACCAGTTCTACATCTGTGGGTATAGACCTGTGAACCATTCCTAATTAAGACATAGTGACTTTTTGCTTTTTTGCTACATGAGATTTGCAACAACAGGGCTCCAAGTAAATGCCTGCCTTAACTATGCTCTGCACACTTCAGGCCTCCTTCAACCCTGTTAACCTTAAGCACATATGTACATACAACAATTTTTTCCTGTAGTTGCTTGGTCTACAACCTGAGAGAAAGTCTTCTGTGTGTGCCCTGTAAGTGACCTTTCTAAGCTATGGAAAAACCTCTTTGTTCAAGAGCAGCTAATGCAGCTGCATCAGAGGAGCTCTGCCTCCAGGCTCACCTTCCTTTCCAGGTGCCAGCTGTGGGAAAAAAAAGAAAAAATAAACAAACAAAACCCCCACAACTCTGTGGAGAGTGATAATTCCCTCTGCTTTCTTCATGAATAATTGATTTTTGTCAGCACAGCATGTAGAATTTTGTCTTGCTTTACTTCATGTCTTCCTCAAATACTTTTTTTAAAAATTTGCATTCTCATTATAAGTACTATTTGTGTGATGTTGTTTTATTTTATTTTTAAGGTTCTTGTCCAGCTCAGATGTGGTTCACTAGGAGAAGTAATAAAGACATTAGAGGCAGCATTGGAAGTAGATACTCCTCCCTTTGTGAAAAAGATTGAATTTTCTGAGCAGGTGGTAAGTATACAGGAATGAGAGGAGGTCCACAGCGTTTGTCTGAGTGATGATGATGGTGGTTCAGCTACAGAATTTCACCCTACTGAAGTTGTTTGGGTTCTGATACATTCAGATGCCAAAGCAGCTGGCTGGCTTTCTGTGCTGTTTTCAGGGCACTTAGATGTCCACTTCCCTTTTTTATTGTGGATCTTGCTCTTAGTCAAATTTCATCTGAATGTCGATGAAGCGTTCCCTAGTGGCATTAAATAATTTAATCCCTTTCCTCCCATGTTATTTTAATTTGGTGAAAAAGTGAGAATAAACTTTGGGCCACAGCGATATTGTTAGCTTGGTCATATTTGCAAAGACTTGTAATGCTATGCAGGGAGGTGTGATATGGGAAACAGTAACTTTTGCTATTTTACTATAAAAATAGCTTTTATAGTATTGATCACTAAGAAGGCTTCCTTCAAAGTGCATATATGCCCCTATCAGGTTGGCAGCATTGCTGCTGCTTTCCCTGAAACGTTTTATTGTATTTATTTTTAACATCTCTGTAGAATAAGATATTTTAGATACTTACGCTTTCACTGCTGCCTATTAAACAAAGTGAATAACTGATATGTAAAATAAATACTAGGTACAAGGGGGACATACCTTTCAAAACATAACTGCTATGTTGAAAATAGATTATTTTTTTTTAAGCAGCATTTCGTTTTGTAAATTCATTGGAATAAAAGTTGCATGTGTCAGTGCTGCATTTTGGTTTTGTTTGGCAAATGGGTAACAGTCACTAATAAGACTAAGCATTAGTCCTAACCCATTCCTTCCACAAAATGTTATTGATCAACAACAATTTTGAAGAGATTTACTTATACTTGAGCTCATATTCTGTATAGCATACAGAACTTTTCAGTGTTTGATAGTCTGACTTTTATGATTTGTACTGTACCTTTAGTGTGATACATAATAATGATTAGAATTGTGCTGATCTGGAAAGTAGATTCCAGGAAGCAATTATGTTTCCTGGGTTTAAATAGAAAATAATTTTGTTAGTCTGTACTACAGCTGAAAATGGGCCTGTACAACTTCGAGGAAGTTTTAAATCTAATAAACTCTCTGTAATAGGTATCCAGTGCATTTCTGCCGTTGTCTGGTGATGTATAATGTGTGCTGCTTAAAATACTGTTCTTATGACTCATTGCATTAGCCACAAACCTTAAGTTGTGTACTGCTTTTTTCTTTGAGTGACTGCTTGTCTTCTATATGGTGATTTTATGAGACCTTCACTTGCTGAACTGTAACAGTCTGTTATTTTTCTCTCCTTAGCTGGCTACAGTCAGGGAGAAGATGGAAGAAAACCCCAACCTTTCTGCCAAATTAGGAGATATTTGTATGAAACTACAAGCTTCAGGACGGATAACCATGTGCACGCTGGAAGACATGCTTTTCCAGATTCCTAGTTCTAAGAAGGCCTCTGCAAAGCTTTTAAATCACAAGCAATTGGGATATCACACTGCTAAACCACTTCAGTCAAATCTATTGGTGGAATAGTTCAATATTTGATGGCAAACTGAACTGCTGTTAGCATCTCTTAGAAGCCAAGTTTTAATAAAATGTCTTCTCCCCTCCTCCACAATGAGCAATTGTCGAAGTTGTTTGTGTGAAACTGCATTTGATATACAGATCATGCAGCTTCCATGTTTCAATTTTGATGCTAAAAACAAGCCATGACATGTGTTGTTGCATGTGTCAATGCTGCAATGCGACATGTGTTGTTCAGTAATGGAGTAATAGAATGGTTTGAAGTTTTTCCTCAGGCACTTAAATTTTTCTGTGCTAGATGTCCTGATGGAAGTAGAACAAAGTAGAGTGTGTATTTGACTTGACTTCTGTGGTTCATGAGAAGAAAATTCACTCTTCATCAGATTATGTTCTGACTGAAAGAACAGATGGAGTCCAAAGAATAGATAGAAGAGTGTGGACTTGCTTTAACTGTTTATTCAAATTCTCTACATCTCAAGAGAATCAGAGGAAGGCAGGCATCTTTGGTTGCCTTTAATATCTTTCTCTTCAGAATCAATATATTGGTATGTTTTTTCATATCAAATGACATCATGGAAGTTGCATGGTAACCAACTGGTTGTTTTCTTGCTTGAAGGAGATTCCTGAACAAAAGTCAGAGACTCAGAGTGAGTGGCCCCACATATTGCTTCCTTCAAGTTTTCTGATATTAACCCTCCCAGGATAAGCAGACATTGATACAAATTTGAAACAAAGTCCTTAAAGGGTTTCATAGAGCAAGTACAATCACTTTCTTAGACTAGAGTTACATATCATCTGCATAATTCACTCATACATAGAGCAAGTGATCACAAGAACAGTACAAAGAAGCTTCACGTTGACCTAGCTTTAATGACTCCAGGCCAAATGTCCTTGGTTTGAGTAGTAAAAAGGTGTTTGTAACTATGAGTCCTGCATATCCAAAAATCTCATTCACCATCTGGAAAGGAAGGAATTGGAAACAGTTGTACCTTAGCTGGCACTCAGGTACTTTTGGGTTATTTGGGCATATGAGTGATGGGCCTATTGATACAGAACTTAGCAGTCCTGTGAGCACAAGAAAAGATGGAGCCCAGGTTGGTACTCTCTGAGTTGCATTACCTTATCTCTCCTTTCACTTCTTTTGTGTTTTTACTTTGTCTCTCCTCCTCTCAAGCAAATCTCAGAACTCAAAGGATTCTTTCTGCGGATGGATCTGTGCATGCTCTATGAAACTTTGTTGAAGCCATTGTGTTACTGTGAAGAAACAAGAGCCCATCCAAGCAGAAACACATCTTCAGCCATCAAAGCAAGCATGGCTAGAGCAGGTCAGGGCTTTTTTTCTGAGGCTTTACCACTGTAACTCATTTCTGTCACCAGTGTGTCTTATTAATATCTAAATGCACAAAACAGTTATGCACTGGATGGAATTTCATGCAAGTGTAAGTGAAAAATAATTTTGTATCACATTTTTGTGAAAAGTGTGCACACTTTTTATGAGTGGTTGCATAGGCTAAATTGCTACACACATTAGTCTAAAACCACAGGTAATTACTTGTTCTGTAATATGATGTGGAATGTTGTTTCACACATAATTCTGGAGTACACATTTTTAACTATTTTCCCTCAGTTGTAAATTCATTTTAATACTTACTATACAAAATGGACCCTCAAGTAACTCCCGATCTTTTATCCACAAATACATTTGGTAAAGGATTTGTAAAGGCTGCTTGCAGTGTGGCAAGGATTAGTTTCATAAACCTTAAGGGAGTAAACTGCTCTTCAGTTGTTACTATCAGGACAACTCTTTGATGTCAAACTAGGGTTTTACAGACAATAGAAGATTGTTTGACCCAATTCACCTGTTACATAGCAAATACATGAAGTCAATTCTGCTTAATTTCCTTATTTGGCACTCTCGAACTTTAATTGCAAGAAGTTGGTTCATCGTAGGACTGAGATGCACATGTTTGTTTGATTTAATCTGACTTGTTTAGGTTCCTGACTGAGGCCATATCCTACCTGCAAGTGAAGTAATGATAACTTGTATTACAATTCACCGCCAATAGACCTGATGTTTTCCATGCTTTGTTCTTGTGGCTACTTTTCTTGAGGCTGATTTACTTAAGTGAACTATTAAGTTGATAATTTGTTTTAAAGAAACATCATTTATTTGTCTTGAGAGAGAAGGGGGATGCACTTAAATAACTAGCAACACCTCAACAGAAAAAGAAAGCAGGGACTCAAGAAGGATTAAAGGGTCGGTTCAAAGAATCACAGAAAAAATTCAGTCAATTAAACATTAACATATTGAAGATTGCTCTGGAAGTGTCGTGGAAGACTGGTCAAACATTTTCCTGTAGGAAAAAACGTAGGAGAAAAGAGCAGCTTCTAATATTTACACATTTGATTTCAAACAAAGTCTAATTTGTTTCATACAGGTTGCACAGAGGCTTTTTAATCAGGAAAGCTTGGATTTGAATGCATGTTTACAAATTTACCTTTTGGTGCATCGAGGTCCTGAGCACTCTTTTTTTATGCAGCAGAATCTTTAGCCATATGCTTAGTTCGATGTATTTAGGTGTCATTTGCTCCTGGTTTCCCAGCACCCAAGATCAGGAAACCACACCTGTCTAAAGTCAAGCAAATACTTACAGGTTTTGCTGGGTCAGAGTGGCTGGAATGTCAAGGGCTGAGTTACTAGATAGCGCCTCTTGGAAACAGCCTCAGAGAGCACATTGTGCATTAGGTTATTGCAGCTGGTGGAGTGAGTAATTCTACTTCACTCATATGGAGTTTTAGGCAAGGATGAACCTTGAAATTAAGGAGAAGCCAACAGTCTGAAATTCAATTAATAGATTTTTGGTTTTGTTTGAACAATCTGGAAACAACAAGGCATTTACATTTCAGAGAGAATTGCTGGATTTTTTTCTAGGTTTCACTGAAAGAGACTTGGGTACTCTTATATGGAAGGCTGTTTATCATATTCATATTCAAATATTCTTCCTGCAATAAAATTAAATATGAGTTTTGTGGATGTCCTTGTGCTTCAGCAGCTTTTTGGAACAGTGATCCAGGAGACAGTAGGTGGCGTTTCTTGATCGTACTTTCCTACCAATGTGATTTCCAGGGATAAGTTGTACCTGTAGTATCAGTTAAGTAAAGGCATGGCAGAGTTAGTGGTTTGCGCTATGTTCAATGCACACCATCTTAAAATGGAAAATCCAGGCATTAGTCAGCAGCCTCAAATGGTTGGTGGTTAGCATAGACTGCAACCTAGAGATTTACAGCATTTCATACAAAACTTACTGCATTTGTTGAAACAAGTCATCCTTGCCAATGATCACAAGACAATTTTTACAGTATTCTGTAGAAATATTTATCAATGACCTAGGAGGCAGGCTGGTGATATTACTTCTGGTACATCATGTTACTTCTGGTAGAACAACTACAATTATAAAGGCTTACTTTGCTATACCTGCTCTATATTTAAGAGATAATTGGGTACCTTTTCCAACTTTATTTGTAAAACCATTTTTATATTCACATGGGATCTGGATAGTGCAGTCTTCAGATGGCTGATATTCTTCTGCTATAGATGCTTCTGCTTTTCTCCATGGGTTAATACCTCTTCTTCTTCATACTCCTTTCCATGAAGCATCTTGAGTCTTGGTAAGGAAGGATCACTTCCTCTGTGCTTCTCCCGTGTTAATTTTCTGCTTCAAAAAGATAAAAATGAAGGTGAAAGGCTTAGTCATTGCAGGGGAGCTCAGGGGTGCTTCCAGGCCTCAAGACAAGTTTTGGCATATTTAGTGAACCTCCTACCCAAGTTTAAATAACTTTTGAAATGAAGACTTGTTAGAGCTTTGCAGCACAATAGAAAGTAGGGAGACCTATATGTTGTGCTGTTTTGTTTTGTTTTTTCCTCAGGGTTGTTTCAGGTTGCATCCTTCTAAGAAAAATTTATTACAAAATAAGCAGAGACTTGTTTGTTTGTTTTAAAGCTATATCTGTTGTGATTGCTTACACACCCTGGTGGTGCCACATGCTACTTAGCAAGTGTATCAGAAGTAGATGTTGCCCATACACCCCCTTCCTCCTCTACTTCTTTTTTCCTGGTGCTTATGAACAGTGTTTAGAACTCAGCAAATGTCTGATTTTCTACCACACTTCCTGGCTATTTTTAAGGTCACCTTATTTTCCTCTGGTTGATAAATTCAGGTGTGAGAGGCACTAGAAAGACTTAAAACTAGTACTGCTACTGGTCCTATGTTTTATAATGTGAAATATAGTGCTATTTCCATATGTACCTCTACTTGTGCTATTGAAGATAGTTGGCTGGAGACCTTCATGAGCTCTTGGTGTGTCTTTGCTCTGTGCAGTTGTCTGGACCTCCTAATAACTCAGCAGCACCTGCAGTGAAAACCGAGGTATTCTGACTTCACCTCCCCAAGCACAGATGCTGTTTTTTTGCAAGTACTGATGCTCTAGGTAACTACAAACCCATAGGTATGCTGTCAAGTAAGGTGAGCTCCCAAGTGCCTGTGCCATGCAGCAACTCAAAATAAATGCAGGAGCACTGGTACCAGAGGGAGGTTGAGTTAAGGACCATCTGCACAAATCAGACATGGGTGCAGAGCCATCTCAGCCTGAACCTGGTGTCTGCATGAAGAGTAAAGCAGTGTGATAGGTACAGGAGAATCCTTCGTCTGGAGGGTGAAGGTACCAGTCTGACAATCAATCTAGAAGTTGTGGAGGTGCTGCCTAGGCTTGTTGATCTTTTGGACTCTTACGCCTTGCTGATCTTCCATGTGGGCAGCAGCAGTGCTGCTCGAAGTAACCTGGAGTGCATGAATGGTGGCTACAGGGCACTGGGGATGAGAGTGAAGGGCGAGGGGTGCCAGGTGGTGTCTCCTCAATCCTGTCAGTGAGAGAGGGAAAGGCCTGAGCAGAGGTGGGCTCAGCCAGGGTGTTGTGGCTTGGCTATATGGCTGGTGTCACATGCAGGGCTTTGGATTCTGTGACCACGGTTATGGTGAGGGCTACTGAGCTGGCATGGGGCTGGGATGGGGTATGCTTGACTAAGTGTGACACGGGTATCTTTGCAAACAGGCTTCCTAACCTAGACTAGAGGCTTTTTAGATGAGGTATGCTGGTGAGGGTTACCATAACCTGAAGGAAACTGAAAAGGCAGAGCAGATGCGTCTGGGAGACAGCATTATGGGGAAAGCTCTCACACTTCCCCTGTAAAAGCAGTACAACTTTAGACCCATCTTAAATTCCTCTGCGCAAATCCATGTAGCATGAGAAACAAGCAGGAGCAGCCTCTATGCACAGCTGCAGAGCTAAGACCTCATTAGCATCATGGCTCTCGCGACTGGAGTGCTGCAGTGGAGAGATGCAGGAAAGATGGGGACCATAGGGATGGCAGAGATGGAGCTCTGTTTAAAGGTGTCATGTGCATGGAGCTTTGCCTTGGGATAGGTGATGAGCCAGTAGCAAGCTTGTGGGTAAGGATGAGAGGACAGACCACCACAGAAGATGCTACACTGGGCATCTGCCACATCCCATCTGATAAAGAGGAGCGGGTGAAGCATTCTTTAGGCAGCTGGAGAAAGTCTTAGTCACAGACCCTAGTACTCATCAATGACTTTAATCACCCTGCTGGAAGAGCAGTGTGGCTGGGCACAACTGATCCAGGGGATTTCCAGAGCATATTTTTTGATATTATGGTATTTATAAGATAATTTTTCGATGCATGTGACTGATGAGCTGGTGAAGGAAGGTATTCTGCTGGACCTGCAACTTGCAAGCAAGCAACAACTCGTGGATAGCGTGAAGGGCAAGGGCAGCCTTTGCAACAGTAACAGTGAGACTTGTGGAGTTTAACATCCTGGGAGAAGTAAGATACATCCAGAAGAGCAGGTGTTGGCTTGTTCAGGGACCTGATCGCAGAATCCTATAGGAAACTTTCCTGGATGGAAAGGGACCTGGAAGACCTGGTTGATCTTTCAGGACAACCTCCTCAGAGCACAGGAGTGACCCATCTCAATGTGCAGAAAGTCAAGGAAGCTAGCAAAAGGCTAGCATGGATGAACTCCTGGCTGAGCTCAAACAAAAAATCATGCACACAGAAGGTGGAAACGGGTAGGCTACCAGGGGGGAGTACAAAGATGTTGCCTACACTTATAGAAATGGAGTCAGGAAAGACAAGTCTTAGCTGAAGTTGAAACTTGCAAGGGAGTTGAAGGATGTACATTGGCAGCAAAAGAAAGGTTAAGGAGAATGTGGGCCTACTGATCAATGAGGCAGGGGAATTACTGATGAGTGACAGGGAAAAGACTGAGATACTCTGCCTTTTTGCCACCAAGCTGGTCAGGAGAAGAGAGGCTGAGAGAAATGGGTTTGCTCAGACTTAAGAAGAGAAGGCTCAGGGAAAACCTTCTTCCTGTCTACAGCAAACTGATCAGAGGACATAGAAAAGATGGAGCTAGACTATTCTCAGAGATGTATGATGATAGGACAGGGGGTAATGGACACAAGTTGAAATACAGGGCATTTTGATCAGGTATTAGGATAAAAAAAGTTATTGTGACTGTGCTAAAAGCCTGGAACAGATTGCCCGGAGAGGATGTAAAATCTCTATTCTTGGAGGTCTTCAACTCAGTTGGACAGGCCCCAAGGAACCTGACCTGATTAGATCTGCCCTGAGTTGAGGTTTGGACTAGATGACCTTTCGAGGTTCCTTCCAGACTAAATTGTTCTGTTATACATCCAGGTGAGTTACTGACTAACCTGCCTTACATTCCCCACTGTACTGTAAGAAACAAATGGACATGAAGATCTCAAACTCTGAGCATGCCACCACGTAGCTGTCTTAGTAGTCATCTTCTACACTTTAGTATGGACAAGGCTCTTTTTTTAGTTTCTTCTATACTGAGGACAGTGATCACCCAGCTGGGGGGTTGCCTGGTTCCCACACTTGGAGTGTCAGGTTTATGAGTTACAACAAAAGTTCTGGACTCACCTGTCCTCTCTGCTGCCCCTTTGCTATCCAGAGCATAGCAGTATGCATTTCCAAATCTATGACAATCATGTGCTGTACAAATAGGCAAGATGATAGCTAGTCTGGCTAATTGTACCCTTTGTTCTGGAAATGACACAATTTAGCTAGGCATGGTATAATAAGAGCAAGGTGGCCTCGGGAACCCCATCAGCAATGACTGGCAGACTTCCTGAACAGGTATGGATCATTTTTTACCAGTTCTTTACAGGACCAGTGTTATGTGGTCAAACATTATTCTCTTTTGGTGGTAAACATTGCTAACATCGAATGTCCAAAATTCTTGTTGGGGTGCGGAGTTGAAATTAGTTCAAGAAGGCTGTCAGGTACTGTTTGGTAGAACTGTAGCACATTTCATTCGTTTTCCCCAGCTTGTCTGATTCATGTTGTAAAATGGAAGATTGAAAAGGATAAGATCAACATTGTTTTGCTACCTAGGTTGTTCCAGACGGGACTGGTGTCCTCAGCCTCTGATACAAATATTGAATTGCTAGATTCTCCATTTAGACCCAGAATTATTGGTACTTCTCTGGTTTCTTTGGACATGACATACCTCCTGGTGTTTTGACTTGAGATGCTGGTATGAAGTTTTCACAGGCAGCTCATATGTATAGTCTTTTAATTTCACATACTGCCAGCATTTTTCTTCTGAAACTTCATAATTTGCCAGAAAAAAACAAAATACAGATCTCAAATGAGCTTTGCTTTACCATATCACTAAGAACAGGCTATTGAAGCAATGGTCTTAATGTTTCTTACTGTCTTTGGAGTAATTTAAGAGGACATCTTCTTTTTATATACAATATCAAAGCGGAGGATGGTGTGGACTGACACCATGCTACCAGCAGTCCTAACTTTCTTAGCAAATAGTCAGAGCTCTATGTGCAAGTCATGCCCACTGCCTGCTGCAGGAACGAGGCAGAAGAAAAAAAGTATGCTCACTTCTGTAAAATGCAAAGCTCTGACTTATCTGCTTGGGTTGATGGTTGGGTTGATGGTATCTTTGGACAGGCAACGTGACTGTTTGTCTGAAATAGCTGGGGCTCGTTGTTCCTGGAGGCCCAAAGGGATGTGTGCTTGCAGCAACCTGCCCTGGCATCCAGTCTGGCACTTAGTCCAAAAAAGAAATTGTCTTCTTAGTCCAGGCTTTGTAGTCAAGATAGTTTGTGACATGTGCTTTTCATGTCCAATTTTCTAAGTCCTGAGCTAGTCCTTGTTGTCACTTTCTGCACAGTTAAGGGAAGTTTGTGGGGTCTCAGTCCCGTTGATTTTTGCGAGATGCTTGTAGAGAGACTAGGACCTCTGCCATATCCAGCAGAAATTAAAACATCAAAATAAAACAGAAAATCACCCACCTTCAGTCTTGCCTGTGCTAGGTAATTCCACCTAACTACCATGCAAGAAACTACCGCGTCTACTTTAAGGAACATATCTTGAAGCAGGAGTCTTGGAAGCACCAATGTTGATGGGAAATTTTAGAAAAGAATAATGGAAAAGGTAAATTAACAGTAACATTTGGAAAAACTGAGAGAGTGCAGTGTGAATTCCCAGGTAGCAGCTCCCTGGTAGTTACTCCATCTGTAACTACTTAAAAATGCTGTAGCACTTCTTTCAACTTTATGGCAGCAAATGGATCTTGCTCTATATGGCAGGATTTTAATTATGACTCTTCTTGTTGCTGGTTTAACCTTTAGAAAGAGTAGTCCTGCACTCCTTTCAGGCACCATGTGCTGCAGAACTGGAGCTAGAGAGTCCAGCATAACTTGTTAGAACAGGAAAGAGAATTGGCTCACAACTTCAGGTAATTAAAAAAATGGTGTGTGGTTAAACCTTAGCAAAATAGTTTGAGAAACTTCTCATTCTCCTTCTCTATAATATCATCACTTGGCAAGGTGTAAAGGGAACGGAGGAAAAAAAAAGAGAAATAGAAGGCAGAGACACTGTTGAGAACTTCTTCTTTATATTTGAAGCTTTATCAGTTCTCACATCAGAATGACAGAAAAAGAGAACTGTGATGGAGAAAGGATGATACATCTTTATACAAAATTGCCCTAGTGGTTAAGTACTTTCAGGGGAAATTCAGACCACAGAATCTGCTCTGCTGCACTTTTACTACCCTTTGGAAGGATTTTAAATTTGTAAGCCCTGGCAAATGAAAGCTTTGAAAAATGCCTCACAATATACTAAAAAAAGTTTATGCTTGACTTTAGAAAAGAACCTGTGGTGCCTCTAGCCCTAATGCAGCTCTCTATGGTCAGCCACACAGGTGGAAACATTGGCATGACAAATTTTAGGCCTGAAAGTTTACACATTATGCAACTTGGATGAGCAGAGCTGGTGAGGCTGCAAGGCATTTCTCCCTCAAGTTGCCAAGTACCTTTGTTTGCTTTGAGTATCCAGACAAAGCAGTTTACTACCTTAAAGAATGTAATGGAAAAAGTGTGGTGCCTTGTCATACCTGCATTACCAAAAGCTGTTTTGGATTTTTTGTTTGTTTTACATTTATTCGTAACCATGGTAGTGACACTTACATCTTGGGTTGTTTTTTTTTTTTCCTTGCAGACCAATCACAGCACTGCAGTATAACTTACACTGGAAAAGGTTTCTGGTGATCATCGTGTTCCACTTCCCATTACATATCAGCAGAAAATAGCACTGAAACATTAAGTTGGAGAAAAGAAATTCAAATCCTTGCTTGTGCAATTGTAGCCATATGGATGAAGCTAGCTTTCTTCCTATGAAACCAAGCTTGCTCTTTAACTTTTCATTCATTTTAAGAGCCATATGTTTTCACTTAATTGTCTTGCTTCATACCTGATTATAGTTAGCACTTGTTCCTGCCTACTCCTAAAATGACTGTGCTCCAGTCTCTGTAGAATGTTTTAAGTACCTGCTGAGAACCTCTCTGAATCAGGCCCTGTACTAGTATCTAGCTTTTATTGTTTTCTTCCTAAGCAGGGATGCCTAAAAATATCCTCTGACCTCCAGAGAGTGGAGCAAAGAAGTATTCTTCCATTGACAGATTATTTTAAATATCTCACTGCTGTAGCACTATTTAATCTACCCACAGTCTATTTTTTACCTATTGGCTAAATATAATCAGTCACCCTCTACTGCAGGAGAATCTTTCCTAGCAATTAGTATTCAATTCAAAGTCTCATTTATTTCACTAACATTCTCTTTCTATTTATGCTGTTCTTTTACATTTCTTTCTCTTATGGTCAGAGTGGATGTACAACTTCCTGAACCAAGTCAGGACTTCCCAAGTCAGTTATTTAATGAACTACCTATATAATTAGTCATTTCTGTCTCCTATAAGTCACAGAGATGTAGATAGTAGTGATGTTTTTCCCAACAATGTTTGTCCAAAGAACGCTTGCCAAATCCTGATGTCATACCTAGAAATGTCCTGGTCACAGGAGGAGTTTGCATACTGCCAAAATAGCAGCAATAAGCAGCAAGATCCCAGTATGGCTTTGATTATACCTCTGTGAGATGTGTGTTGTATACAAGACTTATAAGCGATACGGGACTTGCTGTGCTGTCTCTTCTCCCTCACACTGGATGTTCAAAGAGTAAGCTGTGTTCTTCCCAAAGTGAACTTCAGCAGTCAGATGTTTTCTGTAGCCCCAGGATGGCACGTCAGTGTATGTTTCTTTTCCCTTGTGTTCACATATAAAGCCAGGTGTGACTTTCCCCCTTCCATCCCCCATTGTGTTCTGCTTGGTCCTGTTCCTTCCCTATCATTTAGCAGGAGGTGTAACACTGTACTCAATTTGCCAGTGAGAATACCATGCATGTTTTAACATTTTGCTTGCATAAATGCTTGGTCTTCTTTTGTTAGCTGCAGGGAATAATTTACACGTGTGGTTTTTGTCTTATAAATATTCAAGGTCAGTCTTATAAATAGTGACTCAGGCCATTAGTGTGTGTTTTGAGCAAGACTGCTCATTTAATTAGTCTGGACATTTATGTCTGGAAGCTGCAAGTTAGAGTCATACTGTGCTGGTCTTCCATTTGGTTTCTTAATACTTCTCTCCTTAAACTTGCATGTTCAGAAAGGAAATGTATGAAAACAGAGTGATGGGAAGAGGAACTGAGAACTGTTTCTCCATGTCAGAAGAAAACTGTATCACTGGTTGTTTACTTCATTAGAGCTGTTTACCTATCCTGGATGCAGTCACAATTCCTGATGTGAATTAGGGCAAATCAGAGAAATGAGTAAGGGTAGCAACAAATCAGCTGTTTCACAGGTATACTGAGAGTGTTTCCCAGCTGTTTGAACACCCTACTAAATAGCCCAGTATGTTCCTGATTAATAGATTCTTAAAAAACACATAGAAACATATAGAAAATTACAACTTATCCTTGGTGCCATCTCAAGGCATATCAAGGATAAGAGGGTCATTAGGGGCAGTCAACATGGCTTCACCAAGGGGAAGTCGTACTTGACTAACCTCGTAGCCTTTTATGAGGAAGTAACAAGATGGATGGATTATGGCAGAGCGGTGGATGTGGTCTACCTTGACTTGAGTAACACATTTGACACAGTCTCCCACAGCATGCTTACAGCTAAACTGAGGAAGCGCAGTCTGGACCATCGGGTAGTGAGGTGGACTGTGAACTGGCTGAAGAAAAGAAGCCAGAGAGTCGTGGTCAGTGGGGCAGAGTCCAGCTGGAGGCCTGTACCTTGTGGAGTGCCTCAAGGGTCGGTACTGGGGCCTGCATTATTCAATATATTCACCAATGACTTGGATGAGGGACTAGAGTGTACTATCAGCAAGTTTGCTGATGACACCAAGCTGGGAGGAGTGGCTGACATGCCAGAAGGCTGTGCTGCCATCCAGAGACCTGGACAGGCTGGAGAGTTGGGCAGGGAAAAATTTAATGAAATATAACAAGGGCAAGTGTAGAGTTTTACATCTGGGTAGGAACAACACCAGGTTCCAGTATAAGTTGGGGAATGACCTATTAGAGAGCAGCATAGGGGAAAGGGACCTGGGGGTCCTGGTGGACAGCAGGATGACCATGAGCCAGCGCTGTGCCCTTGTGGCCAGGAAGGCCAATGGCATCCTGGGGTGTATTAAAAGGGGGTGGTTTGTAGGTCGAGAGAGGTTCTCCTCCCCCTCTACTCTGCCCTGGTGAGACCACACCTGGAATATTGTGTCCAGTTCTGGGCCCCTCAGTTCCAGCAGGACAGGGAACTGCTGGAGAGAGTCCAGTGCAGGGCAACAAAGATGATTAAGGGAGTGGAGCATCTCCCGTGTGAGGAAAGGCTGAGGGAGCTGGGTCTCTTTAGCTTGGAGAAGAGGAGACTGAGGGGTGACATTATTAATGTTTGCAAATTTATAAAGGGCGAGTGTCACAAGGATGGAGCCAGGCTCTTCTCAGTGGCAACCAGTGGTAGGACAAGGCATAATGGGTTCAAAGTGGAACACAGGAGGTTCCACTTAAATATGAGAAGAAACTTCTTCTCAGTGAGGGTGACAGACACTGGAACAGGCTGCCCAGGGAGGTTGTGGAGTCTCCTTCTCTGGAGACATTCAAAACCCACCTGGACACACTCCTGTGTAACCTCATCTGGATGTTCCTGCTCCAGCAGGAGAATTGGACTAGATGATCATTTGAGGTCCCTTCCAATCCCAAACATTCTGTGATTGTGTGATAATGCTAAATAATTAAATTAGTTCCACTATGCAATGCAATAACTTAGAAAATTTCCTGTGAATGGCATGAGGCACTGCTGTATCTCTGTTTCTGAGCACAAGTAGAGATGTATCCTCTGTATGCTGCAGTGACTATAACTGTTAACTCATCTGAGAACTAAAATCTGTTCCTTGGGACCACATGAGATAACTTAGCCAACCTGATTCCTGAATTGCTTGCCAGGAAGACTGAGGGCCCAAGAAGTAACATTTATATGATGGGATTATTCCATCTATTTTAGAGACAAATATATAGTTATAGCCAAATTTTTGATATTTTACTCAGTTTTGGAATTATTGTCTCTGGAAATTTAGGGACTGATTTTCAGATGCTGTTTCACATGGATTTTCTGTGCTGTCTGGCAGCTCAGAAAATCAGCTACATGGTACAGTGTCCCAGAAATGAGGCACCCTGGACTGGATGCCTTTCATAAAAGTGGAATTCACGGTTTTGGCTGGTAACTGTACAGTATCTCAGTGACTTCCAGCTGTGAAATGAATTAATAATTCCTGGCAGTCACGTGCCCACTGTAAGTGCTCTTAACCAATATGTTTTACTTCCAAAACTCTTTCTTGTGCCCACAACAGAGGTGCAGGAGGATGGTGCGAAGTGAAGTGTTCTTGTAATTTTCCTACATGTCTTGCAAAGCCAAAGATCCTGAAATCTTGACACTTTTTAAATTCCAGCACAATTAACCTGTAAACTTCTTAAAACCCGAGGTGTTTGAATGTTTTCATAAGACGTAGCTTGTATTACAGCATCCCAGTAGGTTTCACTCAGATATGTGAAGCTCCTGGGCTTCTGTAGGTACTTAAGAAAATACAGAAGCCAGACGTCCACGTGTATAAATTGTTGTGTGTCACCTTATTTCAGTTCAACTCTGATTACTTCTGCTGTTAGAGGATTTTCCAATGGGTGTCAACACCAAACACCCAATCTGTAGACTTTGTAAATGTGGTTGAAAGGGCAGCTCAGAGAATTACGTTGTTTAAACAATAAGCAGAAACATAATGAGTGAGAATGCTTCCTGTTTCCCTAACGGACTTTAAGGGAAAAAAAATGAAGGTACAAAACTGAGTATATCAGACATTTTTTGAAAGTGCTTTTTTGGATGATAGAGACAAACTGAGTCCAGAAGTATAGAAAAACCCACAGTAAATTTGCAATTTATTGTGGAAAGCTGATTTTGGCCTTGTCTAATTTAATTTATTTTCTTCTTTATGTAACTGAATGAAACCCCCATTTTTTGTATGATTTATGCCTTGTCATTGGCAAGCCCTGACCTGCAAAGAAGCCATTTTCCTTGTGTTGATCTTAATCTATGCACATAGTTTTGTCTTTCTCTAGTGGGCCAGTATTACCACCGAGCATGGACCTCAGGCAAGACAAGAGGCAGAAACGCTCACCTTTGTCACAGACAAATCTCTCTTTGTGCATCTCACCACTGCTGCTGTTGCCTGTACCTGCAGCCATTCTGTGTTGTTGCTTGTTCCTTTATACTTACGTAATAAACTGAGATTCTGAATTCACCATTTCTGCAGCAATACAGTATCAAAGATGTCTTGCTTAATCTGGACCCACGTATGTCATGTTTGTGAAGCCAGAGTAAGAGTAAAACTATTTTTACTGATGGATTCAAATGTTTGAAAACTTAGTAAGGCCAAAGGGCATTCTGAGAAAAGAAAATGTTCTGCTCGCATGCTCTATTGAAGGCCAGCTGGTGCTTTGTGCACTAATAATGATAAACGTGATACTGCTTTTCTGGCATAGAACAACTTTTTTTGTGTGTAAACTATACATTGTAATAGGATAGAAAATTTCAGCAACAAGGGCAGAAACTGACAAATACACAGAACAGTATTTTGCTGTTTCATGGGACCAGATAGTTGCACTTTGAAGCACGGGTAGATGAAAGAACATGAGACTGACTCACAGTATTACAAAGCATTTGCTGCTGGAATCAGACCTGGTAATGCAGATGTCATCATGCTGAATCAGGAACAGCAGAAGGCAAATGAAGGCAAGATAATGTCGGAACTGTTCAAGCGTTGCAAAAAAAGCTGTTTCTCAAAATATTGTAGGTCAAATACAGAGCAAAGAGCTCAAGCAAACTCTACGAACATATGAGAAACCTTCTGCAACTGAGGATATAGATAGACAGTGCTGTTATGCTGGCTATTCTACAAAACAAAGTTTATTAATATACTGCAGAAAAAAAAAAACAACATTGCTAGGAGTTGTTTCACCTCAGCAAGTTACTTAAAGTTTACTGAGGTCATTGTGTATGACATGTAAGTAAGATAAATTCCTTACATACTGTGGACGTAATAAAATAAATACTTGTGCTTGTTTGACTGAAAATGAGTTAATTTTCTTCATGCAGTTAGAAACCTTTCTTTTTCATAGCTAGCATGCTCATTATTTGGACTTAGTTTGAGAAAAAGAGATAACACCCTGACATGGAGTTAATGTTTTTAATTGCTATGGTCTGAGAGCCAAGGATGTTCTGAGCACTCTGCCCACAGGTGTGAGGCAGCGAGGAAGGGGGGCAGGGATGGGGCAGAGCTTGACTGACATCCAGACTAACCAGTGAGAATACTCCATCCCATTAGCATCACGCTTCATTTTCTAGGAGAATGAGGATCTTCTGGTCTCCCTCTCTGGTTCTTGTATCTTTCTCTTTGCTCTTGGAGACCTGTTCAGGGGAGTTCTGTTTGGAACTTCCGTTAGTTTGGCCTTAGGCCATCCTGCCATTTTGCAGAGGCTTCTGGGCCCTTCTACCTTTTTTCCTCTTTTCTCTCCCCAGGATCATCTGTTTGGGACCAGGTGCTGCTTCCTGGGACAGGCTGCTTGGGTTGGATGGGGTCATGAGGACTTGCATTAAGGATCTTTTATTTTATATTCTATTTCTAGTACATATATATATATTTACTAGTAGTGTGTTAGTATTTTGTTATTTTATTAAACTGTGTTTATCTCAGTCCAGGATTCTCCCTTCCCTTTTGATTCTCTCCCCTACTTGGGGGCTGGGGAGGGGGTAAGCCAGCAGCTATCATAGTTTTATTACTAGCTCGGGTGAAGCCATGACAATAGTTAATGTTTTTGATGTATTAGGAGGACAGCTGCAAGTTTGTCATTGACCCCATCAGCACTGTTTACCTAAGTCCAACTGATTACCATATTTTAAGTATTTCTAACATAGTTCTGTTTTGTGTTCAACATCTGTAAGACAAAATTTCTTTCATGGATGCTTTGCAAGTAAATATGAAATTGATTCATATTGCATACCTGCTGAATTCTGTACTGCACTTGCTGGTATTCTTACACAGAACAGGCATCTACTGGCTACAGTGAACTTTCATGTAATTAAGAGATGCTCTGCTTCAACTCCACCACTGTGACCTTAGTTTCAGCTATCAGAAAAGATAACATTGAGGAAACACATTGTTGTGTAAAAGGCTTTGTTCACAGAATTAAAATTTGTCTTGCTGTGATACTGATACAATGAAAAGATGCCCTCTATCATTTTCAGTCTGAGATGCTAACTGTCAGGAAGTTCACAAACTATAATCCTATCAAAGTGATTGCATCTTCGGAATGGTTTCAAGGAGTAATGGAAATACAGAATAATGCTAAAACTATATATGTATGGTTTTAAAGAAGCCCAGAAGATCACAGTGACCTTCATCCGTCCACCTCTGCACATAAAAGAACAATCAGAAGAACCTTGTGGTTAAATACATTTTCTACTCTGGACCCACGCTACACACATTACCAAATTGCTGAATAAAAGACAAATATCCTATCATACTTACTAAGCAGGATGGACTTTTCTATTCTGAATACGTTATACTGTTTTGCATTGGTACCCTAACTTGGATATCCATGGGTCTCAGTAACCACAAGTCTGGTATTACCTGAACAACCCTATAATTAGAAAAACTCCTGAAAATTTAACTTCCCTAAATGCAAATTCAGAAAGTCAGAGTTACCCATCCTTGCACCTTGCTTCTGCAGCAGGACCAAAAACAGACCTTCGTATGTCACTGTAGCTAGGAAAGTGCCATCACTGAAGGAATGACGCTCCTTACACTCTCTAAGATCTTACATTATGGTATGAAAACATTATTTTTCCAATATGTTTAAGATGCTCAACCATGAGGAGTGGTGGTATGTGGAATACGGAGCTTGTCCTAGGCTGATGTCCAGTACCCTAGGTGGGATATGCCTTTTTTATTTACAGTGGTGACTAGAGATGCTTTAGACTCCACCACAAAAAGCTTAACCATTGTAACCACTTTCTACCAATATTTTGGAAATAAAGTTTTTGAAACTTGTCCTCTTAAAATTATTACTCTGGAGCATGTGATTGGAGGGAAGGTGGTTTCCTTGAAAATAAGCAGCTATGCATAGTAAGTAGTCATTCTTTTCCAAATAAGAGGTAAATAGACACCAAGACACATTGACTGACTGTTTCTACTTGTCTCCACAACAACAAATCTTGAAGTTTGTCATTATACCGTGACAAAACCTTTATGTGTTCCTGAATATGCTCCCAAATTTTGCCTTTTCTCATTGTTTTCTGGCTTCCAGACATGTTGTTATCTGTTTACCTGCTACAACATTTAGTAAAGATCATGATAAATTATTTCAGCTTTTTTAGTAGCTAGTCAATACCTTACTTTTGTTACATTTCTTCCAGGTCTGGGGTTGTTGTTGGCATTAGAGTGGACAACTTTCAAATCAGTTTGGCCACTGGTGGTCATTTGGTCCAATTTCCTACTAGAAGTGAGACTGTTTCTCAGACCAAGACACATCAGCCATGCCTTTTTCTCGCCAGGACTTGAAAAGTTCCCTGGACTAGAGATATCTCTCTGGGCAACCTGTTCCTTTGCCATGCTAGTTTTTGCTAGCAAAAACGTGCTTTGTAGTGGCCCTAATGTACAACCTGAACCTTCCAAGACATAGTTTCTGATCACTGCCTTTGTTATATCATGTGGCTTTACCAAGAACTGGTCTGTCATCTTTGTAGCTACCCTCCAAGTAGAGATAGGTAGCTCTTAGATGACCCCTTAGCCTTTGCTTCCCTAGGTTAAGTAAATCCTCCAGCCCTTTTTCACAATATATATTCTGCAAGCTCCTGACTGCATTGTAACCCTCCACTGCACCCTTTCCAGTTTCTCCACATCCTTGTTGAGGGAAGATGAATAAAACTGGAGGCAATATTCCAGAGCCAGTCTCACCAGCACAGAACAGCGTGTGATAATATAGTTCCTTGACCTGCTGGCTATAGACCTGCTGGCTATAGACCTACTAAAGTAGCCCAGCACTGATGTGCAGCAAGAGTGCTGTTAGCCAGTCCATTCCCAGCCATACCAGTGCATGGGCTTCTTCCACTTTTCTTAGTTGAAACTCATGAGCTATGTGTTGGCCCAGTCCTTACATTTATCAAGATCTCTCTGTACTGAGACTCTGTAATTCATTGTGTCAGCTACTTACCTCGGTTAGTGACACATTTCAATTATGATGCAATAAATGTTTATCTGCATCTAGAGATACTCTCCTCAGAAGCTTTCACATCTTCATCACTATTGATTTAAACCTGCTCCTACTTATGTGACATATAATCCCTCACGGCTAATGTAATTTGCCCTCTTGTTCTTCAAAGATTTTGTCAGTGCTGGAGAAAGAAAACAAGCCCATTCCTGTTGAGTGAAATGGAAGTTGGATGTAGACTATATGCAAAGAAGAATACCTAAAATTTACAGGAAAAAATGCCTTTGATAACGAGGGTTGGATTTTTCTATAGTAAACTTAGGCACTTACTAACTCATTTATTATTAATGTGCTTTTCCAATATACATTAATGTCATTTCCTTTACAAGTTGTACGCTCTGGATCTCCTTATTTTTCCTATATGGGAGAACAATAGCAGGAAGGAGAAATATGTGTGTATTATTTAAACTGAGGAAGGGACAAGTGCAAAATTAAGTGACTGCTAGTTTAATAGCACAAAATGTTTACACAAATTCAAATGGGAACTACTACAATATATGCTAAGAAGATATTTGCAAGAATTGATGTCATGCAAGGATAATGATACATGAGCTGCTATTCTAGTACTTTTACTGCAAGGTACAAGGAAGTAACTACAACATCCTGAGAAAGAATGCAATGGAGATTTGTTAGAGCCTGTCAGGTTTCTATGAGATCACATGGATGTTGGAGTCAGGCAAACCACTCTGAGGTCTGATGAAGCAGAGATTTGGGGCAATTATTTTACTTGGTCCCCCTAACATTGCACACCTGTTGTTAGTTTTCGTAAATCTGTGAGGCTTTGCTTTGTTATAGGAATGTTTTAAGGAAAAAAATGGATTAACCACACTATTGTACATATTATAATAATAATAATAATAATAATAATAATAATAATAATAATAATAATAATAATAATAATAATGTTGGGTATTCAAACATCTATTTGAACCATTCATTTGTATAATTTCAAAACATTTTAATAATGGCTTGCAAGCTGGCATTTTCTGATCAGACTTACTGTGGGGATTTTCTAAAGTGTACATAAGTGTCATTACTTCCGTCTTTACTTTTAAATGACAGGACTTAATTTCAACTAGGTTCCAGTGACTCACCACATGTAGCCTTAGCTGGCAGGTTAGAAATATCTTCTAGCGAAATGTTCTTCAGCAGAAAAATAAATTTTTCATGAAATTTTTCCCCGATGATTTTCTGGCTTCCATGAAGAAAAATAAACTTTTATTGTTGGCCAAATCATGGAATTCCTTGAAATCAGTTAAGGTTTTCTTGGTAGCTGAGGTGTATTGTATTTCAGATTAAATTAAATGCTTGCTTTCTTAATGGTGTCTTTGCAAAGTGTGATCTGTGAGCAATGAGGTCCCTTCCAACCTCAGTTATTCTATGATTCTCTGATTCCGTAAATATTGCATCCTCTGCAGCTGCTGACGTTATTAATACAACAAACCTATTTTCCTCTGTCAGTCAACCAAATTGTAATTTCCATGGCAACAGGGGGAATTCCTCTTTCTCAGTTTTTCCTACTTGCTAGATTAATTACTGTATTTTAAGAAGACCTAACTGAAGGTGAAGGAATTCCTGATTACTACAGGATTATCTTTTTTTCTTCCCCCCCATGCTGTAGTATTCAGTTAATTTGTCAGATGGGGATTTGTCAGATGGGGATTTTGGAGGACAACATTGTGCAAATTGTCTCCGTAGTGACTGTTGGTGTCAGTAAAAAATTTGGAGAGAGATTTCATCTTCTGCATGTTGCTTAATGCATGAGAGTAGCTAGAGAAAAGAAAAGTACTCTTATCTATTTCACTCAAGTCTGATTAGCAACCTCTCACGTGAGAACAACTCAACTTCAAATGAGTTATTACTGGTTTACACCATAAGAAGACAATTAAGTTTACCATAAGAAAACAATCAAGTTACATTCCTGGATTTAAAACCACTAAGAGCCAACAAATAGTTAAATGTTTAACGTGTCTGTGGAGAGCAGAAATTAGGCTTCAGATATATATTGGAATCCTTTATTCCATTGCTCTTTGTGTTGCTCTTTAACAGGTTTAGAAATATACCCAGTTTCAGCAGTGTTTGTTCTGCTGTAAAATGAAGGCTTCACTAGCTGCTATTGACCTTAATAGTTTCCAGATTGCATCCCACGTAGCTACAAAAAGGGAAACATCAGCTATATTTACAATGTCACGAAAGACAACATTTTTTTCCTTAAGCTTTCATCTTGTTTGCTCCCTTAAAAACACTAAAAATGAATAGAAAAGAATTTCCTGGGGAAAACTCTGAAACACTTAGATAAAATAGAAGGAAATGACAGTGAAAGAGAATGACAGGCCTGTGTGTCATAGAAGGGGGTGGGAGACTTCAAATTATGAAGCAGAGGGTAAGAAGCAAACTGTTTCTTCATAGTCAGTAGCTAAAAAGTCATGACATTATTAATCATTTGTATAGGACCAGAAATGTGCATGGCTCTGTACTGTGAAAGATAAACAAATAGATGGATCCGTCATGGGTTTACATTTTAAAGGAAGGGGAAAAGTCAAAGGAACACAGTAGTGCACATGTAACCATCACAGTTTTCAAGCTTTAGAGTCAGGAGTGGCTGTAGTTGAGAAACGTTTTCTGAGTAACTGTCAGAAAAAGTTCTTTCAAAGTGACTTATTTCTCTCTTGAAAAGCTGTATTGCTTCCAACAAAAATTTCTTCAGTCAAAAAGGAGTTTACTTCAGAAAAGATTTAGATTGCATTCTGGAACCTATTCTGAAAAAAAAAAAATAATGTGTGTATATATATATGTATACACACATATATACATATGTATAATTCAATACCATTAGATGATTTTATATAAGTTGTGCTCGTAAATGTTTGTTGGCACCTGCTAGCATGTGTTTCTTGCCATCACTAGCTCATTTGCCTAGTATGGGACTTAAATTTGGTTTACACTGAAATACTTTGGAGAGAAGCAGCTGTTATATATGCTACTTACCTTTATCCAGGTAAGCTGTCTGCTCACTAGGAAGCCACGCACCTTGCATAGCCAGAAGAGAAGGAGATGTTAGGGTCTTTGTTTTCTGTGATGGTGATTCACAAGAACAGGAAAAGTGGAGTTGGAGGCTGAGACAAGTGCTGCACCCCATTTGCTAAAACGGGATCCTACAAAAGCTTGAGCTCGGAAAGCATTTATCTGAGGCAACGTGTCAAATTACTTTTAAATGACACAAACAAGACATGTTAGCCTGAAGAAAGTGTGTCATATCAGTACTGAGCAGACCTCATTCATTTTTAGAATGGAAATAAAAGATTTGCATTATTGCATTACTAAAAAATATAAAAATATGATGATGGAACCATCCATGAAGAAAAAAAAAAAAAAAAGAGTAAAAACATGTAATTGCGTAATAATTTCGGAAAATTCAGAAACTCAACTTGGAACCAAGATTCCTACAGTTTCCTATTCTGCAGACATTAATTTTGCTATAAATTAATAATAAACCAAACATCACGCTGCCAGTCAAACTAAGCTGAATTTCAGCTAGTTTTAGGATCAAACAAGCAACATGCTTATGCCACTTTCCCATTCATTAATTAAGTCAGCTCTCCTATTTGATTCCTAAACTGGACAAACTAAGGATATGCCACCCTCACAAGCAGCAAAGCATTTACTAAATCAGTGTTTGTGAGTCACATCTATCAACCACTGCTGCTACAAGCAAATCTGGCAGAAAAATCACATTGTCATACCTTCTGTTTTGTATATCATCTGCTGGAGTTATTTTTCAGAACAATACTGAAAGCCTATTACATACTGCTTCAAGCATGTCAATATATAATTATATTACACTAAACAAACATTTTCTTTTTCATGAGTATCTTGAAAGGACTTAGAGAATTACTATTTATATTTTAGACATAAAAGTTGACCCTCAAGGATATGAAACCAAATTAATTTTAAAGTAGAATCAGAATCATAGAATCATTTCAATTGGAACAGACCCTCAGGATCATCCAGTCCAACCATAACCTAACCTAACTCTAGCACTAAACCATGTCCCTAAGAACCTCATCTGAATGCCTTTTAAGCACCTTCAGGGATGGTGACTCCACCACTTCCCTGGGCAGCCTGTTCCAATGCCTGACAACGCTTTCTGTGAAGATTATTTTCCTAATATCCAATCTGAACCTCCCCTGGTGCAACTTGAGGCCATTTCCTCTTTTCCTATCGCTTGTTACTTGGGAGAAGAGACCAACACCCTCCATGCTACAACCTCCTTTCAGGTAGTTGCAGAGAGCGATAAGGTCTCCTCTCAGCCTCCTTTTCTCCAGGTTAAACAGCCCCAGTTCCCTCACCTGTTCCTCATCAGACTTGTGCTCCAGACCCCTCACCAGCTTCATTGCCCTCCTATTCAAGTAAATTCAGTAAAGGTCATTTAGCTCCTTTTTGTATACTGTTTTCAAGAAATATTTCTTTATTTAGCTTAATTCAAATTCAAAGGGATTTTAATCAAATAAAATCCAGGCTACCTAAGCACGTGACAATCTAAAGCTATAAGAACGCTCCACTTTAAATCACACCTTTATATAATTCAGGTTTATCTTTTCAATTCTGATCATATTGTCAACCTCCCAACTGAATTCCTGCATAGTCTAACTTGTTTTCTTTTAATAAATATAAGACTTCTAGGCTGGAAGATGCTGGAAGCTGTCAGGGCTCATAATTTTGCCAGATTAGTGAACTCAAACCTCAGTATAGCTGTCTGGTAGACTCTCATATGACCTCACTGAAAAAAATAATTAAATATCCTTTTGCTTAGCAACAAAAGACACAGTCAAAACTGCTACTCAAGCCATAGACCAGCAAATTGCTGTGGAAAGCCTGGACTGTACCATTCAAAAAACTTTCTCTGGGCCATTTTGCAAACACAGACAATGGTTTCAGTTGAGATCGTAGAGTTGCAGATGTGTGAGTATGAAGTGAACCTAACAAAAATGCAGTAAAAAAAAGCCAGGGCCAGCCAAGGAAGTACCAGCAGCATGGCCCTGGAAAAAATCCAGAAAGGGAGAGAAAGTTCTAATTTTGGACAGAATGCTGGCTTAAAACAGATTTGGTTTTCTGAACAAAGAAACTGCCTCCTGTTGTTTGTCCCTACAGTATTCAAGGAGACAGAATTCTGTGTACTTTCTTTGTAAACAGAGAGCAATATACACCCCAAATTCTCCAGATTTAACTTGTTTTACATCAACTGTTTTGGCTGAGAGGAGAATTATACACCTGAGGTACTTGAGATGCAGTTCATTGCTACTATTTTTCCAAAATCCATTGCCTTTGCTACCACTATTCCTCTGCTTCTTTTGCACAGAAACAAGTATAAAAGGTATCAAACTTCGGCAGAAAAAAAATCTTTGTTTCAGTTGGAAACTAAAATAAAGAATAAAACTCTCTATTTCTTTCTTCCTGCTACTCCAAGCCTCTCCTTCCCCTTCAGATAAGGAGCTAAAGAAAGCCTTATACAAACACGTGGCTTGTATTGGTGCCATGGTGTTCCTAGATGGGATAGATAGTTCTTCTAACACACTGTCCCCCAGGAAGAATATTGTGCATCAGCTCAAGTGACCAGAACAATGAAACCTACTGCAGGCTGATGTAGCCCATTTTTAAATAGGATTAAGAGTTTCCATAAGGATGGAAAGGGAGAGGAAGAATGTGATCTCATATAACCAGATACCTCTCAGATGATGAAGCCCTTTCTAAATAGGCTAGCATTCTTGATAGTAGGATGAATGTAATCAAACTCTGCAGTGGCACCTTGGATTCCGATTTAGATTACCACTTCCAATAGCCTATTTTATTTACTAAGGATTTCCAGATCACACATTTGCACCTGAATATGGGGCAGGAGCTGTAACAGCAATTCTCTGCTGCAAGACCTGCCTTTCTGTCTATCCAGGATTTACCATGGATAGTGATGGATTTTTTGCTGCTGGCTAGCAAAATGAAGCTGAAGTACAGCCTTGGGTCAAGACCCATATCTTTACGGGGTCAAATTGTTCTTTATCTAGCTCAGCATCTTTGACTGCCTGCACTGCTGCTCAGGCAGAAGAAGAAGGAAGTTTGCATGTCAGGAAGATTGCTTCCTATTGCAGCATGAATAACCCAACTGGTAGCAAGTTGGCTGTGTGCCATTCAAAATTGAACAGCCAAGTCAAACTGGGTCAGATCTGCATTTTACCAGCACAATGCTGTCTAGTCAGACACCAGCAGAGGAGCTTTTTCAGATCAGAGTCTGCTCAGCCATGGTAGGAGGAAGAGAGAGAGCAAAGGAAATTTGGCTGTCAGAAACCTTGTTTTGTCTTCTATTGTAAATAGCCAACTGGCAGCTGGTCAGGCATTCAAAGTTGAAAGGTCTAGTGACACCTGTTTTACGTACATCCCTTCCTCAGCTGCTGAGCTGAAAGTGTTAAGCATCAGCCAGAAACCTCAACTAACAGATAAAGCTGTTTTCTCTTTCAGTTGTATGGTGGGCTACTTTGGCCTGCATGTTCTATGCGTATGCCTTGCCAATGGGCACAGAGCTCAGGCTGATATTCTCATCACTGATGGATAAGGCAACCACTGTTCTTGCTGTCAGGCCAAATCTGCTGCCCATTAAAAACAGGGAACAGACCTGGAATGCTGTTCACACATGCTGAACTGGCTCCATAAAGTCCTCTTTACTCTCCTGTGTGTTACAATTGGTTTGTGGTAAAGTGAAAGTTCTGAAAGTCAGTTCAGCTTTCCTGTGTGCCATGGTTTTAAAATTTACCCTTTTAAAAACAACATCCCTGAGATGATTAAAGACAGGAGAATTAAAACTTTCATTTAAAGGTGCAAAGTGCAATCGCATCCACCATAAATATAAAGCTATTATTACTTTCTTGCACAGTGAACCTTGGCATGTGCTTCATCTTCACAGTTAGGGCAGCATGCAGTTTTGCTCTATATTTTCATTTGGCTTTACAGTCTGACTTACATAACCTCCTGCTGTTTCCCAGCTGAAGAGAGGATGCGCCAGTTGCTTCTGCCTAGAGGAAAGAATAAAAAACAAGCAAAAGGAAGAAAGAGTGGAAGGCAAAGAAAGACTGCTAGAAAAGACATGGCACAGACTGATAGCACTTGAGGTTAGTGATGTTTGTCCTCCTCTTACAAAGGAGAACTCCGTAATAACAAAATATATACCTTAACAGTACATTGTCCAGGTTGTAAAGTCAAACACCCGAAGGTTAGCAGAAGACAAAGAAAAGAAGCTGTGAGAAGGGGGCTTCTGCCCAGACAAGGAATGGATCCAAGCACTTCCATCATCGTGTGTGGTGGGTTGACCCTGGCTGCATGCCAGGTGCCCACCAAGCCACTCTATCACTCCCCTTTCTCAACTGGACAGGGGGAGAAAAATACAATGAAAGGGTTGTGGGTCAAGATAAGGACAGGGAGATCACTCAGCAGTTACAGTCATGGACAAAACAGACTTGAGTGGGAAATTAATTTAACATATTGCCAATCAAATTGGAGCAGGGTAATAAGAAATAAAACCACATCTTGAAACACCTCCCACCCACCTCTTCCTTCTTCCCGGGCTCAGCAGCACTCTTGATTTCTCTACCTCTTCCCTGCCAGTGACACAGGTGGATAGGGAATGGGGGTTGCAGCCAGTTCATCGCATGTTGTCTCTGCTGCTCCTTCTTCCTTGCACTCTTTCGCTGCTCCAGTGTGGAATGACTCCCACAGGAGACAGTTCTCCACAAACTTCTCCAACATGGGTACTTCCCATGAGCCGTAGTTCTTCACAAGCTGCTCCAGTGTGGGTCCTTTCATGGGGTGCAGTCATTCATTCATTCATTGCAGTCATTCAGGGACAGACTGCTCCAGCTTGGGCCCCCCACAGGGTCACAAGTTCTGACAGAAAGCTTGCTCCAGCCCAAAGGGCCGGAGATCCTGCCAGGAGCTGCTCCAGCACAGGCTTCCCACAGGGTCACAGTGTTCTTTTGGCACATCCACCTGCTCCAGCGTAGGGTCCTCCATGGGCTGCAGGTGGGTGACTGCTCCAGTGTGGGGTCTTCCATGGGCTGCAGATGAGTATCTGCTCCACCGTGGACCTCCAAGGGCTGCATGGGGACAGCTGGCCTCACCACAGGCTGCAGGGGAATCACTGCTCCATCTCCTTCATTGACTTTGGTGTCTGCAGAGTTGTTTCTCTCACATATTCCCAGTCCTCTTCTCTGGCTGCTTTTGTGCAGCAACTTTTTCCCTTCCTACCTATTCCCTCCTAATGCACCCCAGCTACCATTGGCTTTCTTGGCCACAAGGGCACATTGATGACTCATGTTCAACCTGTTGTCTACCAGAACTCCCAGGTCCTTCCCTGCAGTGCTGCTTTCCAGCAGGTTCACCCCCAACCTATACTTGTGCCTGTGGTTATTCCTCCCCAGGTGGAGGACCCTACACTTGCCCTTGTTGAATTTCATCAGGTTCTTCTCTGCCCAGTCTGTCCAGGTCTTGCTGAATGGCAGCACAGCCTTCTGGTGTGTCAGCCCTTCCTCCTGGCTTAGTATCATCGGCAAACTTGGTGAGGGTGCACTCGGTGTCTTCATCCAGGTCATTGATGAACAGATTGAATAAGACTGGACCCAGTACTGACCCCTGGGGAACCTCACTAACTACAGGCCTCCAACCAGACTCTGCACCGTTGATCACAACCCTGTGAGCTCTGCCATCCATCTGGTTCATGGTCCATCTCACTGTGCATTTGTCCAACCTGCACTTCCTGAACTTGCCTACAAGGATGTTGTGAGAGACAGTGTCAAAAGCCTTGCTTAAGTCAAGATAGACAACATCCACTGCTCTGCCTTCATCTACCCAGCCAGTCATACCATAATATTATAGAAGGCTGTCATGTTGGTTAAACATGATTTCCCCTCAGCAAATCCATGTTGACTACTCCTGATAACCTTCTTTTTCTTCACATGCCTGAAGATGACGTCCAGAATGAGTTGTTCCATCACTTTTCAAGGGATAGAGGTGAGGCTGACTGGTCTATAGTTGCCCAGGTCCTCCTTCTTGCCCTTTTTGAAGACTAGAGTGACATTTGCTTTCTTCCAGTCCTCAGACACCTCTCCTGTTCGACATGAGCTTTCAAAAATGACGGAGTGTGTCTTACAGTAACATCTGCCAGCTCTGTCAGCACTCCTGGGTGCATTCTATCCGGGCCCACGGATTTGTGGAGGTCCAGTTTGCCCAAATGATCTCTCATCTGATCTTCCTTGAACAAGGTCAAGTCTTCTTTTCTTCAGACTTTCTCTCCTATCTTTAGAGTCTGGGATTCCTGAGGGCTGGTCTTAGCAGTAAAGACGGAAGCAAAGAAGGCATTCAATAACTGCCATCTCTGTATCTTACATCACCAGGGCACCCTTCTCATGCAGCAGTGGACCTACATTTTCCCCAAACTTCCTTTTGCTGCTGATATTCTTCAAGAAGCTCTTTTTGTTGTCTTTGACATCCCTGGCCAGATGTAATTCCAAGTGGAGCCTGGCCTTCCTCGCCACTTCCCGGTGTACGCCAACAGCCTCCATTTTGGCAGGAGCTCTTTACTCATCCGTGCTGGCCTCCTACTCCCTTCACTTGATTTCTTGCTCATAGGGATGCATTGGTCTTGAGCTGGGAGGAAGTGACATTTGGATATTAACCAGCTCTCTTGGACCACCCTACCTTCTAGAGCTCTAGCCCGTGGGATTCTTCCAAGCAGGACCTTGAGGAGGCCATAGTTCACGCTGCTGAATTCCATGGTTGTAATTCTACTTATTGCCCTGCTTCCTCCATGCAGGATCCTGAACTCCACCATCTCATGGTCACTGCATCTGAGGCTGCCCCTAAAATGTGCTGCTACTGAAAGGCACATTTCTTAAAACAATTCCTACCAATTCACAAAGCATGTCAAAATGAGATCCTCTCTCTTGCATCCACCCAGACTGAATGTTACGGGAGAAAGTATAAGTGGTTATTCATGGTAACAGTGATGCACAGATGTAGTGTAGACTCTTTTTGTGCACCTTTTGCATCCCTTTCTCCCATCAGTAGGAGGCTGAGTCCAGTGCCCCAACTTCACTGTAGGCCACTGGGCAACTCTGGCAGCTGTGATGTGGCCACTTCAGCCCTGGGAGCCACTGGGTCCATTTAGAAGTTGTCACCCTCTAACATTGTGCAGAAAAGCCTCACGTCTCTTCTCTAAAACGGATTGCAGTGGCTTGCACCCCACAAGACCAAGCTGGAAAGCTTTTGCTTAGTAACCAGTTTGCAAAATGCACCAGCTGGGAAGTACCAGCTGAGCAGACGCCTTGGTTGGAGAGGTCAGTGCTGCAGGGAGAGGGAGATGTGGCTGCTCTGACAATCTTGCCTCCAGGCATACTCCTGCATAACTGATTCAGAAAGCAGCAGGCAGATGGGTAATGTGAATGTACAAAAACAAAACAAAACAAAACAAAACAAAAGCCTGCAGAGTAAGGCTTGAAAAGCTACATATTTAATGAAATTATTCTGGAGAGATTTCAAGCTTGGATAGTGTAGGATAGCTTTCTACTTGCTGGGCAATTATGCTTTGTCTTCATGTTAGCATCATAGAAAAGCTCTAAAATGTAAGAAATTCTAGGGATGTTTAATAGACAAGTTGGAAGGTGTTTAATATTTATAACAATACTTTTTTAAAAAATTAATCTAGATCTCCAAAATGGTTATGCTGTCTTTTCCTACTCCCTTAACTTTTTTTTTTTTTTTTTTGGTATGACTCATAGTTATTCAGTTTGTGATTTTAAGGTAAGAAGTTGAAAACAAAAAAAAAATAAAATAAAATGACAACACTGTAACTGAGGTGCTTGATCTGCAGAAAAGAGAAGGTGCCAGATTATTTTTAGCAAAGGGATCTTTGTGCCTTTACAAACCTACAATTATGTGACAAAAGCAAGTCCAGGTTCACTGACTGTGCTGCCTTCACGAAGCTGTTGTTTTGCGTAGATGTGAATGGGATGAGACCACCCTTTATATCCTGGTTGGCAGGATTTTATGGTTGCTGTCAATCCAAAGGGATTTTTTTAACAGGTGTCTTTGAGAGAACTCGTATATAGAAATAGCTGCGTTATGTCTATATGGGTATATAGATGTAAAAAAATAGACTGCTGATTCATGATGTATAAAGACAAAAGGAAGACTAACCATCTTTGTCCACTATGAGTGAATCTGCATGTTCGCACTGCCTGCTATTACTTACATGTAACGTTCATAATCTGAAAAAGTGCAAACTCTGAAACACTGAAATATTTATTTTAAAATGAATCTAAAATCGTTTAAACCTGCATCTTGTTTAGAAGTGAGGATCAATGTGTCGCACTCACAGTACTGGCTCTTACAAATTATACTAAGTGTGCATTGGTCTGTCACTATGTTTGCTTGCCAATCACACCGGGGTTTTCTTTTTTCTTTCAAGAATTTCAAAAGGATTGGAATGGCTTTGCAGCAGCGGTCTCAGAGTAGATCAACCTGAAAACTTAAGGTCCTCTGTAGGAAGCTGATCAGTGGTCTACGCACTGGAATCCCAGATCAGAGAATGTAAAATCGAAAAAGAGGAAACATTTTTTTTAACAAAACAAAAAAGCAGAAGCATAAGAAAAAAATAATATGATAGTCTGTCACCCTATCTCAAAAATGCATGCAAGTAATCATTTCCACTTAGTCTCTTCAGTATGCATTATAAGGTCTGCACGAAATTTGGCTCTACATGGAAGCCTGAAAATGCTGAACTAAAGCCATGGAAAAATAAATCTGTAATGTGATCACAAGTATCTGAGGAAGCAGGTGAAACCATCTGCAAGATTATTAAAGTCCCACAATGAGGCCGTTGGAGCCATGGAAATGAAAAAGCCCTTCATCATCCAACAGAGTGTGAGTAGCGGGGTGGGTTCATGCAGTGCAGAGATTGAATCTGCTAATGCAATTCAGTCAGAAGGACCACTGACCTCACTGCTGAAACCAGACATGTGAGTGGATGTCCTCATCAGGCATTCACTAGTAATGTGGGTGCAGCTATTTCAAATGTATTTGTCCAACAGCTGGATGTTACAGAAGAAAGGGTGGAATCAGCAGCATGAACATGCCTCATCCCCTTGAGTGAAATCAGGCAAGTTTGCTTGACCTGAGGATGATACAATTAAAATGGACCAACTGCACTGAAGTGAGTGACGTTTGCAGAATCCACTCTCATACGGCATTCCACTGGTTGACTGTGGGTCGGTTGCCCCTTGTAGAATGGTGGTAGCAAGCTCGTATGAGCTACTTGTTACCGTGATCAACCCTGGACATTTTGGCAGGAAATTCTTCAGAGTAGCATTAGTTTTGCTGGTGTCTAGTTTCAATTGGTTGCTCATGTGAAGTCTGCCTTATACAATCCTTGCAGAACTTGCAATGTAGTTAATCCCAGTTTAATAAAATCTCTCATTACTGGATAGCTTTTCATTTATTTTTTTCCCCCTTAAGTAAGATTACATTTCTTTCTAAGCTCCCAGGCAAGGTTTGCATGTGCATTTGTCATACTTATAGCATCTTGGGACATCCTGCTCTTGGTGCTGCTCCCATAGACTTCCAAGATAAATTGTAACAGGCACAATCCTGTGGCTAGCTGGAAAATTGATTCTCTCTCCTGGGCAAATGCTTTATACACTGATTTTAAAAAATAATCTTGGCCTGTGAAATAAACAAAAAAATGTGAAGAGTTAGTACTTCTAAAAAAGTCCTATAACTTCTAGTAGAAAATTATGAGGTTTGTGAAGAATTAACCAGCTTGCAGAATTTCCTGGCAAGATATCACTCTGTAGTGACAGATATTTTTCAGGGTTTATATCTGTCACTTATCTTGCTAAACTGTATTTCTTTTACAGACATTTCTGTGACACCTTGTCTGTCATCTTTATACTGTTCTCATCTTTATTGATTTTATAATAGCTCTCCGTAAGGTAGAAACACATTTCTTGTTTTCATTCAACTGCATCATTCTTATTTTACTGTGCCCTGTCTTTTAGTAGGCTAATCAGTGTCTCAATCATTATTTATACTTTAAATATTTTCCGTGCAGAACTGTAGGGGTACTTAAGCACTGAAAAAGCATAGTATAAACAGACAATCCCAGCTCCAAAAACACCAGCCAGCATTCTCCACTGATGTAAATAGACAGAGGTCTGTTGAACAAAATATACTCACACTACAAGAGATTTTTCAATCCAGGAATCACTGAAAGGCAATGGTGTCTGGCTCCATCCAGATAGAATCATTTATATGATTGGACTGATTATACAGTATTTTTTCAGACAGGGTAAACAGAATGATAGGACACCAGAAGGTTTATTCACAAAGTGGCTGTTCTCTGTTCAACTCCACTTTGACTGCAGGATGATCAGTAGGGAAATTTATGCTGTATGATCCAACACACCATCATACCATATCTGGGAACAGCACTGCAGTGTTCCTTATTTAGTATTACATAATTTACAAGTGCTGAAATGACTGACACCCTGCATGTGTTTTTACAGCAGATTTTTGCATCATGAACGAGTTGGCAAACACTTCTAGCTGTATCACACTATACAACCATAGAGTGTGTTAGAGGGAGAATGGCAAAAGGTTGTTTATGCAGCCTTGTTACTTAAACTAGGATTTTAATCTGCTGAAGGTCTAAGATACTGCGACTTGACAATGACTTGCCTTTCTCAGAGATGTCCTATATCATTTGTATCTATGTTGGATTGTTTTTTCTTTTAATGATTCACTGCTTTTTGTTGTATCATCAATATTAATTTGTCTGTCTCCACAAAAATGCTTTATATATACCAGGCCTTTCACCATTTCACTACAGGCTCAGAAAAGCCCCCCTGGAAACATCTGTGAGGCTCTTTTTGTCTTCTACTTAATTTCTGCTTGTTTGAAGACATAAGTGAGCACAGTTCAGTTTTCAACAAAAATGAAAAGAAAAATTTTGAAAAGGACCAAACGTATGTTTTTATAAATTATATATTTGTGACTGGGAAAGGGGAAACTTTGAGATTCACTGATACTGAGTCACATGGGAATGAACTCGGTCACTCCCCAACACATCCGCCCCCTCCTCAAGTAGAAATAGCTTATAATCTTCACAGTCAATGTTACCTGCAATCAAAAAAAGAAGGGGAAAAAAACAAAACAAAACAAAACAGGAAAGCAAAAAGGCTTAGTTCTGTTTCATTTAACCTCTTACATAAGTTTCTAGTTTTTGTATAAGCCTTCTTGCACTTTTTATGGTGTATACCTCTAAGAATTAGAAACTGAATATCTCTATTTACTTTATTACTTGAATTTTTTATAGCAAACTTTCCAGTTGCTTTCTCTCTGTGCTCATCAACAGTTCAAAATGTTCTCCATGAGTCTAATGATACCAACTCCATCAGGAGCTCATTAAAACAAAAAAAAAATCCAAGATTTTCTCATCACTTAAAACTGATGCTTTCCATTAGAAAAAGAAACTCTGAGCCTCTGAGTTCAGAGTCTTCTGCGTATTCCTTAAGTCATAAAGGTATTCCTACTTTCTTAACTTCTATCTTGTAACACGTGTGGTTGTTTATTCCTCGCTTTTTACATGATGCAGATCTTTGAAACACCTTTATGATAAGGATTACATGTTTCTTGTTTAGGTTGTCTGAGGCTAAATTAACAAATTCCATAATCATTTCAGAGCATTCTGTAGTCCTCCCTGCAGTCTGTGACAACAGAGTCTTCTCTCTACTTCAGAGAGAAGCCCTTGTTTTCTTATTACTCCTTCATCATTGCTTTAGGCTTCTTTGTACAAGCACCACACTCCAGCGGCGCTGAGTGAAGTATGACCGCATCAGACCAGCCCCATCCATTTACTACATAAAATAGCTAGAGTGCTAAGAACTCCAGATCCATTTCAATACAAAGTACAACAGCTTCTCCAGTACATGTTTATTTGCTTAAATTAATACAATACATCATACATGCTTTTACTATTGAGATAGAAAGCCAGAAACCAAACATTCACAGATAGTTGGTCCATTTTTTTGAGTCTGGGCTTTAAATAAGAACCCAGTGTTCTATGTGAAATAAGTATACAGCACATTATGCACAAAATCTGTTAGGAGTACAAAATGTTAGGTCTGTTACATCTTGTTCAGCTAAGCAGACATGACTTATTTTCGAATCTGTTAATAATTATTAAAAACTTAGTGGAATAATAAATATAGTACTTATATTACTTCTTAACTGTACACTCATAATAGCAGAGCCCAGCAGCACCATATGAAGAGAGAAACTGGAGAATAGCTAGTAGACCAACACAGAATTGTAAAAAGGCAGGTACAGTAGCATCACTTGGTATTTCCAGTAATTCATTTTATGGGACACAGCACAGTATAAACTTCTATTATAATGTTATCACAGTGTTTCATCCTTTGAGTTGCTGAACACCGAGCACCTTGCCTTTGCCTTCAGACTGGAGGCTGCCTGGCAGCCAGGAGAACTCGGGTTCACAAGGACATGGCTGAGTTCTGGTGGCCAGACTCCAACCAGCTTGTTCCAATGCTACTTACAATGTCATTTTCTCAGTAAATATGTTGTATTTCTTCACCCTCACATTTTACTAACCTGACTTTTGACTTTTCATCCACCTACTCCGCTAGGTACAGTATCTTGCTGAATTCTCCATACTGCCCTTAAAAGGAGAAAAGCCTCCGATTTAGCAATCCACATACCTGCACTTGCTCAGACCAACCTATCAATTGGCCAATTTACCTTTCCTCAGCAGGGCTTCTTGTTTGTATGAGTTTGGAAAGCATTTTAGTTGTATGAGTTTGTGGCAACTCTTTATTTGCTCTGATGGTCTCCAAAAGGATGAATTTAGGCTTCATATAATAACGCGGGGAAATTGTATGGATGTGATTTAATGTAGAGGTGGTGAAGACTGGGCTTTGATTTCATGTGTTACCACAAGCTGTAAACCCAAATAGCAGAGAAGAGTTAGATAAATATATTTTTCTCCACAATATAGCAAGAGGAAGGTAGAGAGTCTTAGATTAAGAAGGAGGGGAAAACAGTGTCCCCCAAGGTCCAGGACACAGGCAATGTCTCTACAGGACTTCTGGGTCTCTATTCAAAGCAAAACAAGGAAGCTAATCCCTAGAAAATTAGAAATGGGAAATAACTTCATTATGCGAGCAAATTTCTTTAAAGCATTTTCAAAGCTATTAAAAAGCAAAGGCTGTTACTGTCTGTTCCTAAAACTGTGCCAATATAAATATCTTGAAAATAACTTATGTTTGAAAAGCAAGGTGCTTCACAATGAAGGCTGTTATTTCACTTTTAATTTGTCCCTTGAGGACTCTTTGTAGCAAGTCTCTTAGACCCAGCTGCACTATGTTCTGCAGTATGGAGGATTATCTTCTCCTGATCTCTTTGGCTGGGTCACTTGACACTGTCTCCTTATCACAGTAATAGTTTTGTTTGCAATTCCTCTGATTGGTGACTTACAGTTTTAAAGGAGTTCTTTAGTGCTTCAACACGAATTACCCTTGAGTGCTTGTGAATTAGCTTAGTGTGACTATGTGACTGGGCACAGTCTCAAGGCCTCATTATAATGGAATATTCTCTGCTTTCTAGGAAGAATGAAAGAAAAGGGATTCACACTACGATTTATTCCCAAATAGCATTGCAATCCTGGGCACCTCTACCCCTTTCCACCTGGGTGTACGTGGTTGGCTTTTGCTCCCATGAGAAGTGGGGGGGTAGAAGTGGATAACTGGGCTGCAGTGAAGGTGTGGTTGAAAGTGGGTTAAATATTCAGATGAACCAGGCCTGTTTGCAGTGATTTCCTTTCCTAAGGACATGTCTGGCACTTTTCCTTCCATCTGCCTAGAGTGCTGTTGATATGTAATAATTTATCTCTTTCATGATAAGGATTGTCATGCTACCCTGTAACACTCTCCAAGACAAGAGGGCTTTGCAATGGAAGGGCTGCATGCCTTCATGCTTTACCCACCACAGAAGTGAAGAGACTTGCTAAGTTCAGCTCATCTACATGATCACCATCACAGAAATTGCAACCAGGTTCCTGATTCCTTGCTTATTCCTTTTATCATAGGAACTAAATGACTGCAGAGGTGGAGGGGAGTGATCTTGAATAGTGCATAGCTGGAAACTACACCACCTTGAGAGAGTTGTTTCTAAGAGTCAGTGGCTCCAAGGTCTTGGCTGTCCATGTTCTCAAATAGGAGGTTTTAACTGGCAGAGACAACATATTGTCAAGAAAGTAACCAAAGGATTTGTTAGTCTTTCTAAGAGACAATCTCCTAAATCATGTTGAATTTCTACCTGACCATTTCCCCTCTGGTTTAAGAAAGACTGCAGTCATACACATCACTCTGAAAATGTTCTGATTCTTCTGCTTGACCACAATGTCTTCCTTGAAAGAAAAATGCCTGCTTTTTCAAGAGTAGTTATATTGCAGTAGAAGCAAGGAAGTTGAACGTATATGATAAAAGTTAATTACTGACAAAAAATAAAACATGGCTATGTACCTCTGAAATACACCTTATTTTTAAAGAAATCATTAATTCTAGGCCTAAAGTGACCTACATTCCACTTGAATTTAATATCCCCTTTTTATTTAAAAAAAAGTATATACATCAGCTGTAGAGTTAATTACATTTAGAAGTCACCCGTACATTACAGCTTCTTTTATCAACAGCTTTTTCTGCTCTTTATTCAGAATCTTTATCATGTCATGTTTGAGCCCTGAAAAATGAAACCACCTTCTGCAACCTCAGTTTTATATGATAAATATGATAAAACCCACTTTTATATGATGAATAAGGGCTGCTGCACTGTGAATGTTGATTAACTGGTAGGTGTGAGAATCATTAGTTCTGTAGGGTGAGTGGTTTCTTATAATGGCAGAGAGCTGCAACTACTTGATTCTAGCCTTTGCAAGCCATAAGTATATGACTATACTTAATTATAACTTGCTATATATATATTGAGCATAATAGCAAGGTATTTCAAATCAAGAACTTAGAAGGTATGTGAAGAAGATAGTAATATTTGGAAATGATGTACCATATATAGGGTTTTTAACCTTTTGAGTTGGGTTGTCGGAATGACATAGGACTAATTATATGACTTATTAAATCCTTATCCCCTTATAAGCAACGATATGGTGTGGGGCTGTTAGTTCTGAGAGTGACAGCACTTTCATGCACACCGTGTTTAATAGTACTCTTGTTTATACTGTGAAATACTTAGTATTTTCAGGGATTTTTTGTGATGCATGGTTAGAAGTGTTCATATATATTTAGCCAGATAATAAATCAAATGCTAAATTATGTTTTTTGATAACTAGACAATTGCGTATAAGTCTTTGCCACCCCAAAAAAGCAAAATAAACTTCTACGCCCACCCCATTGTCTGCTTATACATCAAATGGATAAGTATAAAAATGTTATTGCTCAATATCTGTTGCATTTCTTGGTGACCTTGGACTGCTTCGTTCTTTTCACGTACGTGGTCTACCTTAAGTTATTTTTATTAATTAGACTTGTTTGTTGCTAAAGAATGCTACAAACTTCCAGGCTTTGGTAAATCACAGTTCATGTTAAAAGTTATCCCCATTTTCCAGCTTTTAAAAAATGTTCATTTTAAATGCCTATAAGCATTGTTTGCTTTTCCATTTTTCTTTCCAGCAATTCTTTCAAACTCTTGTTCCTGTGCTTGAAACACAAGTAATCAGAGAGAGACTGGCCAACTCTGGCCTTTTCAAAGGATCTAAAGCTGAGGTGTTCTTTGTTGTTTGCAAGCTCCCTCTCTCCTTGGCTCTCCTGTCTGTCTGAATTTCCTATTCTCTTCTCCAGTCCTCCCTCATTTAGCACTTCTTCCTTCTCGTTGCAGTAGGACTCTCTCAAGTCCTTCATCATGCACACAGGTTTGCCAGACAGATCTTCAGCCACGCACAGCTTGTTGTCATGGTGGTACATGCCAGGGCTGTAGCGCTCTGCCTCATAATAGTTGTCTTCCTCTTCCTCTGGGCATGAGCTTCCCTTGGCACTCTCGCCATCCGAATGAAACGAGATTCCTTTCCCTTGGCTTTTCTGGGAAAGATCAAATGGCTCTTCCTGTTCCAAGTTTCTCAAGACATTTGTCTGGGACGCAGCAATTCTTCCTCTTCCAAAACCTTGTAGTGATTTAGGTGGGGGGAGAAAAGGAACAATTTACATATGGGAAATATTACTACGTGATACATGGTCAAAAAACAAAATGTGAGGCAGCCTTCTATCTAGTTTCTTACATTTATCTTCCACCCAGCTATCTCCAAGCACTTTTCTGTTTATATTTCATGGCATCTCCTTTGAGATGCTGTTAAAAGAAGTATTATTGTATACACACCACAGCCAGGTCAGGACACACAAAACATTGTGCTGTACATGCCAGACACTTGATGAGAGAGCTAGGAATAAAAGTGAAGTGACCTGGCCTCTTGTAAACTATTTTTGCCAGCGAGCCTACCCACTTCTCCCTTCCTATTTTTTTTATATGGACAATTTGTTCTAAAGCATAACAGCCCAAAATCAAAGTCTTTGGTTTTTTACTTCTTTTTGTTTGTTTGTTTTCCAGAATGGTGGAAAACGTGTTAATGTGTTTGTTCTGTGGACACTCTGGTTCAAAGTTACTACTATAAAAATGAAAAGACGATCGTATCTCAGCAGTCTGTGAACTCCACTCTCCTTAATTTTTCCTCTGCCATCCACTGACAAGCCACTCATGCCACTGAAAAGGTAGATAGTGCTTCAGCTTAAGGATATCATGATAAAGAAACGAAGATTTTGAGTGGTGCAGTGTAAGTCTGACTGTAGTCCTGGATCTGGTTTGTCTTTGTATTTGTCACAGCATCTCTTCCCTGTTTGTCGTGCTGGAAACCCAGAAGTTACCCAGGAGACATGTATGGACTCAGATGTGCTCTGAGCATCCGGATGCACAGAAGAAGGCTCAGACTCTGCAGGCACAGCCTCTCTTAATTAAAAGAAAGGTGACAGTACTGGGGCATGGATTTCACTGAGTAGCAAAAATCTAAGTCAATGTTTTCTTTGCTTTTGTTTGGTTTAGGGTTTTTTTTTTTTCCCCTCAGTAACTGAACACAGTTTTTGCAGAATTTATGTAGACTCACTAGATATGGATGCTACTTTGAAACAGCCTGTGTTTGTTAAAATTGTTCATGAGCAGGTGGCAGCCCTTACAAATTGTCTTGTGTCTGATAAGCCTCAAGGGCTGAAGAATCTCTCTACACTGAAAAGCTCTTAGGCTGTCTTCAATTACAAGTAACCATGTACTAGCATGGTGCTGTAGGAGATTTACAGAAAAAAAAAAAAGCCATTTATTAATATTTGTAAATTTTATGGTAAATGTCATTACAGTATGTGTTTTACACACATTCTAGGCTGCTCTGAAGTCCAAATTTGAGGAACACCAAGAAATCTTACCCATGAAAGTGTTATTTATCCAGAAATGCTCAACAAACCAAATATCTTGGATACTCAAACTCCCAAAACAATCCTCCCTAATTACCCCACTTCTTTAGATAGCATTGGCATGTGTGCATAGAGGAGGCTGACTTTAGAGAGTGCATGTAGTAGATGGAAGATAGGAAGTGCTTTGCAGGATAGCTTGAGTAGTCAAAAATATGTATGAGGAAGGAGCATCTTCGCCTGTCCACATGCTTCTTCGTAAACAGGGTCTTGAGCCTATGACCTTGGTCTAAAATCAGCTATGTCAATACCGTACAGAATAACTGTATCTTGAGCAGAAAGGCTCCTGGCCATAGAGCCATTCAGCTTTCCATTCCCATTCCAGACATATCCAGTAACCAGCGAGCAAGACCTGAGAAATCTTCTACATATTTTGCTTCTATCAGCTTTGAATGGATTTATGTTCTACCCTGATGTTATGAACCATGGGCATGCACCTCAAACATGAGAAAAAATATAAACTCCTAACCAGATGTTTCTGAGGAAAAATGTCTGCTTGTCCATGGCTGCTAGGTTGTGATACGTCAGCATCTGCGAATCAAGCCCCCTGAAACTGTAATATTTATTGAAAAATAATGTAGCTACATCCTCAGTCAGGAAGATCATGTAATACAGTCATTCCTCTGGCCAACTACATGTGCCACAGCCTCACTAAGGCTTAGTCTCCTTCTGCTTGCTCCTCTTTGTGTCTCGGGGGTACGCAGACGCTGGGAGAAGGTTTGCAGTGTTGTGGATCTTGTTATTGTTCCATCCCCCACACTGACAGGGACAGGGAGCCACGGGCTACATACAAAATAACTGGTATAACTTGATAAAGCCTCTGCTTTCACACTGCTGACTGTATTCCCCCTAACACCTGGCAACAACAACTTGGTGTGCTGAAATTATTTCCTGTGTATTCATAAACACTGTCTTATTTTGTCTCCATCTACTACTGCATCTCAGTCTGTAACCCTGAGCCACCAGATATCTGGTCTGAAAGGTCTCTGAGGCAAGTGGGGATCTCTGACTCGCAGTGCTGGAGTAATACAGATAGTTAATAACAACATCCCAGGCTTATAGGATACAATTTCTTCCAATAGCATTGGATTTATGGTACAAGACTGTATATCTGTGGTATAAAGCTCACTCGGGTTTACTGATGAGCACCTTCAAGCTTCTCAGAGAATGACTTTGCTGAAAAAATATTACCTTGAGAATGAAATCCTCTTTCCATGACCCCATGTTTGACTTTCATGTGCCTGGTTAGGTTCCCCTTCAAGGTGAATTTGCTGGGACAGTAGAGGCACTTGAAAGGCTTACTGTCCGAGTGCAAGTGCATGTGTCCCATTAAATTGTGCATTCTGTTAAATTCTTTTCCACACAGCTGTCAAAAACAATAAAAATGAAAATTATTAGTTTAGATACTTCCAAGCACAACAGTTTAGAGGGAAACAGAACTCAATCTTCTCAATTTAAGCCCTGCCAGCTTATGACTGCAATCTGTTTTTCAAAGACATAGGCAAAAATCCTACAGACAGGAATATGTGGTTGAGTTTGGTCTATCTAGGGCCTTCTGCACTGCTGTGTTTTTTTTACATTTGGTGACTAGGACAGACATACAGTCAAAGATTCTCAAAAATCAGGGAATGTTGTCGTGAGGAGGGGAGAGGCTTAAGTGAGTAACGTGGAAGGCTCAAAGTATAACTTTCTGCCCTGGCGAACCCTTTCATTTGTAGTTTATAAATCTAATCTTTAATCAAGAACAATGAGAGGCAGAGATGGAGATACAAAATAAAACCAATGAAAGTTTTCTGTGAAACAGACAAGCAGAATATTACCTCCCCTTAAGTGCAAATGAAATGGCTGCACATTTTCCTTAAAGCTAGAAAAAGCAATTCCTTTTTTTTTTTTCTGTGTTTATTACTCCCCCATTTTTCTCTGATCCTTTTATCTTTTGGTTTACTGACTTCTGTGTTTCAGTGTCTCTGGTGAGTAAGCTGGAATTTAAACAGTCATGGAGCCACAGGAATGACTCAGCTTTCCCTGAAGCTGTTCCTGCCAGCTCCAGCCATTGATCATGCTGTTTTCCCTTTGATGAAACAATAAGGGCTTTTTTTTCATTGTTGTTGTTTATCTAGATGAGTCCTTTTGTAGTCTGATCTCTTATAAATCAAACGTATTCTCAAGACATGAGAGTTTGACATCACTATTACAAGTTTCTAGTCTTACTTGTCTACTAGTCTTTCCTTATCAGGATTTACAATTTTATTCACATTCAAGTGACCTTTTCCATTCTCTGCAAACTTCTGTGTTTGCTTTCTACTTCATCTCTTTTTTTGTTTGTTTGGTTGGTTTTGTTTCATTTGGAATGCTTTTAGACAAATACTTCTACCATCAGAATTTTTTTTTTTTATGATCTTTATTAGTATATGAGTCAGAATCACCGTTACCGAGTAACCAAAACTTATATCAAGCAGTGTACTCATCTAGCAGAAAATTATTAAAAAGCTGTTACTGATTATCCACCGAATTTTTGGTCTAATCTGACTTCTGATTTTTTTTTTTTAATTTTAGTAACACAGAGGTCTGCTGCAGTACTTTTTGATTCATATTCACAAAACCATCACCTGGACTATCTGCATGATATATAGGTAGTGGAAAAATCAATGTAGATCATTAATAGAAAAATTTGCAGGTGTATTGTTCTTAAATAATAACTAGAGCTGAGTCAATGTGCAAAAAGAAAAAGTCTGAAAATATTAACCTGCTTTTAAAATCATGTTTACTTCAGCTGCATTAGTTCTCTTCTGTGATTTTCTCTGTGATTTTGCTAAAAGGAGCATTCTAGCAAATAAATTTATCAGTAAAGTGTTCACTGAGAAAGTGGAAAGAAAAAAAAATAGACACTGAAAATGAGTTATTCATTTGTAAAAGTAAGATGTTTAATTCCAGGGGTCATCCATCCACATAGGAAAGAGGAGTCTCTCCTTTGCAATCAAAGAAAGCTAATATGCTGGGTGACTTATATTCCATGAAATGATTACACCAAAAAACCACTTGGAAAGTGCTGGGAGGAAACAAAGAGAAGCAGCACTGATGGGCACAGAAAATTTGCTGGGAAGAACAGCAGCTGGAACAATCTATGATGTGCCAGTATTCCTCTGGCTACAAAAATGCCAATAACAATACCTCTCTAATACCTTTCGTTGGAAGGTTTCTGGTCATCTGCTTGTATTGTGGCTGACCTGTGCTCTTACTGGCTTTTCCTTTCTGATGGCTACGTCTTTGCTTCTGTGTCTAAAGTGATGATCAAGGAAAGTCAGGTTGAACAGGTGAATGACTAGATTACTTCATGCAAATCTATATCTTTATAAGCTATTGAATATTACAACACATCTAGTAGGAGCATTTATGTTTTTTTGTCAAGGCAATATTTATTTCTCTTTCTTCACAATAAAAAGACAGGAGATTTCATAAAGGATAGCACCTTATAGCATAAAAGATTCATGTCTCTGAATAAAGGGGGTAGGTTTTCCATTTCCCAAAATAATGCACACTCTTATGGATGTGTAATGTGTTCCTGTGCTGAATTCTCTGGGGACATGAGGAAATGGTACCAGAGTGGAGAGGTGTGGCAGGAAAACAAAAGAAATGCAGATATGAAAATTGTTTTTCAGAATGATGGCTCTGTGGCATGGTCTCTGGATAACCTATCCTTTTCAAAAGGCACAAGATTACTTTCAGATTAATGTCCATGATCGAGAAGGCTAAGGGAGTAGGTTTTGGGCTCACATGCTGGAAGACAGGAACTCAGAACTAGCTGGAGTTTACAGCTAATACTTAAACAACAGTCTGAATCTTCAGACCAAATTAGGAAGATGTACAAGATTTTCTTGCTCTGTGACAGGGCAGGGGTGTGAGCAGAGTGTGAAAGATGACCCTGAGCCAGTTGCCTGGGAGGAAACTCCAGCAGAAGTCACCACAGAGCACCCTAACACTCAGGGAGATGAAAAGCTCATTCAAGAGATATTGGGATAGCAAGAATGATATGGCTCACTTGTGGACCTTTCCTTAGGCTGTCTACTTTAGATAAAATAAAATTCAAGCCCTGCAGAGAAAGACCTCAGCTACAAGTCTGCTGAACACGCATCATTGTGCTGGCTGGTGAACTGGACTTCAGTAGAGTTCACTAGAAAAGCTCAACTAGTTCAATGCTAGATTTTATCTTCCTAAGCCACCACATGAATTGTCTCCCTTCTAGATTTGTCTGTGTGTTCTGTTTCTTCCCAAAGTGAGAGGTATCTCATGTTTTCTTTGGTTTTGACTTCTGATATGAACCTGTGATTTCAGATGGGAAAAAAATGGAGTTCAAAACACGTACTGCAAAGTGTATTTTACATTCTTTGTTGGAGGTCTGAGACATTACTGCCTGCAGCACTAAAAGCAACTAAATTTCATAGAAGATTTCTCTATGAATCAGAATTAGCACTATCGTACCAGCTGGTGCAACTCTTTCAGAACTCTTCAGTATATTTTTATGGGTTTTTTTAAACAGAAATAAACACTGCAGGACAGGCTCAGGCCTTTAAAAGTTAAAGAGAAATTCACTCTTCAGAGAAAAATCAAACACAGACCCAGGTTGCAGCTGGATAAGGAAACAGAAGGGACAACTATTTGCTGCTCCCTCACTTCAGATAGTCTGTGCTTAGTTGTGATTAGACACATAGGAAAGCCTCATGTTTTCTTTTGCTGTGAGAAAAAGGTAAAGAAAACCATTTCATGTGGTGAAATATAAAGGCTACCGCTGTGCTCTCTTTTGCTTGCATTCTTTTTCTTTTATTTTTTTTTCTTCATAAGAAGGGTGTTCCTTTCCTCAAAGAGAGAGGGAGAGGGAGAAAGACTGTAAACTGTCCAAAAGGACCGTGAGAAAACAGGAAGCTTTGAAAAGTACAAGAGAAAGCAAGATGAAATCTATTTGCAGGCTGTTCCCCGGGGGACATGTGAGCCATTGTTAAGCAGCCTGTTCATACAGCTATATCCTTCCTTCTGCTGAGGAGGAGCTTGGTGCCAAAAGGCTGCTATCTGGTCATTGCCTTAACCCTCTGAATGCCAGCCAGAAATACTTGCTCGAGTCTTTGAAGGGCTCAGCCAGAGAAGCAAGGGATGTTCCTAACACCAAAGAGCAATTCTTGATTCTCCCTTCTCTTATTGTTACAGGTCACCGCTTTGTTCAGGGGCATTGATGTTGATTCATACACCTTCAGGCACAAGAGAAACATGTTCACTGTGCTTACTTGTTTCTTTCTTCCTAGGAACATTGGGTGGGGACATAGAATTATTAACTTTTTTAAAAACAGTAAGAAAAACAGGTGTTCCTGTAAAGTTTTTGTTACTGTTTGGAGAACATATTGGTGGTACACCAGTTCCTGGCTCACATTATTGCCTTCTCCAAATTTTAACAGTTCAGCATCATCAATCCCTAACCTGAACATAAACTTCCAGCCAAGTGACACATATCTCAAAAATAGTGTGGGTCCAAACACTCCATCCAGAACAGCTGATAAAACAACTGAGTTTCTTTCCTGAAATTTGAGGGATCAGAGAAGGATGCTGACCAAATGGGAACAAGAAGACAGGTTTTCAGTTGTTCTCAAAGAATTAATGTCTCCAGCAGACTTGACATGGAACTACGTAAGTATTTCAGTGACAAAAATTATTTTATCAGTGTAGTATAACTTAAGTTCTAGTATACAAAACAACATTTTAATAGGACATAAATTTCAAAGAATCAAATTGCTAAAGTTGAAAGGCTTTGCTGTTATTTTTTCAAAGTTAAATTCTTCAAAGTTATCAAAGTAAAATGAGGAAGGACAAAAGATTCATTTTTACATTTTCATATTAGAATTATCACTGAAATCCATATTTTCCTGTGACATTTTTCAAGAGAAAATAATTCCATTTAAGGTTTTTCATCCAGCTCTGCTTCTCAGTGGAACACTCCTTTTAAGAAAATACTTAATTCCATAAAGATGTTGGATGAAAGAGTTCTAGAAATTGCTTCCAGATCAATCTTCAGTTACTTAGGCATAAACTGGGAACATGGTTTACTCGATATTTATAGCCCTCTTAGAGCAGATCAAAGTGGGAATAAAACCTACAACCTTTGACTTTACGAAGTATGACTACACTAATGAATCAGATAGGCAGCAAAACAAACAGATGTAGTGTCCAATACTGAGTAAGAATATAAACATGAATAATTCATAAAGAATATATTAGAGACAAGCACTGTCAAGAAAGCCAAAGCCTCAAAAGTTTATGGGGAGTGGAGAGAAGAGAGAATGGAAAGGGAATGTCATCCTCCAGTGTGCTGGAGGGAGGCAGTAAACTGGAATTCCCACAGGATTCTAAAAAGGCCAGATGGTCTCAGAGGCTGTTTTGTTAGGATACTGATGTCCTGCTCTGTATTTCAGTCTGGTAATTACATTTGGCCCATTCAAATATCTTCTGCAGTTGTAGTTTCCTGTGGCTTTCTTTGAGTCCTTCCTTGAACTGTTACATAGCATCACTGTGTGAAATCATAGCTGCTGCTTTTCCATGGTTCTCCGTGGGGTGCATGACTTGATGTTTTTAGTCAGTGTTTCAAGCTGTTAGCACTTAGACTTCTGTTTGGATGGCTATACTAAGCAAATGTCAGGTATGTTTATTGTACTCAAACTGCAATGGTGTCCAAATGCTTGCAAATGGAAAAAAATATTTTGGGGTGAAAGTTACCAACATTGAAGGGGAAGGAGTAAACCACAGATATTTACCTCCATTATTTTGTGCTGCCTAAGCAGAACCTGGACCAAGAAATGAAACCAGACTACTTTATGCTAATATAAATGCAGCTGTAGTATGTGTTACGAAGTCTTGTTTTTCTAATTCTGTCATATTGCAAGATGATGACTTCACAGAAATATCCAGAAATATCCACAGAAATATCCTCTGCCACCAAATGCACTTACCTTGCATTTAAAGGGTTTGACATCAGAGTGAACAATCATGTGGGCCTTGAGAGTCTGCTTTTGTACAAAACTCTTGAAGCACAAATGGCACTGATAGGCTCTGATATTGGTGTGGATCAGGACATGTCTCTTCATGTTGGCCAGCAGAGTAAATTCCCGGCCACAAATTCCACATTTGTGCTCTTTCACACCCTGCAAGAAAATTAAAAAAAATAAGAAAATTCTATAGATGGAAATTTTCCTACATCATTTAATTTTCAGTACTGAAAGATATGAATTATTTATTCTGCATTAGCAAAGCAGGCAATAAATTATTCCACTTCTAACATCATTTGCTCAAGTAATAGATACCTAAGTATTTTTCTCCTAGCAAATTCTTATAAGAGTCTGAGAAGCAGAGAAGGAAAAGAAGGTGTAAGCTTACTGAAATAATTAGATTTGTTTCCATCAGTATGTTTACAAATCAATGAGACATAATAGCAGAGCTTCTCTGTCCTGCTTTGTTGCTTATGTAAAGTATTGGTCAAATGTGTACACTTATTGACCAAGAACAAAAGCTAACCAGATAAGAGACTAAAGTAATGTTTGCCTGTGGTAACTGAAAAATCATTGGCTTCTAAAAAAAAGCATAGCTACAGAAAATTATCTGAAATAACCAAGAAGCAGTCAAGCCGTGTCACCAAGTAAGGATGTACATATTACATTCAAAGAGTATCTTAGTGGGACTTGCACTGACCCTAATGGAGCAACATCATTTTATCTCGTGTTTACAGAGCATTTCTAGCATCTTTTATGCCATCCAGTCAATATACTACTGCATAATTCAATATCCTGCGTCACACCCATGTGGCCTAGCTACCAGGTCCTCAAAAAGTCATTTGGATGCTATGAAAATAATTGAATTTACCACTAAACACTTTAAGAGTTTCAGTATAACTTGCTGAAGATAATGGGAATTTCCTAGTGAAGTGCCAAGAGCTATTACTCCTCCTATAGACCGCCATTACACAGAAGACTTGAAACAATATCTACTTTTGTACCAGTCAGTGGTATTAACAGCTAATTTCAAAGCAAAAACTGAGAAGACCAACAGCAACTCAAAGTGTCTGCCTATCTGATGTGAAGCTGCATTTGGGCAGCTAAGTGCTGTTAATTATGTTCACAGCTGAATCCACCTGCAGCTGTGGACAAAGAAGCAGAAGCACTCTGAAGGCTCAGGGGCATTGCACTTCCTGTGACAAAAAAACTACCAAGTCTTAAATTAGTAGAGTTTTTGCATGGTAAATCCAAAGCCCAGGGAATCTCCAGAAAGAGCAGAAATCATAACCTTGTAATAGAGAAGAAAATGCAAATGTGGAAGTGGAGGTTGTTGATTTTTATAAGAAAATGTCTAAAATACCAAAATGCTGTGTCTTTCTGTATTTTTAATGGTTTTTGTATAAAAGCCAAAACGCAAATGTTAAAGGAAAAAATAGGCAAATATTGGAAGCAAATTTTTACAAAAATGTGTGGGATTTTGTAAAGGCAGATAAACTAGTTTTAGATATTCTTGAATGGAATAGTTACATTTTTCCTATTTTTGATAGTGGTCTTTGTGGATGTGTTCCAAAGCCCTCTCCTAGCCTACAATGACTCTGCTGTCATTGCTGTCAGCAGTGGCAAGACTGCTACTTGATACGAATTGGCTGGGGTAAATGTCCTGCTTGTCTAATTTTATTAACTGAAATTCTGGATAAGGGATAAGGGAATTCTGGATAAGGGAAATTTTTATTACCTTTTTTTTTCTGTTGGTTGGCTGGGTTTTTTCACCTAAATGTCACATCATAATGATTCTTGAAAATTGAATGAGTAATATATATTTTCTTTTGCTGCATATGTACAGTCTATCACAAATCCACCTACTTCCCAGTTGAGGGAGAAAAAACATACATCTGGTTTTCAGTAGAAAATTTCTGTTAAAATTTTGGGGGGTGTTACACAGCTCTACAAAATTATGTTATGCTACAGAAGGTCACCCTGAAGATAAAACCCAGAAATGGAGAGATGTAAATACAGTTTTAGGGAGCAATACAGGTGGTTTAATTGTACTCCTGTTTACAAGGCAGTTTTTGTATGTATTTTCTTAAGCCTGACTAAGATACCTAGCTTCTACTATTGCCAGTGCTGCTGGGGTTTTTACTCTGCATAAAACTCTCCGGATGGCAAAGGGCCAGCATGAGGGTCTGTAGTCTAATTACCTTCTTTCCAAGGAGATACATTGGTGTATGTTTCGTGGCCTGTAATCCCCACCACTACCTTCTGATGCAAGGTGAGAGCGCAACTCGTGCTGGCTTACCTTGTGAGTTAGGGAGTGTTGTTTGAGATGGTGGGGCTGCACGAACTCCATGCCACATTCGGTGCAGATGTACGGGCGGATGTCTTTGTGCTTCATCATGTGGTTTTGCAGCTGGCTCGGATACTGGAAGGTCTTATCGCATTCAGTGCAATTGTACTGTATAGGGCCACGGTGGGTTGTTAAGTGCCTCTTCAGTTGCGCCAGGGTTGGGAAGTCCAGACCACACTCCACACAGATGTTCTCTCGGCCACTCTCATGCTTAGACTCATGTGCCTTCAGCTCACTGGGGTAGGCAAAACCTCTGCCGCAGATCCTGCAGTTGTAAGGCTTGATGTCACTGTGTTGCATCATGTGCCTCTTAAGGTGACTGGTTTGAGTGAAAGCCTTGTGGCACACCTGGCACTTATGTGGCCGGGTACCCTGGTGTGTCAACATATGTGTGTGCAAGTGGCTCAGCTGTTTGAAAAGCTTGCCACATCGGGTGCAAGCATGTGGCTTAATGCCGCTGTGCCCCAAGATATGGGTGACCAAATTGTACTTGGATGTATAGGACTTCTCACACATGGGACATTGCCAGCGTTTCTGTTCACCACCTACATCAACATAGTAGCTGTCGTCTATCTGAAGGTTGACATCTACTCTCTCCACTTTCTGTTTACTTTCACCACTTTCTCTTACTTCAGCCCTCCTGAAGGGTGGGTCTGGAGGTCTTTTCATTTGGATGGGGTTCCTGAAATGAAAGTTGGGTGGCACAATAAAAGGAAACATTAAGCCAGGATGGACTTTAGGGTAGTAAGAGTAAGGAGCCTGCATGAATGCTGGGCTACTGGGCCATGCTGTGTTAGGCTTCACTGGCTCTTGCTTAATGGGCTTGGTTCCAAAATGCTCCAGACTTCTGTAGAACTGGAAACCAAAGTTGCAGAGGTCAATCATCTGGGAACTGTACTTGGGCTGTGCTGGCTGTTGGAACATCAAGGGGAGACCGGAAGAGCCTATGTCACTCTGATCTTCAGATCTGTCTGGTGGTGATGACGAACCCTCAAGAGCAATAGAAGGAGGCATTTTTGTTGGCATGCTCTTGCGTTTCCGAGACCCTCCTTCCAAGGACCCCTGGAAAGTCTCCATGTCTCCAAAAGGAGGAGGGCCATAGCGGAAATGTGAGAGGTGTGGTCTGAATTCTTCATCAAATTGACTTGTTCTGTGTGACTTCATGACAGGGCTCAGCGGCTGCAGGCAGTGGGAGAAGGGAGAGGCTCGGGTGCTGTCCACGTTAAAACTTGTTTCTTCATTCTTCATCATATTTCTTTTTTTCTTTGATGCTCAAATTCCTTAAAACAAACAAAACCCCAAATCTCTTTATTTCTTCCTGTTCTCCTGGGTTTAACATTTTATTGCCTATATTATTGGTTTGGAAGTTATGTTTTTTAACTAAATGCAACTAAGGACATCTTAGGGCCATATAAGAGAGAGGCATTATGAAGCAGAACTAAATTGGTTCACAGAGAACAAAGAAGCTTTGGTCTTCCTGTGGTAGAATTGGTGGTTTAAATCAAGTCTGACCCATACACCACCTTTGCGACATAAACACACTGTGCCATGAAACACTACTTTACAGATGAATCTGTATGGCAATGTTTCTGCTTAATTTAATTCAGTAAGGCTGTTTGTGGGCAAAATCCTGTCCTTGCCCATGCATGCACAGGCTCTAGAAATTGGCGGTGCATCTAAAGGATATGGCAATACAAACAATAATGTGCGCATTTATTATGGTTGTGACATGAAAATTCAAAGCCAAAAAATGTTAAATGTCTTTGCATCATTAACATGTGTGACTGTGAGAGAAAACAATGGCCAAGTGATCTAAGGACACTGTGTACCATCAGGTTTTGCGCCGGGTTTCCTGGCTTCTCTCACTTTGTATTGTAATAAGAAGGCGGAGATTAATTTATTTTCTTTGTTTTAATCCCAGAGATATTTACCTGGCAGATTTGGGGGAGGAAAGACCTTTGACAACTCTCCAAATTACATTCAGTTTTACAGACTGTGTCTGTGTTGTTTTTCATTTTTATTCTAAATAGGGGGATAAAACCCTCACTGTAAAACTAAAGCCTTTCTAGTGGTACAGTGTGACAAGGCTGATCATACAGGGAACTCCTGAATTTGGGGTTCATCTAAAGTGTTTGTTGTGAATTTTGATTCAAATTATGCTGCTACCTTTTGCCTTGGCTCTCTAGGGATGCACTTATCTGACCGTGTGTGTTTGTTTGTGTACATGCATCTATCCAACCAGGCGGAAGTTAGGTTGGAAAACTAGCCATATTTTCCCTCTGTCACCTGCGATATGTTGAAGCTATTTATAACACCATTCTTGGAAATGCTGGGTGGAGAGCATGAAGGTGGTTAGAGCACTAAAGACACTCCTGTTTCTTTTTCTCAGGAAGTTTTGTGCTGCAAAAACCTGCTTCTAAAGATAGATAAAAGCACATCTCTGTGACCTAGTTAGTCTGTGGACAAGAGAAAGCATCTTAAAAACCTGGGCAGATTGTGGAATTATCTTTAAGATACTGCGTGAAGCCAAAGGCTCAGTGACAAAACTTTAAGATGGAAAACTTAGACAGAGAAATCAATCAATGCCTAAAGGAGGAGTAGTAATTGAAGCAAAAATTTTAGGATCTCTAATACGATGGTTCAAAAACCACCTGTGATAGTGGAAAAGCCTAAAAAAAATCACTTGAAATGGGGACAAATATTGAATAATGAAACCAGGATGTGACTTTTAGTCCCTAGCTCTCTGATGGCAATAGCGTACATATATATACACACTAAACTTAGACATTATATTTCTGTGTGTGTGTATGCATATATATGGAATATATATGAGTGTGTTCAATCAGAGTGGATTATTTAGAAGTATTCATTCTGCTGTGTTTCTTTGTCAGCATAGCTCCCTAGGCAAAATAAGGAACAGTTAGACTTTTAAGACTCTTTGGATACAAAAGCTTGACTTATTAAAAAGGAAGAAGGGGAAGAGAATCCTCTGAGTAACAAAAAAGACTCTGCTTCCTTCCAAAAGGGAAAATGTTGTGGTTTTTTTCAAAATTCTTTTTAAGCAAAGCTAAACTCATACAATTTGAACATAAAATGTGCCTGTAGACCAAAATCTTCCATTCAAAGTACAGGCCTGTCCCTCAAATATTTTTCATCTTGTGCATCCAATTATTTCCCAGCAATAGGCGTATAAAATGCTTTGGAAAACCCACAGCAATTGAGAACCCAGCTATGTTATTTACTGCTTTTGTTAGATTATTGAAATGCTGCCAAAAATACTCAGACTTGACAGTGCAATGTGTCTAATTGCTCTCTTGTCTCTTGGCTGCTGGTTACTCTCTTCTTCAACAGCCTGTTTTACACAAAATTTCAGTCTTTCTGTAATATGGATTTATGGCAGAGGCTATAGGACTGCTTGAAGTTACTAGAAAGAAATAATTTCCTTGCTTTACGTACCTTTGGCTGCTTTCACTGAAGGTATGGGTTTATTCCACTGCTCACGGCTACACACATCACGGGACTAAGCCTACAAGTGAAAGTGTTTAAACAGTCAGTGACCAGCACAGATAGGTGCTATACAAGCCAACAAAAGAGCACCTTAAAGAGGAGGGAAAGTACAGATCTGCAGTCTAAATATGGATCACCTTGCTGCTTTTTCCCCCCCCTCTTCAATCTGCCAAACCCCATGATGTAGAAATTCATTGAGGAAAGATTAAGTGTAGCCTCTCTTCTCATCTTCTGTTTGAAGGAAGGCATGATCTTCATCTTGACCAGAACTTAAGTCCACAAAAATGGAAGTCCTGAGGAAACTGTAGAAGATACTGCAGAATGGCAACCGTCCATGAAACCATTAAGGAGCAGTCCCTTCTCTTTAAACAAGTTCAGTAGATAACTTTAAAGATTTTAATAGCAGAGATCCCCAGTAATTTTGTTCTATCTGACTCTGGAGTAGCTGATCTCATTTTAATACTGAACAATAAATAAGAGGGGTAATACTGAACAATAAATAAGAGGGGGGGAACTGAAAAATTTTTGCTTTAAATATCTCCTACAGACCTTTTGTATTTCTTATATAAGCATTTTAAAACTTCTTTCTTTCTTCAGCACTTCGTTATTTAAAATGTAATGCTGCATAGCACAGCAGCACATGATTCTAAACATTGAGGTTAGGCTAAATGGGGAGACACTTTAAAAATTCTAACTTTTGTCAGTAGGGTTTTGGTTTCTCGGTTTTGATATCTTGATCTGGAAAGCTCACTCAGACAGAGGTTTCTGTGCTGTATTGGCAATCATATATTAAAAAAAACCCTAAACCTAGCACTCCAGAGGCTATTAAAAAAATAAAATAAAAAAGTTAATTTAATTAATTAATTTTAGAACAGACAAGAATTCTCACAATTTCTTTCTTTATATAAATAAGTATATTTGAAGACACAATATTTTGAAACCTAGTACCATAAATAAGCTCTCTCCCTGCCCTTTCATAGAAGAAAGGCTACACCGAGTTCAGATAGTTGTTGAGGTATTTCCAAAATAGAATATCTATGCAGCAGCTAGTAACATTGTTAACTTTAACGAAAGAGGAAGAGATTTTAACACAACATGAATCACCATTTACTTTCTCATTTCCACACACCATATTTCTACAGACAAAGGATTTTTGAAAGTACATAAATCATGCTATTCACTCTAAAACATACACATTGTTGTAGTCTTCAACTAATATTCTGTACGGAAGTCAACAGCATATTTTCTTATTAATTTAGTAGAACCAAGATTCTTCTGCCTGTATGAAAGGCCAATAATAGGCCTAGCAATAAAAACATGAGGTTATGAAATTTGTCAAATTTAAACACTGAATACTACTGTTCTGATTTTGCTCTCAGGCAATACAATGGTAAAACCAGAGATGAGACCAAGATCAGAAAAAGTGCTATGTACCCTCCGACAAAGGGAAATGGGCTACTTTATTAGGAGGTTTGCACTTGTGTTTGCTATTTCAGAAGAAGATGAAACAGAGGAAAGTGTAAGAAATCTGAAAGTGGCTGAATAGACTGAACAGCTTCTCTCAGCTAGAAGAGAAATTCCATGTTAAACTGAACATGAATGACTGTAGAAACTGTGGCCTGTAAGACTGCTCTTCTTTTAAGGCCTGAAATATTGGTATCTATAAGGAAAGAATGAAATCTGACAGCTGTTTCTGTGTTGGATCCGGTGAGGATCAGTGACAAATGACACCTTGTTACATTTCTTGAGCTGAAGTTGAGCAATTGGAGAGCTTCAGGCTTATTGAACAGCCAGCTGGGGTTTTTTTTCAGTCACTGACTTTTGCAAACTGTTACTGTAGGGTTAGTTATGGTTGTCTTAATAGGTTTAATGTGATCGCCTTCATTCAGTTCACATTTCCATATTGTTTTGGTTTTAGATGTGTTCAGGCACACAGCTGTTGAATGAAGCAACAAATTCTTTACTTAGTATTCACTGATTTGTTATTTATGCAAAACTCACATTGGTCTCAGGGTCTGATCAAAGGGGCTTTACTACCATGAACTCATTTCAGCGATGAAGCAGTGCTCCCTACCAAATCTACAGTCCATTCATTTATTTGCCAAACTTTGAAAATGCTAGAAATACACATAGAAACAGGGATGTGTCTATTACTGGTAACCAAGTATTTTCAATTAGTACACATCTGATCTCTCCTTACGATTTTCCCTGCTACTTTCCTTCAATGGCAGCATGAGCCCTACATAAGACCCTTTTTTCCTTCTCTTCCACTTCTTTTAATGTAGTCTTTCCAGCTGCCTCCAGTGTGTGAGTGAAGTCCTACAATAATGTCATTTCCAATTTCCTTTTCTATTGGGAATTTCATGATTTTGGAAAGCTGAAAAATAATAATGTGGATGTTTTTGACCTGTAATTTTCAAGTGCATCTTGTCTGTTTTGCTGGTTTTATAGCCTGTCGTGAGTAAGAAGTTGGGCAAGATCATAATAATATTCCATATCTGTGAAATACATGCACCTGATTGTCAGCTGTACAGCCATATTTTTGTTTGCAGGTCCTGCCTTGGGAATGATGAGAAGTTCTAAATATGCTCAAAAGGTTTAGAGTTATTTCAATACTAGGTTCACTAGGTATTGGCTCAAATAGTTAAATCAATAATGGGTGATTTGTAGAGGGTTTTTTTATTTTTCAAATTAACACATTTTATTTACTGTAGGGCTGAGTGACTATAGCCATTAGAGGAGGGCAGAAGGTAGAAGATCACATTCAAACCCATACTGTAACTTCCCTAAAATCAGTGTCAACCCTACCATCTAATTCTTTAGAGAAGTCCATGCAAGCTGTGTTTTCCAACCATGTTCTCCAGGCGTAAATATCCACATTTCAAGCACACAAATTTGAAAAATTTACTTCATTAACATACACTGAGTATGGCATAATATACTCAAGCTGATTATATAAGCTGAGCACATGTTATATATAAACTAAGGATATGTTAAGAGACCAAATTAGCCTTGAAGTCTTTATACTACGTTATTTGAGGCTGTCCTAAATGGTGATTTACATTTTAAATGAAGAGTTCACTTTTTCTGTCACTGTGTGGAGCCTAGAGAAGAGAGAAATTTGGACTACCTGGCAAAAATAAACATTAATTTAGGGAAAGTATCCAAAATCAATGAGTGCAGACACTGATTATGGGGACACAAATGTTGGGGAAGACTTAAAAAGAAACAGGACTGAGGTGGGAATAATAGCCATTGTGGAGTTTAGTAAAATCTTTTCCAATACCACTTCTACAAACATTTGCTTTCTCTCTCTCACATGCACGTAGACCTCGTGTCAAATGAAGTCCATGATTTAATCATGAGCTTAATTGTCTTCTGAGATAATTGTTTTTATGAGAGAGATGCCTACTTAAATGGAGAACACTATTAAGATAAACATATCACTGTAAATATTTCTCTTCCCCTTTTGGATTACCATCATTAACAGAATTGTAATGGGAAACAGGTAAACAATTGTTCACTAAAATGATCTGGAATGACTGAAAATGAGAAGTGAACCAGATCACTTATTCTTCCTACATTACTATGATAGTCCTGAGGAGCTTGATGTCTTTTCACTTCTCCCTGGGAAATTACCTTCATCAGGCTTCAGGATAAAACTTCTTCTTTCCATCAACTTTTTTTTTCTTTTCTTTTTTTTTTTTCTTCTCAGCAAGTGCTTGGTAAATGAAAACCGATAACCTGGGTAACTCTTCCTAGGGCATAATTAGAGCTCACTAAGGTTTATGAAAAGATATCCGATGAACTCTGAAACTAATCCTTCACAATTTTCCTTGTTATTTGTTATCTGTTCTGTTGTCCACTGAGATATAACCCGATCTATACCATGACCAAAAGTGATACTTTTGACAAACGTGTTGTATGCACATGGAAAAATATAACTCATATCCTGAGACAATATGTTAACAGATGGTAACCTTTGTAGACAAACTTACTGGAAATCATACAATTACATACCTAAGAAAGTTAATGGAATAAAAAATCTGACATATTTGAACAGCTTAACATGACAGTATAGAGTTGCAACAAGCACTGAACTTTCAAAGATACCTTATATATTAAATAACTTTTTTTTTTTTTTTTCACTGACTCTGTTTTGGCATGTCTTCCTTGCTTCATATTTGAAATGTGATCATTTTGGAGATTTCATCTGCTCTAAGAGCTTCCTATGCAGGGTAGCTGTATCTGGGAGATGACACCAGGACAAAGAAATGGGTCTTCTCCCAGAAAACTGTGCAAGAGAAATACCCTCCCTGTATTCTTGGTTATTCCTAAATTATAATGCTTTAGCTTACACAATTTTTGTTTTATTGTGGCTGTGAAATACAGAAGCATAGGCAACACATCCACTTGCCTGCACTGCTTATAGAGGAGTGGCTTTTGCAGCCATCTTGGATGCATGTGTAGCTTGTTTTTCTATTCAGTTTTCAGGAAGCAAGACACTATGATTACTTTTGCGGTGGTATAGTTACTTGGGTATTTCTTGTAATAGTGAAAATGCTCAAAATATCAAAGTCAATGCACATTCAGTTTTCCATAACTTACAGATCATATTTGTTTTGATAATTATTGAAAATACTAAACTAGATTCTGACATTTCCTCCATTGAAAATCTGGAGCAGACCAACCCCTACCCTGCCAAAGATAGGTCACTGACGGTGGCATCACATGTGCTTATAGAACGGTTTATGACATAATTTGTGAAATAGTGGTGATATTGTTTAGATTTTTTTTTTTTTATTAAAAATTGCCTGCTGCTTTGGTGAGGTAGCTGTAGATATTTTTCTTCGCTCCAGAATCAGTGCTGCATTCTCAGTTTGGCAACATGGTTTGCTGTCTCTTTCACTGTTTTTATGTGTGCTCTGTGCTTAGTTTGGCAAAACCTTTGCTATCATTTACATTACTTTTCTATTGTCTAACAAGACGGCTAGGGGGAGGTCGCAGAGCAGTATGGCTGGGTTAACCACTGAACATCTGCAATAGGGCCTTATTGGTAATGCCCCTAGCAGTATTTTAGCCACACAGACCATGTCTAGTCATTTCAATGTACATCCAAAGTGCTGTTTGAGTACAGTCTAGGCTTGCTGCTGGTTTGGGTCCTCTTTTCCATACCCTTCTTTCTCCTTTTTATTTTTTTCTCTTTTTCTTCCTCTTTGTGATTTTTCTTAGTTCTTCTCTTACATTCCCTTCCCTCTTCACTTCTCTATTCCATTGTGGTTCACTCCCTCACTGCTTCTTGATTCTTTCTTCTAAAATGGTCAGCCACACATAGATAACCTGACTAACAAAGTGGATGTTAAGTCCACAGTCTCTGAAGTGATGGGTGTTTACATAAAGCCGCCCCAAAGCACAGCTACACATTATGGGAGCCTGAAAGGCAGAGCAAGTTATCTGGTCTTAGCATGTAAGAAGACAAAGGTTATATCTCCTCAGCTGAGCACCTCCACCTACCTGATCCTCTGTTGCAAACAGGGAATGCAAGGCTGCTTTGGGATGGGGAGGAAGGGGAGAGGGAGCAGGCTCTGGCTGTCAGATCTCTGGCTCTGTGTCCACAGTGCAGCCCTGACTCATCTCCGCTCACATCAGGGTGGGCTCTCGCCCAATCTCTTGCCTCTCTTTTTTCCACCAGCAGAAACCTGGTAAGTGTAGCCTGAAAAGGAGCTGCTGTGGAGTTGCAGGTGGATGCAAAACCAGCCGTATCAGCTCAGGCTAGTAGTGTAGCTAACCCAAGACAATGTTTTTTGAAGAGTATAAGGAACAAAAGGAGTATGATGATGGTTTTCCAGAATCAGACCACCAGCTGGCTGTGGCTCAGAAATTTCCCCATGTTGTATTCTGATTTTTAATTCTTCTATGAAGGCTAGATTTGGATAAAAGTTACTTAATATAAAAATCCAAAGACAAGTCTCCCTTGTGGGCTGAGAGGTGTACAGAAATTGGTAGCTGTGTCCTGGAGAAGTGAGGTATCTCTGAGTTCTCTGATGGCGAGTCTTGTAGCTCCCGAGATTCAGAGAGGAGTCAGGGCATTGAAAGCTGCACAGTGCAGTAGAGATGCCCACTTACACTCTTCTCAATCTACTTCCGCCCTGAAACACTTCTGTGGTTTCTCTTTAAAGTACCCTGAAATCAGTGTCAGTTATTTCAAGCATGGCCCACTTTTCATCTCCTCACCACTCCCTGAATCACCAACCCATCCTGCTTCAATTTCTCCCATCTTTAGAAACTGATCTGTTGCCCCTGTAAAGCTGGATCATTTTTGCTGATAACCGTTGAACTGCATAGTTTTTATTGGTTAGGGTACATGCCTCCCTTTTATTCACCAAACAAGAAAGCTAAATATATCCATACTCTGAACAGAAGTGTGGAGGATACACATGGGTGGACTATTGCCTCAAGCAGGCTAGCCAGTGTGTGGCACTGCTCTGCTCTTGAAGGCACTCGTGTTCATGTGAAGAAGAAATTATCTTAGGTACCCCAGACTAGTTTTGTCCGTTTTGAAAATAAAACAAACACAACAGGCTGAGTGCTGAGAGCTGCTGTCAAAGAAATGAGTATAGGTCTGAGTTTAGGCTGAGGATGTACCTTGACAAATTGCACTCACCCATTAGGGATCCTCAGACTCTTCTTCTGGAGCTTTGGTACTGCAGAGAAGGTGTTACAAAACAGAATTAACTGAAAGGAACCTGACAGTCTAGCTGAGCCATAAATGCAATCACTCAGGAGGGTGAAGTACCTTTAACTTGTGACTTTTCAATAAACCTGCAGAAGCAACACCTGGAGGGGGGCCAGAACTACCTCTCGAGAGGATGGAGTGCAGCAGACTACTGAGTCTGTCTTACCTCTGCTTCCTGCACCTTGGCACAAAATTTTTGTGCATAATGGCCCAGATTACCCTCACACGTCCAAATCTCTCAGCGGGGAGGAGGGAAATTAGTCAAAATCTCCCACCTCTTAAGGTTATATTTTGCACTGAATTTTATGTCATTGAAGTATATTTAGTTTCACATGAGTATTTTTACAGGACTGGATCCCTACATTTGTGCATAGGTATACTGAGTTTCCAGACCCTGCCCTGCTAAGACCAGATTATCCAGGATGGTGACATCAGGAGCACATACATAGCAGAGTTTTGAATGTGTAAAGTTTAGCTGGTGCCAGCAAACGGGGTGGAAATGCAATTTGATCCTGCCGTCACTAGTTATTGGAATTAACAATGGGTTGGCCAGCTCAGATAATTACTCAATTAAACAATGGCAGTGATTCATCCTAAGTAACTGCCCTAATTCTCTCCCTGGCATCATCCACTTTGCACTGAAATCATTATGTAAAATCAGAGGTGCAGCTGAGAACAAGAATTGGTATTTGACTGTTATGAGGTGATGCCAGTAAGACAAATTTCTTAATTTTCTTAATTGGGTAAGAAGGACATGTCAGAGGCTGGAACTTGGATCTGTCCCTGTCTCTATAAAGTATGTGGAGTCACTTTATTCACTGTTTATAGAAGTCCTATCACTCCATTCCTGTTTCCTGTCTGCTTCCATATCTGCAACTGCAAATTAAAATGGTGCATTTCTGGCACCATAGGGATCCTATGTATTAAATAAGTTTTTCCCTGGAAAATTATCAAATAACAGTAAGGCAGTTTTAGGGGGCTTTTTGTTTGTTTGTTTTTTCTCACCATACAGATATTTTCAGGGTCAGAGTGAACTAAAGAACAAATAACTAATATGAATATAAGAAGGGATCTGGAAGTAAAATAGTAATATTGAATAGAGTGTGGAGTTCTTGGAAGAACACTTTGGATGGAATCTTTCCACTAAAGAGTACAATGATTAAACACCATAGAGTGCAGACAGGAGGGTTTTGAGATGTAGAGAGTAGTATTAATTAAAAAAATAAGGAAGCTGTGCAGAACACCCAAAATTAGTATGGTCAAAAAAGCATACCCTTCCATAACCTTCATGCTGTCCTGCTTGGGCTGTTGTTTTGAAAGTAAACCTTTCACTGGCATTCATGACCTTTAAAAAGGAAATAGATTAAGCTTTCCTTCCTACTGCAGTCCCAGTGTCATTGTCACCTCTATGGAGACCAGGGAGGTGGTCTGGTCTCCTCCCACCTCTTCATTATCTTAGGGGGTAGCTGAGGGCCACTTTCAGCTTTGGTTCTTCAAGCAGCCCACTGGCAACCTCCCACACCATTAGCAGTTAATGTGTGGGAAAGCAATTGCACCTTCTGAGCGTTGCATGTGTAAAACAACAGGTACGTCAAAAAGAAAGTACTAGGTAAAATGCGTGCATATACTTGGAGAAAGGCAGAGGATTGTATGAGAGAGTTTTCATACAAAGTCTACAAAACAGATTGCTTTGTAGTGAAAGTCTAGCTTTATTAAAACTTGGGGATTGTCCTGGTTTTGTGTACGGGGATGAGATAAGAGAAACCGTGACAGGGGTGTATTATTATTTTTCAGCAAGGCCACCACTTTTTGTATTTATTTTGTGTTCAGTTCTTTGTGTCACACTATTCAAAACTTCTAGTGAAACTGAAGGTCACTAGAGTGGCAGGTATTGCGTGTTCCAGTAAGACATGGCATATTCTACAAGAACTGAAAGAAGAGAGTTTCCTCCAGAAATCGACAGAATTAGGAAAAATATATCTTCTACTGAACACTTCTCTTGGTGTCCAGTTCATTAAAAGTAATTACCAGATGATGCTTTCCTAGTCATGTAGAAAAGATTAATACATTTGATTTCAGCTGAAATTTGAGCAGAATTGTTGATGGAAAACCTGCTTGGCTGAAAAGACTAATTAATCCCTATTAACCTGTCTTACTTTCTTGCAATCAAGCTGGCTCAATAGTGAATTAGACATTTCCCTCTGAACAAAGTTCAATAGAAAACATGGCAGAGGAATGGGAGATGTCAGTGCCGTTCCTAGGACACCACTGTGTTTATCCTGTTGATACCCAAATAGAAAAGACTAAGAATCATGGGCAATGAGACAGAGTTAAAAATGGGCCTTAAGGCAAATTACTGGAGCACTGGAGGAAACTACTTTTGATATGTCTGCCCTGTGAATAGGAAGCTCTGCTTTCTAGCCTTCCAGAGCATAAAATCTGTATTATAGCATTGAAACCATGTTGAACTGAAATACGTTCTTATTGTTCAGAAAAATTGTCACCTTCCCATACATCTCACAATTGCATTCAAATGGGAGTCCGTTTTTTAAAATCAACCTATATTGTTTAAAGAGAAATACACTTAGTTCTTCAGTTGCAGCATAAAATGGTATTTTTGACTGATCATACAAAGTGCTTGCGAGGAAGTAATTTAAGATGACTTCCTCTCTAGCTTTACCCTTCTCCTGAGATGCCAAATTTGAATCTTCTTCTTGACTGTACAGCAAAATGCAAACAATTTTTCTGTCTGATCTCCAAAATGCATCCTGCATATTTCTTTGAATTGTTTTTTAACTCCTAGAAATTGTTAAAAATCAGAAATAACTTATTGACACCACTAAAGGGAATCTGAAATATAAAACAAATTTTATATTGCTTCTATCATTTTGATCACTTGGAAAACAAATCTCCGTGTAAATCAGCTAACAGGGAGAAATTCTTGGGGTTAATTATTTTAAACTGAAACAGATTTAAAATGCCAGTTTTACTGAATTCAATAAACTAACATACGGAGTGAGAATGGCAGCTCAGACTTAGCCAAATGTCATCAGCAGATACTGGAATAGAGGCTAGAGCTACAAACAAATAAGAAATTACTTTATGCCAAAAAAAAAAAAAAAAAAAAGAAAAAAAAAAGAAAAAAATATATAAAAGGAATTCAACATAGTTGGAAATCTGAAATTCCTAACAGTTCCTGAACAATTCTAGTACTAATTCTTTACTGTTAGCGATGCCAAACACTTGTTTTGGATACTAAATTCAGATATTCATCATAAGAAAAAGAAAACCAGAAAAGCATCAAACCACTGTGACCTTACCCCATGTCTAAGAATGGCTAACCAACAATATAAAATAAAGTTTTGTAAACAACATCTTACATATTAATGTAACTTTTCCTCTGAATCCACCCTGCCCCCCACCCCCTCAAAAAAAAAAAAAAAAATCATTCTGTTTAGAACTTTTTCCCTGGAAATTTGCTGAGTGCCACATACAAACCTGGAAGATTTGATAGGAATTATTGTGTTTTGAGAGGAATGGTGGAATGGTGGCAGGTGAGGCTGTGCTGTGGGCAAAGGGACAGTACTCAGAGGATAAATAATCATGTGAATTCTGTTCTGTGATTTGCTGTCCTGACCAGGTTTAGTGCCTTCCACTGGGTGCCGGTCTGTGCGTTTTTGCTGTGTCTCATAGTGAATGATCTAGTGAACACCCTCACTGCAGTCATTAGAGGCAATCCCAAGGCCTGACCATTTGCCTACAAAATACAGTGACAGCTGTTCAACTGCATTTCTTTACCCACAGCTTAAGTTTAGGGGTGTTCCAGTTTTTGTGTGACAGGAAAGAAGACATTAATGTAATTGGAGTCTAAAGGCAGAAGGAAGAGGAGATATGGAGGAGGGGTCACTCAGCACCACTTCTTTGATGCATGTGGCTGCTTCATAATATCTTGACAAAAGGCTACCTGCAGATATATAAAATGGTTCTGAAAACCTTGGTGGCTCCATATTGTGAGTGCAACATTATGCAGAAAACCTGTATGATATAAAAGTCATGCTAGTATAATTCTTTGCTGTGGTGCTGCAGGGGGCAGGGAGCAGGAAACAACAACAACAAAAAAAACCCAAACAAATAACACCATAATCAACAAACCAAAACAACCAACCAACTGAAAAAAAAAAAAAAACAAGACCCCCACACCACATTATTTTCTTTCACCTTTTTAAGTAGATGCGTTTAGTTTCTGGTAAACCTGTGAGCATATTATTGTCAGCTGGCTCTTCCAGGAGGCCCTCTGCAGTTTTCTGTAATTCCTATCACAGGGCAGCAATTTTGAACAAATACAGGATGCTCTTCATGGCTTCAGAAACCTGTACCAGGGAGCTAACCCAGAGTGGGCTAATGCCAGCCAGATGGTTCAGACAAATCCTGCTGTTCCTTAGATACTGACAGATGTTCTAAAAACAGGTCATCCCTTTCTCTTTCACCTCCTGATATTGCATTCATTGTATATATATGCTAAATACTTTAAAGCAGACAGGTAGAAAAATACACTGCTACCAAGAAGTACTGTATGAAAGACAACGCCTTTTCATATTTACCTGAAGCTGAACCACTACTTGCTTTTGAAAGCACCTTAGTGAGAGGACTAAACCTGAAATACCAACTATATACCAATGTGAACTTCCTGAATATCTTTAGAGTTCGCATATTTGAGTTTGGTTTATATCTAGCTTATTGGATGTTAGTAAGAGCACATATTCTAATTTATGAAAATTTCAGTAACAGATCAAGCACAGATCTGACCACAAAACGAAAGGAGGAGTCTTAGGTTAGACTCTGCAAAAAGAGTCAGACAGTTACATTGCAACCCTAACCAGGGAAGACTAAAGCGTAAACGGCTTTTGCTCCGTCCTGAATAGCAACAAACCAGTGAAAAGGAAGACTTCAAGTCATCTTGTCCCTCCCAGCCAACACACTTTTGTCTTATCAGAGGGCCTGAGGTAACAATATCCTGCTCCCTGAGGAGGGGCTGAGCTGTGAGCTCCCATCCCGGAGCCACCACACTTGCTCCTCTACCTTGGGAACACCATCCTGCAGAATTCTTTCTATGCAGAAAAATTGGATGGTTTCTACTCTTCATCAGGCCTCCAGACAGAGGACTGGGTGGGTAATCCCTGCTTGCTGTGTATTAGTATTCCTTGTAGTACAGCATAATCTAAGAATAACAACTGAAAACATATGACCCTTCTCACAGCCTTGCTTTCAATTTCAAATCAGTTGTACTTTTCTTGAATCCATTAGATAAAAAGTACGTTATCAATGTATGAAACTCAGTTTACCTTGCAGCTTTTTGTAATTAAATGAACCTCCAGATTAAATGAACATTTGTATTTTTCAGTGTTCTCTGAATTTTAGTGCTGCTAATGAGCCTAAGCATCTGGAAAGTTGGATGTTTCCAAGCTTACTTTTAATGAATATTGGCAAGGAGAAAATAGGTTTTCAGGAAACACATTCTTTACCTAAGTATTTCAACTCACATTAATTTATGCACACCCACAAAGCAGAAGGAAAATGTGACAGTATTTTAGCTTTCATAGTAGAAGAGAGAGATGAAAGAAAGCAAGAAAAATATTTTTTGCACCTTTCATTCAACTAATTAGTGATATGTCTTTCTAACATCCAAAGCAGGAAATAAGGAGTGAAATAAAAAAAAAAATCAAATGTTTGCCAAATTTCTTCCTATAACCTTCAAAGCATGAAAATATTTTCTTTTAATACATGATTACTTAGCTTAGTTACTTCGAATGTCATTAGAAGTCTTTACAATACATTGAGCATTGTCGATTTAGAGGAAAACGTTGTGGTTTGCTTATTGAGATCAGAGTAACACTAGTATAAAACTATTTATTTTAGAAAAGCAAATCACAAAAGCATTAAGTTTGGAAGGACCTAAAACAAAGATTAAATAATATTGTTCATTGGATCATTAGTATTTTAGGAGCCAGGCAAGAAGGAATAGTTCAGTATGTGCTTTAAATAGCCAGTAAGTACTAACTTAGGCCTCTTCTTTGGATGAAAATCTGAATATCATCCATAAAATTTCACTGCACTTTTACAGCCATGGAGAGCTACAGTCGCAGCTTCAGAATATCAGCTTTTCGGCAGGAAGAGGGTAGCCCTAAGTAATCTTTTTTCCAAACTTGTTTATTTCTTTCTAAAGGTTTCATATTACTTGTCTCTCTACAATTCTTTCTTCCACAAGCTGACATTCCTTCCTTTTCAGTGGCCTTCTGGAATGGTGAACTAGACTGGGGAAAACTACTGCATTAAAGAAGGAAAGGCTCATTTGGTTAAACAAGGGGTCTATTTTCAAAAATTCGTTGGGCTATAAAATTAATCCATCAAACAAATGAATAATTTTACAGCACAGCCATCTGCGGCAGTGTGCACAGCACTTGCAAGGTCTGTTTGAAGACACCGTTCGTTTCACTGGATTAGTTACTCCTGTGAAACATACATTAGTGCTCAGAAGCTACAGATCATTTCCTACCAACTAATAAGAGGCTACTTTTCCCTACACACCTTTGCCCAACTTCTGTCCTTAAACCATGGCCACACAAGAGCCCTGTTACCTTATGCAGCATTTACTGCTTTAGATTCTCTGGATGGCATTGTGCTGAGATATCTGTCCGAGTGGAGTGTCCTTTCAGATACATGTCTTTCTGCATCACTGGGGCTTTGGAAACAATGTAAGTGCTATCTGGGATAATCACTACTCTTCTGCCTCTGTATGTGTGTCTTGTCTTGGGTCGCTACCATGATTCATCCCACTGTGCTTCTCCCGCTTTAAATACAGCAAATCTATCTGGAATTACCAGAAATGGTACCTAAAAGACATGTCAATATGTTCATTTGTGAGATGCACATCATGCCGCTTAGTCCACCAGAATCTGCTCTGCATCCAGATAGGCCTAAGGCAAGGCCCTTATCGATGTGTTTGATTGAAAGAATGAGTAAACAATTAAAAAAAACCCTTAAAGTGCAAGTATTCAGAGTATCTCCTGGGCAAAAATCTGTGTTAAAGGTACCAAAAATGTTGCTGGAAATATAAATCCGTGCTACTACTGTGCATCCAAACTCATATTCTCAATAATTCTCACCTTTAAAGAAGACTGTCCTAAATACAAAAAGAGAATTTATATTTACAGAAATACTTCTATCAGTTTCTATGCTTTTTGAATGAGACTTGTTAACCTGGCTTTCCATGGGCTAAAACTCATTTCTGTAACATCTTTGTCATAATTAGTGTAGTTTTATTCTTCAGAACAAAGGCAAAAATCTGCATGTGTTTTGTTTCATTGTAATTGAGAACAAATCAAATGAAAATAATGGCTTTAAATAATTGTCTAGGAAAAGACATACACTAAGTGACCTTTTACTTATGTATGCTTTAAACATAAATATGGCTTTTAGCAATAGCAGCAATAAGACTTTAAGCAAAAAAACCAGTCTCTTATTATTCTTAGTTTATTGCTTCAATATTATATTTTTTAATATAACGTTGAGGTGAATAACTTAAAACTCATTTCACAAACATTTAGTTTGTGACATAAGCTGGTAGTAGATCTGTACTCAATCTGACCTCAGGCCATATTCTTCTCTGCTTGTAAATATCTCAGCAATGTGGGATAATATATACATCAGCCAAATATCTCCTTTTTCCTGACACCTCAGAAAGGTATTAGTTGTGTTACAAATTACCATTATACTAAGTCATGTTAAAGTTATCCTAGCAATCCAATGTACAATGTGAAAACAAACTCCAAATGATTGCAAAGTTGTATTATTTGAAAGAAATATAAACCTGATAGGTGATATTTAACAATTATGTTCAAAATTCAAGGTCTATTTTTTAATGTGAAATTATTAAACATTCTTTTAAAATGTTCTGTCTGTATACTCATGATTGGGAAATAGATTTAAGAATAGCATGTACTGCTTTTGTCCACCTACTATGAATTTGAACGCATATATTCTTCTTTATGTACTTCAGACAATCTCTCAGAGAAAGGATTTATCATATGTGTGGTCCAAATCAATAATACATTAATGTTCTGTATCTTCAGAAACAAAATCTGTACCCAAAGGCTGCAACTGGCTCTTACCTACATGGTAAACAGGATTTCTGAACTAACCAGACCAAAACTTACAGATGATTGCAACCAGACTGACACTCTGCAGTTTGAGCGAAATACCACCACAAATGCAGAGCTTACATATTTACAATGTTTAGAAGACACCTCTACATCTAGCTTGAAATAAAAAGTGGTTTTCCGTATGTTTGATAAGTAACTGTCAAAATAGTATTCCAAATCATCTATTTAATTTGAATCGGTATTTAGTCACGTAAAACACAAACCCAGGTATCCTGAGCAAAACATGTGGCATGTGGTTTTCATGGCAACATCTGGCATCTACTTGCTATTAGCAGAGAATCCTTTGTAGGTTAAGCATAACCAAATAAACCTAATAACTAGTACAAAACTAGATTGACCTGCAACATTAAGCTACAGAACTCTAGAGAGAATTAATTTCCACCGCCTTTGGCAGAACCCATCTGCTGCTCCTAAAGTGAAGGAAATCTACAACTTACCCAGAAATCGGGCTGAACTTGGGGTAAATCACTCCTTCCTATGGGGTGCAGAAATGCACCAGAGAGAGGGGGAAGAAAATCCTTTCCACTAGTTGGTTTGTGGAGGGGTGGGAGCAGAGGGCTGTCCCCGGGAGGAAGCGCAGCCCAGGTGCCCGGTGGGAGCGGAGCAGGAGCGGGAGAGCCGGAGCTGCCTGCCAGCCCTGCACGATGCCCTCCCGCCTTCTGGAGCTGCTCGGTATGGGTTCTGGGCATCCTGCAGACGACCCTGCACTTCACAGAGCTGCAGCCTGAAGAAGTACTGGATCAGAAGATGACCAAGATCTTCTGCAGAGAAATGGACACCTGTCGTAATTCTTTCCCTCACCTCTGCAATCTTCTTTTATACACGCATGAGAGGGGATTTTTCTCTTCCAATATTTGAAACATGCTCTTGCATTCTGTCACTCATTTTACATGCTGTTTCTGATCATTTAGATGCATTTATGCCCAACACAAAAATTATTATTGATAGCTACAACAATGCAAACAACAAATAAACATTTGAGTCCATCCTATTACTAATATAGTTGATTGGCCTTGGCGTTGTTATATACTAAGCAACATGAACTTTTTCTTTTTTTTCTCCAAGTGACATAGTAATTCTTCTCCCACTATATTACAGGCTGGTGGGTTGACGCAGACTTCAGTAGTGGCAGATGATACATGAAATACATCAATTTGCATATTACACAGCTTCTCTCTTTATTTCAACAGTGGCCCAGTGAATCTTGCTGAAACATTCAGGTTAAAGTTAGTGCAGCCTGTAACAAGATTCTGGCAGCAGAAGCTGTATATGCAAAATACATAGCAGATCATGTTATGAATATTATCAGCCTCACTGGAAAACATTTTCTTGTCTGCATTGGTTAAAACGTATGCTGTTATCACCAGTATCTAAAAACCAGACTACACGTATCTATAGCGTAAATATGCTGCTTGTCAATGCATATGGTTATTATCTTTTTATCAGTTAAATGTGTATCTGATTAATGCCTTTTCTTAATACAAAAGCATAGGTATTGCACTTCTAAAGAGTTAACCATAAAAGCATTCTTACTTAACTTACCAGTTGTTGAGGCTGGAAGGAGTCTTGCCCTAAGCTTTCTACCTGCTCTCATGTTCGTAATCTCTGTCCCTCTCTCCCTCTCCTCCCTCCCCCCGTGCAGAGATTGCAGTAAACTTAGAAAACTAGCAGGGACAGTGTTTCAAACGACTTAAGAAAGAGAACAGGAACAATCATTTCGTTCTCTTTTTTTCAGATGAGTACAGTACCTTCAGAAAGAAGGAAGGAAGGGAGGGGAGAGGAAGTCAACAACCCTTTGCTTTCCTGCAAAAAAATAAGGAAACAGCAGATAGCAATCTCGTTTTCTCTCAAACAAAATGTTTGGAAAAATAAATATAACCAAACAAAAAGGAATTCCTCAAGTATTATATCTACATTATTGGCTTCATAAAACCTACTTTACAGCTTGCTATGTGCAACTACATTAAAACAAATGGATTTCTGAAGTAGTGAGTGGAAATAGGACACCCATGTCTTGTGCAGAACAATTAGCCATAAGCTTGCACAGATAATGCAGACTTTTACTCTAGAAAATGAGCAGTCATAGATGGATAAATGCATTTTTTTTTCACAGTGATAAGGCACAAAAAATCCTAAAACCCCTCTTTATTGTGATCCCAGGAAAACAGCACACTGGGTATTTACAGAATACCATGAAATAAAAAGAGGGATGGAAGGGGGCAGAAAAATGGTAGGGTTTGTAGCTTGATATTGGAGTTACAATAATAAGTAATTTATCTCGAAGACCTGCATTATAGAAGGCATTCTGATTTATCCAAACAAAACCACTGCACGATGTTCTAGGATGGATTTTATACTTTATTTTGTTTCTTTCTTTCCCCATTAAACATATTTTGACAATCAGATACCAGCCAGTTGGCCAGAGTTATAGTTGGGATAAGTTTAGTCCATTGTGCTTCACTGTGTTTTCCTTTGCTTGTATGTTTTCCCCTAACTTTATCTATCATCTGAAGTCCACTTATAATGATTATATGCTCCCTTTTTTTTTACCACTAATTTTTTGCACTCTAACACTCTTGCTGGTAAACACCTTCACACTGTTGCTGGTGTTGTATTTTCAGTGAAACTTTTAATGTGGTACCAAAGATAGTGCTGCTCATCGATGAGCAATTCAGGGTTGAGTTCTGTGAAAGTCATAAAACAAAAAGCTGTTTCAAATTGCCCTCTCCTACAAACTGTGCATTCAGACTTTGCCCTGGGAGCAACAATTAGATGAATGTAGCTCAAATAAATTGTGTTATTGCTGTAAATTCGGTGCTAATGGGAGGCCAGGTTGGTATGTTATCCCGTGAAGATTATTTTCTTTTATTGTACAATAATGAGAATAGATAAGGTGCAAGCCAACATATGGAGACACTCTTTGGTACCTGTGTTCCTTCATGCAGCTCCTGGTGTTATTTCCATAAGACTTCTTGTAGTGATCTGGCCAGAGAAGCTTTTATTTTAATATTCAGCAACTGAAAGCTTTGGTTATGGACATCAGTAGTTGACAGAGCAGTGCAGGTGCTACGAGTGATCTCTGGCTTTACAACATCATCAGTGTTTCCTGGAATGGGTGAATGTTTAACTGGGGGTGAATTTTAAAAACAAAAGAATGCAATGCACTTAAGCTATATACCATAAATGAAGTCCTTGATACTTGCTTGGAAATAGAGGCCTTAGTCAAACAGATCTCTAGTGCATACCATGCACAAGGTAAGTAAAGAGACATTGGAAGCTACCAAATTAAGGGATTGTCCTGTGTAGTCAGTCTAGTAGATTAAAAAAATTGATTTTGTTTTGTAATTGTTTTTCCAGTGTCACTGCAAGATGATAGCAGCTTCCAGGCTTTTAAAGTTTGTTTTATTTATTTATTTGCCAGGTGTGCCAGGTTAACAAGACCCTGAAGACTGTCATTAGATATTATTTTGTTTCTCTCCATTGGGAACACATTGCAGAAGTCTAGTTGAAAACTTATACTGACCAGATTAGAATTATTCTTACAAAAGTTGCTGAGGATATGAGATAGTCTGTGTAGTCCTCTATGAAGGACTTCGTTTTCAGACACATTCCATACTGCTTCAAATAACAGTTTCATTTTCTTGAGGATTGCAAAGCTAAAAAGCTGACCAAAAACATCTATGCGGCATCTTCACCAGACTGTAAAACTGCTATTCTGATTGAAGGAGACTGTGAGAGACTCCTACTTCAGCAAGGAGATCAGGAGATGTGAGGTCTTTGCTAATCCTAACTCAGGTCCCATTGTCAGCAGCCTTTCCACCAGCCAAATGCTCAGGACTTAGCCATGTGCTGATTTGACTGAAACTGAGTTAATTTTCTTCACGCAGTTAGAATTTTTCTCCTTTGTAGCTAGCAGGGTCTTTTGTTTAGATTTCCTATAAGAATAATGAGATAACACTGCATCTTCCCTGAGATAGAGTTGATATTTTCTTCCAATATCTTTCCAGTGTTTGAGATTTGGTATGAAAAGAATGTAAGAACTCACTGATATCTTGGCTGTTGTCACAGAAACCAAAGACTTCTCCATCTGTCCAGATGAAGGTGAAAATTGGTAGGAGATGGGCACAGATAGTACAGCACCTGGACTGACATCCAGGATGATCAATGAACTATTCCCTGCTGTTAGTACCATGCTCAATATATAATTGGAGTCAGCTTTTTCAGCTCCTTAGTTCCATGAGATTGGATCTTCTGGTTTGTTACTTTGGTTAGTTCAATTCGGAAGTCCCATTCTGTTGGGAGTCCGGTGTTATTAATAGTTCAGCCTTGTGCTGTTCTGCCATTTTGCAGTCGCTCTTTGGGCCTTTCCGCCTTTTGCCTTTTTCCTCTCTTATGGGGATCAGTGGACCAGGGTGCCTTCCTCTCTTGAACTGGTTGTTCAGTGCAGCTGGAGTTTCATGAGGGATTGAATTAAGTTTCTTTTGTGTTGTTTTTTTTTTTAATTTATTTATTTTATATGATGTAGAAGTAGTAGTAGTAGTAGTAGTAGTAGTGGTAGCAGAGTACACTGTTATTTTAGTGCCTTATTAAACTGGTTTTATCTCAGCTCACAAGTTTCTCCCTTCCCTTTCAGTTCTCTCCTCTGTCCCACTCATGGGGCTGGGGGGAAAGTGAGCAAGTGGCTATCGTGGTCTTAGTTGCTACCTGGCATCAAACCACAACAACTTAGCTGCTCCATCCAAAGAAGCCAGGTGTGCAGCCACTGTAGTACTTTACTTGCTCTTCTGCCCATTTCTCCCAACTGCTGCCAGGAAATCATAACCCAAGAAGGAAGAGGCACTGAAACTGACATTTTCATGCCAGAAAATACCTTGCAAGGTCATGGATTTTCTGCCTGTGAAGAAATAAAAGTGTGGCCAAAATCATTGGCACCTAGACTCATGCAAAACATGACGCAACAGATGATACTATTTATGTTATTGACCGAAGTTCATAAAAACAAGTTCATCTGTTTTTCAGAATATCTTTCTGGAAGAACTTTTAGCCTTCTTTTTTTTTTTTTTTTTTTTTCCCATTTCTCATGGTTCTGTTACCAACATAAAGCCACCAATGCAAATTCATAAAGGTACAATGTTCACAACAATGCAGATAAGTGAACAACTTCAAGTGTAAGTGCTTCCTGGGTCTAGTACATAGTTTCTTGTAGGGAAGATGAGTGGCCAGGAGAAAAACATTCTAGTGGTCATGGTCAGGATAAGCACTGAGGACTAGGAAGATTCCCCTAGTACCGGTCTCTACAACTAAACTAGATCTTCAGCCAGACTGACAGCTATGATGTCAAGGAGGTGATTTCTTTCCTTCTTTTTTTTTTTTTTTTAACTCCAGTAGGTAATAAACTGTGTTTCACAGGCTGTGTCCAATGACAGCAGGGATGCTTTTCTATATATTCAAAATAAGAATTAAATAAACAAGTTCAGCATGCTAAGAATAATTTGAGCCTCTATCCATCACAGATAGGAGAGAACAGAGGTAACTGTAGCACCAATAGTATCCCACTTCATGCTGAGAAAATGAGACCACTGGCAAAAAAAAATGAAACTTTTACTGGTTTCTTGATTGCTTTAGTACATCAACCATATACCTCTGAACTGCCTGTGGGAAAAAAAAAAAAGAAAAAAAAGAAAAAAATTAATATCTTCCTTCCTGTCTACACTATACCTGTGACATGTTAACTGAGTAAAAATAACACACTTCTCGCTTAAAGGCAAAATACTGAGGGACGTCTAATTGTTTTCCATAAGTCACTCTCTGCTTTCCTTTCCTGTCTTCTGCATGAAATGTTTACCATAGACTGTTCAGGAATGAGCTGGCAGAATGCTAATGGGACCAGAGACGTGTGGAGCTGAATCTGAAGGACTCTCCCTCCATGCTGTAGCATGTGAAGAATGTGGCTCTAGTTACCAATATTTGGTTGTGTATTGCAATTTAGTGTATTGCAACGCTTTCAGCCTGCATACGTTGCTACACAGTAACATATTTCCAGGGTTTGGTTTTGTTTTTAATTACTGCAGTCATACTGTCTGTATTTCATTTAGTTTCTTGGATTAGAAAATATTAGAATATTAGAAAATATTCCAAAAGTTTTACACTACTACCTGTCTTTCATGACCACAGAATGATCAGAGTATTCTCAAAATTATGTGTTTGTACGGCTAGATTTACCACTCCATCATTTAAATATTTTTCATTTTTGAGTCTGGTAATAACTGACACTTTAATTAATTATTTGTATTCACAGACTATAACCTTTGGACCAGTCACATTTGTAAATTGTTTTGGGGAGAGAAAAGGCAAAATTTGTATTAGAAATGAGTGAAAGAGAGGAGCTTTCCTGGCAATAAACACCTTATTATAATTTAAAGTGGACTTCATAACTCATCCCGGACCAAACTCATTTCTGGTAAATTACATTGGCCGCAGTCATTTAAAGACAGGCTTTTCCTGTTCTCTGTATACAATCATCACAACTACCCTTATTAAAACAATACCATCAAAAGCTATTTTAAAATAAGATGGTATGATTAAGAGGATGTGTTTTCATCTTTTAACATACATAAAGCTATGTGAGCAGGATTGTGAGATCTGTTCAGGTCAGAGGTGGACAAGAACTTGGCATTGGTCAATATGTTTGAATTTGGTGCCATGTCTGAAGATCTGTAACACATGGCAAGTTGCCAAAGTATCCACCAAGATTCTTTGGTGTTTCTCAAAGCTGGCCATTTAACAGCAACAATGGCTGCAGTGTTACCTCTGTTTAGACTGGGAAATTAATCCTCTGTTTTTTCTTGGTGATCTTTCTTGATTAAGAGAGTTTGTGTACTCTAATGTCCACTAAGTGTACTGTAGCACCTGAAATTAGTTAATGCATTTACAGGCTTAGGCTGGACATCTTATGTTGTAAAATGTGTTGCTCTTCAGAAAGTATCGGGAAACAACATATTTGTGTATTCTTCCTTGTGCAGTGATGCTTCTTACCTTGTTAGTTCTGATAATATGACAGTATTTATTCTGAAAGCCTGACAGTACATTTCAAGATGAATTCAAAATCAATATGAATTTATCTAATTTCTGTAATCAGCCTGAAATTGCAGTAATTTTCATTTTAGTTTTTTTTCACCTACCCTTGAAAATGTAGACTCTATCTTAAGTAAAGAGGGGTAATGATTTTTGAGAGATGCTTTTGTCCTTTAGTTTACGACATTTTTCTGAAGTATTCAGTGATTTTGCTACTATTGAAGTGCTGTGGGCATTTTAAAAAGGCCCTTTCTGGGAGCAAAATAAAGATAGTGAAAACTCACCACCACTTCTACCGAGTAGTACACCTCTGATTTATGGCTGCTAGGCTGCAGAGCCAGGAAAACTCTTGGAAAATCACTACTGCACACCTGTGTGAACAATTTGTGTCTCCAAGGCTTTTCTAAGCTCTCTGAACTTTAGAGAAAGAAAGAAATAATCCCTCTACTTGTGTTTATGTTGGAGTTTGAAGGTATTTGTTTCTCTATTTTGGGGTTGGATTTTCTTGTATTTTGGGGTTTGTTTTGTGCCTTGACACTTGGTAAACAGTAGGCAGAGCAAACACTGTACTACCACAGTCCTTGCTCATTCAATGTTCCCACTGACTGACTGCTGTCAGACTTCCCTGCAACTGGAGATAATTGTGTCAGGTCGTACACACATAAAAGGATACAGCCAGTAGTCAGACAATGTAAACTGGTAGACTGTATGTGGCAGAGCGTATGGATTGACAAATGAACTTGCAGGAATTCAAAGTAATTATCAATAAATAAAAAGTGAGCGTTAAGATATCTAGCCAAGAATAATTAAGAGAAAAGAAAAGCAGAACTCTTAGGTCTGTTAGATTTCCTCTGTTCTTTAAAAAGTTTAAAATAGTTTTGGTTTCAGTCCTTGTTTTTTTTCTTTTTTTCTTTTTTTCTCTTTCATTTTTAACAAAACACTTTTGCTCAGACTTCTATTGTTTTGTAGAAAAGCATTTGGTTATAACTTAAAGCACAGGAAAAACCCCCATTTACAGGAAAAAACTCAGACTACACTAGAAGTCTTGCCACTGGGATTTCTTCAGCTGTACATTTCCCTTTTGCTCATCAGGGTTGCCCACTTCAGTTCATACACAAAAACGTACCCTGATACAACTGTGCTAGTGGTGATTCTGTCAATGCACAATGCCAAAATAACCCTTCTAAGATGTTTTTACTCAGTAGACAGTGTTGCACGGTTCCTGAATATTTCTGGAGAAGGGCTGAGGTTTGTGTGCATGTGTAGTGACTGATAACAGGGGTATTTTGTGGGGGAATTTTAATTATTTTGTAAAATCGGTTGAGATTTTTGATTGGCAACACTTGCTCCTAGGCAACAATTCAAAAAAAAAAGAGGATGGAAGAACAAAGTGGGGCAGAACTGACGAGTACAGTTACAGAACAGGTATTGTGACTGGGCTGTTAGGCTTGCATGATTGTTTGTTGAATTTTCTGCACTTTTTTTGTCACCTGTCAACCGCATAGACTTGAATTACTGGACATTTTCTCCTGCTGCTTGAGGTAGAGCATTAGAAATGGACTGTGTCTAGCAGCACTGTTCACAGTGACCATCTGCATACTATTTGCTGCCTTTTGCTGTCTCCTTCCAAGAAGAAACCTTGTTGCCATTAGGTCCAATCACTTTATGTTGTTCCAAGTCTTCTAACTTCATTGGGCTGGTTCTTTCTCTCTCACTAATGTATGTCACAACTGGTCCCTTTTCACAAGGACAGATTAGACCGCTAAAGCATCATTAGTGCTGATGTAGGGTTTCTCTCTTACTGATATATATCACAACTGGTCCCTTTTCACAAGGACAGATTAGACTGCTAAAGCATCACTAGTGCTGATGTAGGGTTTCTCTCTCACTAATGTATGTCACAACTGGTCCCTTTTCACAAGGACAGATTAGACCGCTAAAGCATCATTAGTGCTGATGTAGGGTTTCCTCCTCACTGGACTGCCCCTTTGAGAGACTTTCTCAACATTGCAAACTCAGTGTAAAACACCGTCAGACCTAGACAACAATGTCTGATCATAATTCTCTTTTCTGTGGCCAGGGGGATTTTTTGGTAAGACTGAAGTTTCAGATTAAGAGAAAATCGAAGTCTCTGGCTGCAGCTCTGCAGTCTCCACTGTCAGCTGCACGAGTTGCTCCCCAGGCCCAGACACGCTCTGTCTGTGTTGTGTTTCTGTTTAGGAGCAAGACTCAACACAACAGTAAAGGGAATCCAAACACATGCCCTGGGCAGATACTGCAGCAAGCTCGAGAAGGTGCCATCCTGGGGGAAGCTACCTGGAAGCTGAACAGTCAGTCTACATATGCCGTTGCCCTTTTCAGTTTGTCATAAGGTGTCTGAGAATGAGTAGGTTAAATAAGCTGGGGTAAGAGAAAAGAAACCCAAACGAGCTCCTGAGTCATCCCTCAACATGGAGATGAGGGACGCCTCAGACACGCCTGTTTTTTCTCTTCTCAGACGTGCTGTTTGTCTTTCTCCTGCTTTCCTGAAACCACCTACATTGCAAAGGTTGTTAGCTTGCATAATGTGGCAACCTACGTTCATCAGGCAGTGAGCATGAAAAGAGGAGGAGAGAGTATGTGTTGGCAACCATCCCATCCATAGAGGTCATATCCGCACAGTACGTGCCTAAGTGCTTCCAAATCAGGTGGCTAACAAATAGCAATAACATAAGGAACAGGCTTATTCTCTGCTCTTTTTCTTAATAACTTCAGTGCCACAGTTCAGGCTGCAGGAGTGAATCAGCACTCTCAGACAGTACTGCAGACAGCTGTCAATGGGGTGCAACTGGTAGTGACATAATTCTTGTGCTCAACTGCAATATTACTTTTGTTAATTTTCCATATGTAAAGTTACAATTTGGGTTAAGATTTTCAGAATGCATGGCAAGATTGGTTCCAGCCTGCCCTATACAGCTCTGAAGACAATCTTAATCTCCTACATCAAGGTGAATCCTGTGAAGCCAACAAAAATATTTTGGATTTACTGAGTATTTTATGATTTATTGTGCTACTCAAGTATTGCAAAAGCCATTACCAATTGTTTTTCTCATAATCATTGCTTTTCTCCACATTTCAAGACAGTAAAATTACAGCTATTAGGAACCTATTTTGTACTGCAGAAATAACTTACTAAAAAATCCAGATTTCTTTGGCTCCTGAATTAATTGTTTTTTAATGGAAAGTTGTTAGATCATTTATGAAATTTTTCCTATTTATTATTTTTGTCTTTAAGTCTAAGGGGAGCAAAAGTTTACACTTAAATTGCTAAAACATAAAGTGCTAAAACTTCAGAGTTTTGATACAGGCTTCATTTCCCAAATCATGTACATTTCCAACCAACAGCTTGGCTTTTGATTTTGTGTGCAAGAAGAATGTATATCTGGGTTTATGACTCACCTCTGCTTAGCCAGTCTGGATGTCTATTTTTCATGGTGACTGAGCTCACTGAAAATCTCTCTGCTATCTCTCTGTCTTCCCATTCGTGTGCGCTCTAGAAACTACACAGAGCAAAACACCTGGCCTTTCCCACTGCTAGCCTACGTAGAGATTATGTAGAAAAAGCTTGACGTATTTACTGAAACTGCTGTTTTTCATACAAAGTCTACTTTCAGGATGAAACCAAATCAGAAACTGCATGCCTGGATCTGTCTATGTCTTGATTTTCTTCACTCTAAGTACACAGAAAAATTTTGGAGTCATGCTGGAAAAAACCTGGAGCCTTACATGTCCCACATGTGGGAGAGAGAAGGTCCCAGGAGGAGAGTGAGAAACACAAATAGAAGGCATGATTGTTCCATGGGGGTCTGATTCTAGTTCACAACCTGGGAAACAGATTTTCCAGGAGCGAAAATTGTCAGGTAGCAACTAAAAATAGCAAGGAATATACCCTCAATCTGAGTGAAGGAGAACAAGGCCAAAATTGATTTTCCACAATAATCTCTGAATATCTGCAAGATCAATGTAGCTAAAGAAAAAGATCAGAATTTGATCTTTAAATCACATACAAGTCAAGTAATTCTGTGAGTGTGGAAGAGAGCTAAGATCGGGTAAGATTTTGCAGGGGAAAGAGGGGCTGTGCTCGTAGGAGCACACGATTTGGATCTTCCACAGAATGCCATTTTCAGGAGTGTACACTGAATGTGATTCAGCACAGGATTAAATTAAAAAAAAACACTCAAAGAAGGTGTTTTTCTTTCCAGTGGCTGCAATCAGTGACAAGCCCTGTGCCACAGTGGCTGGGGACAAACAGTCACAGCCTGTGACGGACAGCTGCCCGGACCATGCTGATTCCTTGCGACCACATCGCACACTGGGTGCACCGCTCCTTTAGCACACATGGCCAGGGGTAGAAAGCAGCACATACTCAGGCACCATGGCAATGCCACTGTGTGTCTGTGCAGATGAGGGTTCCCACTCCCTAGCGAGCGACAGACAGACACTTTGATAGCATATTCAGTTAACTGGTTTTGCATTGATGGATCTAGAATTTGAACCTTTAATTTCAGCAGTGTTTCTTCAAGTCTATATAGTTTTCATTATTTCTCATGTTTGCTCAGTGTTTTCCTTCATTCATTTCAGAAAAATTAATCAGATTCACCATTCTTATATATCAGGTCTGGTATAATTTAATAGATTTCACACCATCCAAAGTAAAAATTGTCTTTTCGTAACACATTCATCTGAAGACTATTTCAATAACCTTTAGGTTTTTTAAACCTTTATTTTACTGGTTTGGGGACCAGTAAAATTTGGACTAGAAGTACCTATTGGTTACTTTCGATATTTTTATTGTGGCTAGCAAATAGCACACTCCTAAAATTACTTTAATGCACTAATAAAAAAACAGCTCACAGACTATGAAGACATTTTTCTTTTCATTCCCCTGTGGCTGCCTGTAACATGGATTCCCTTTTCATTTTCTTTGCCAACAGCTGTCACTAAGCCAGATACATGGAGAGATCAATCATACAAAGCTACTCTGTGTGTTAGCACTAATAATTCGCTCCTGTAACCCACTGAGTAAACAATCCTCAGTCTCTGCTGTGTGTCATCATTTTCACAGGCTTCATAAAATGTAATAGCACTAAAGCATAAGATTTGAAGCACTTTGTAGACACTAGAAGGATCACATCCTGTTAGAGAATTAAGCAGGAGATAAGTACTTCATTACAATATCACCTGTTGTTGGAAAAGCCTAAAAATCCTGGTTTTCTAGGCTTTTTATTGTGTTTTCTGTGCCTTCATTGTAACAGTCCTAGCTTATGGGTCCTTGTGCTGCTTCCTTGGAAAATGGAGGAAACCCAAACATGGCTGTTCAAGTGGATGGGGTCTATCCAGGTGAGTGGCACGTGGAACATGTGGGTGCCAACACTCAGCAGTGCTCACTGGTGGGGAGGTGGCCCTCACCCTCTGGTTCATCCCTGTGCACGGTACGGGCTGGTCCATCAGGAGCAGAAATGCCAATGGTGTTCTCCTTCATGCACCAACTGGCAGCTCATGGCACTCGAGCTCAGGAAAGTGGATCTGTGGCTTGTGCACCTGTGTGTTCTCAGTATTCTGGGACATTTTGGCTTGCAACAGTGGGAGATGATGCAGAAGAGGGGAACCTGGATGCCTGAGCTTGTGATAGAGTTAATAGAGAGAGAAACAGAGCTGTTTAGAAGACTAGTCAGACCACATATGTTGGATGCCTAAAATTAGACAGTGTGAATACATCTCTTGGATGATAAGCTCTAATTGTCTTACGAAAAATCCTGGGGGTTGATTGCAGTTTGGAGGAGAAACTTGGCCCCCAAAGATCCCCAGTTTTCTCATGGCACTCTGTTTTTGGTGTCACTTCCCCCTTGATCTGGCCCTAAAATGCCTCCATGCCCTGGGACCTCCAGGAATATGAGGAAGAGCAAGAGAGAACCTGCTGTACCTGACACGTGTCCTTTGTTGCCTGCTCCCCAGTGCTGCCAGATGTTCCTCCAGCTGGGCTGCAGAGGGGCAGGAACAAGCTACTGGTGGAGGAGGGAGTAAAAAGCCAGAGCAGAGCTGCATCGCTTAAGGAAGGAAGGGTCCCACAGACAGTGCTGAGATGTAGAGACCCTGTGAGTAGAGAATCCCACCTGGTGCGATGATTCATCCTTTCCAAAAGCAAAGGAATATTCTCTGTTTGCTGGGTCACTTGGAAACAGCAGCATTGTCATGTGGCGTGCATGTGGGAGAATGGGGACAGCAGCATCTTAAGCAGGTTCTGCCACTAAAACTTCACATCAGCAAGACACAGGCTCATGAATCAATCACGTTCTAAAAGGTGGGTGGGAAAGCAAAGGGAAAGGTGATGTTTCAGCCCTTCATCCAAAGGCCACCTTGCAGTCCTGCAGAGCTCTTAGATCAACAGCTCCTCTGTGCCTTCAGAGAGCTCCTGGGATAGCCAGAGACCCCCACTCTTTCTCTCCCTTAGGCAAGACTGACGTGAACTGGTCTGTCTTTATCCATCATGAGCTTTTTTCCTGGTTTTCTGTTAGGTGTCTTAGCACAGCCCATAGCAATGTATGGACTTTCCCTGTCTGCCTGCTCATACTTTCAGAGCTTGTTTTTCAGGGTCTTTGTTTTCAGACCCTTGGAATAAAGAAAGACTTCCTTTCTTACTACATGTATTTTTACTTATTATTTAATTTAATCCCTATTTTGGATTCCTGCTGCCTTTATGGGCTGTCTTGCAATCCAAAACAGGTTGAAATTCCACACCATATTTTGTATGATTTGTATTTAAGAACATGGAGGGTTGAGGAATCAACAGATATTCACCTTATCATCTGTAGTTTTGCCCAGGTGAAAGCCAAGCATGATAACTGGAAATCATAAAAGAAACAGTCTGAGGATGGTAGAGTTCAGCTTTTGCAACATCTCTGTGACACCATTAGCTTCAGGAGACACAATTATTATTTCAAGAAATTATATGGTTTCCTGAGATGGTAGATTTCAGTAAAGTATTCTAAAACCAGTTCCCACTAAATGGAGTGACCATTGCCTGAGCTGTAAGACAGGAACAGCACAGCCTGGAAACTGCTTTGAATTCTCCTCATTTCATGTCACTGAAATTACAGCTTCACTCAATCTAGCTTCTTTTACAATAGCCATAAAATTGGAAGTTAACAGCAACAAGTCAAATCAATTATTTTAATATCTTAATCCCTTTCTGTTATGCTTATTCTTATGTTCATCAAATATATTAAAATATGATTTTATTTGCTATTGCAGAGCAGCAAGCACACTGTCAGCATTAAACCAATAATTAAGATGACTATGTTTTGAAAAGTATGGCCTTAAGTGAACACTGTCATATTCACGTATTGCACTTTTTGCCTTTTACATTCTTGTTTTCCAAAGCAAAACAATTACATTTCGTCAAGATGTACTTGTGGGGCATTGAACATTCCTTAATGAATCAGTAAATTTTGTTAGTGTGTTTTAGATAAAACCCCAGATAAGCACATTGCACAAAATAGCCCTAGTACTTATAGTATCAGAAGTTTGAATTGTAATATGCTGAAGTAATTCTTCAATGACAGTTTACCAAAGGAATATTTTCTCAGCTTTACAGCAAATTACAGCAAAAATGGCACTGTAGTTCCCTAAGCATCACACAGTTCTTGTAAGGTGTTGAATTCCCCAATCCTGATTGAAAAGAAGAAATGAGGATACTGAGCCACATGCTTGGTAGGCGCCGCTGCTACCCCAAACAGTGACCATGAGCTGGACCTGTGCTCTCCTCACCCACTCTGAAGACAGAGTCAGTGTCACATTACTGCTCGTCCATACAACAAATCCACCATGCTGAGATGAGCCAGGAGACGCAGATATCCACTGCTACTTGGAGTGCCCCAGTGGTAGAAATCAACCCACAAGTACAGCCATGCACAGGATAGGAAAAGCCATGTTTGCTCAGACTCCCAGCCGTGCGGTGCTTCTCTGCTGGGAGCAGGAAAAAGCATGGAAGTAACAAAATTTTTTAGTATAGCAGTTAACAGACCTAAGTCTCAATAGCTGATATTTGGTGTGCTTTGACATGCTTATTAAAGCCAAAGCACTTCTTAAGACAAGTTGATCTCTTCCCAGAGATCTTTAGAAAAAATAAAATTAAAAAAAAAAATAAACATAAGGTATTTCATTAGAACTGGAGTATTTTATTTTTTAAGTTACTTTTTATTGCTGTATGTTCTTGACTGGTTCAGTCCTTTTGGGTCGCAGTTGATACTGGTCTGACTTTTCTGAAATCCAATCAGAGATAAACCTGATATATGCAAGGAAAAACAAGCAAACTTTGTGAACAGCTATGCATTTTAACAGAAATGTCCATACTGCTAAATTTCTGTAATGACAAATCTTGTTTTCCTGCAGAATATTTAGGGGTTGAAGTATTTCACCAGTTATTCCAGTCAGGGTTGAGACTCAGTGTCTGTGATAGATAGATAGATAGATAGATAGATAGATAGATAGATAGATAGATAGATAGATAGATAGACTGACCGACCGACCGACCGACCGACCGACCGATAGGCAGACATAACCAAAGCAGCTGCTCTGTACTACCAGTGTTGTACAACCATTCTTGAGAAGGGAAATGAAAACCAGCACACTCAATTTGAAACCACAGGAGAGAGAAATACCAGGACAAAAGAGTTAAATCGAAATTTAACCAGAACAATGTGGAATTAATCTCTTATTATTGCCCAAATTGCTGATGAGTTTTAGTAAAATTTATGAATCCAGGGTTTCTTATTACCATGCATGATCATAAATCCCTGTTTTGAGGGATAACCTATTACTACTAAGTTATAAGCAATAAGGTTTTGGATTAATTTGTTAACCATTTAAGAAAGAGTAGTTGTAGTGGTCAAGGAGTTTCAGAAGAAGCTCCAAACAGAAGTGGGGATACTTAAGTGTGGTGGTACATTTTCAAAGAAAGATTGAAAAGTATATATGTGACACCATATCTTTAGTATGAAATAGCACTAAAATTCTTTAAAAACTCTTATGTCAGTGAAAATCCATTACACCTTCTATATGTCTTGAACTGCTTATTTATTCTTAGTTCTGATTCACACTTTCTAGAGCATCCAAGTTAAAATTAACTCTCCATATCACATGTATTCATCATTTCAAACCTGAAAGAAGATTCTTCAGACAGTCACTTGCTGTTGGTTCTGCAATTACCTCACAAGGCAGCGGTATATTCAGGTTTTCTTTTCCTTCTTCGATTTGCTTGTACACTGAAGAATGGCTGCAATCAGGATCTAACTGTGGGAAGGAATTCTTTACACAGCTCTTTAATTAGGAAAAATGAGATGAAATTAAGAGAAGGAAATTTTAGGATGAATGTCAGGAAAACCTTCTTGACAGTAAGACATTTCAAATTGTGGAATAGTCTCCGAAAGGAAATGGTGGAAACTCCAGTACTTTTAAAGGTGACTGGACAAAGCAGTGGAAAGTATAATGTAGGAAACAAGCAAGGCATACAGATAGAAGGGCATTAGGCACGAGCTAATGCTTATTTTCTACATCTGCATTTCATTGTATGAAGCTGCACCAGCACAATGGTGCAAGTTGACATCAACCCAGGCATACAACAATCCATAACAGTGTGACCTTGCAAGGCCCCCACAGCTGCCAGTGAACCACGGCACAGCTGGGGCCAGCAGGACATCCATCCACTGGGCCACTTTTAGCATCTCTTGTTTGGCATAAGGGAACACGTCTGTCTCTCAGTCTCTCAGAACCAGTAGAGCTGCATCTCCACGAAAGCACATATGTCCTTGCAGTCTCTTTCTGCCACTGTAAGAATGATGAAAAATTAATGTTATGGTCTGGCTGTTCCTCATAAGAGCATTATTTGGGCTTCCAGGAATCTATGTAATGTCAAGGATCTTTTCTTGGAGTCAGCTGTAGGGATTATAGGTGGTGAAAGTTAATTTCAAGAAATGTGTAAGTATACAACAGCTTAGTAAAACTGATGAAACAACTGTTGTCTCTGTCTCTCAGTCTGACTCCTAAATGAACTTTCTGGTTTTCCTGAGAGTACTTCGGCTCAACAAGAAAAACACTGTGCCCCACTTTTCCAAATCTGAAATTGTTGTGGCACTGAAAATACAGGAGTGAGGTGCAGAGATCCCGAGAACTCTGTGCAGAAACATTCCCCTCTAGGGGAGAAGACAGAGCTGGTACGATGCTGTGAGAATGGTGTGAGCCTTCCCACTTTGTTTCCAAACTCCCACTGAAAGCACAGAAATACAGGAGTCAGCCCAGCACTTCACAACAAGCCAGCATTTGCACTGTATGCTATGAAAATCACTGTTGCTCCTCTGTGAATTGTTAAATATTCATGGGATATTGGTGAGTGTGTGATTATTTTTTCTCCTGGATGTGCTCTGCAGTATGCCAGTGGTTATCTAAATATGACCCCTAGTGTTCAAGCTGGATGGCAATAATTTAAGAAAATGAAAGCCCTCACTATACCTTCCTTAAGAAGAGAGCCATCCTTTCTGGTTATCCCAATATGCTTCCCCATACGATTAATACTCAATTATTCTTAACTTGTGCAGTAAAAAATGTTGAAGACATACTGTTTTCAAAGCATAAAACAATGAGGAATCACGTGAGTATTTTAGAGATACTTGTTACAGGCAGGAAATAATCTAAAATTGAAAAAAAATTATTGCAACACTTTCCCATCTGCAGAAAATAAAACGTTACGCAATGAAGGTGCTAATGGTAGAGCATCAGTGGAAGCAGTCGTACACTGCTATGCATTGCATTATAAGGCTGTTACAATGGCTGGTACAAGAAAAGGTGAGATAACACTTTCAAATTTTTGTTTGATTTCTGATGCTGCCACTGATTTTCTGGTATGTTTTTCAGTAGGTCATTTAACCTTTCTGCTCTTGCGTTTCCATCTTGACAAAATGCTTAGGCACATTTTTGTTTTCTTTAAGGTTTGTAAATTTTAACAATTGTCTGTGAAGTTGTGTGAAATTTTTGTTAAAAAGCAAAATAAAATTGACTTCCCACCTGCTATTTTTTACCAATGGGACAGGGAAGAGAGAAAATCTACCTATATTTGATTTGGTATAAACAATCAAAAGCACTGTGTGGGATCATAGGCTACAGAAGTGTGAACAGCCATTAGGTAACACTGCAAGTGATGTCATGTTAATGAAAGGGAAAGGGGCAGTTCTTTCGCATCCAGGCTGCAGATGTCTAACACCAGCTCTGCTTTGAGAAAGGATGGATGCAGTTTTGGTCATGGTGCTTTTTTCCTGTTTTGATATTTGCAATACTGCCACATGTTTTTTAGAAGGACAAGCAGTAAGTATACAGACAAAAGAGTGGTCACCGAAAGCTTAGAGAATCAACAGTGACAAGCTGGCTTGCCATGCAGTCCTTTGCTGATTATTTTAAAGTATGTCAGTCTGTGGATACAAACAAATGATATATCACATCATGATGTGAAGCAGTATGTATGACATTTATTGTGTAAACACATAATACAGGGCCTCCTGCTTCCTGATTGTGCTTGTTAGCTCTGTGCACGCAAGTATCTTGCAAACTCTACTACTCTGCATCTTGTTCTGATAAGGAATAGCTCCAATAGACAAATTTTTGCTCTCATCTGAATGCCTTAAGCATCAATGTGTATCTCTGACATGCTCTGAAAGACGTGTGGCTTATTTGCTTGAGTATTACTACCACCAGAAAAATCACTGCCACTTCAGCTCTGGCCTACAGATCTCTTTTACAGCACACTGCTTCTTACAGTCTTGTTATAGCCATGTTTCTTTGTGCCTGTTCAAGTTTGATCTCCCAGGTGGGAACGTATGCATCTCCTGGAGGCAGAAATTAGGTATTATTTTTTAATTTCAGCGCCATGCTCCTCTCGTGATGCTCCTCAGCTTAAAAATGGAGTGATACCACTTTCCATTGCTCCCATCTTACTTGCCTGTGACTGTGGGACAGGAGCCAGGTCCAGGCTATTACTTTGAAAAATAGACAGTAGATTTTGTAAAGGCTTTTTTCTTTATTCACCTTAAAATTATTTTCTTTATCACTCAGGCCACAAGTGAGGAGGAACCACAGGAGCAGGAACATGCCTTGCATATGGGGGTGACCCAGTTTGTGCTTACAGGCACAGTGAGCATGGTGTTCACGGCCAAAGTTTATTTTTCCAGTTAACTCAAACAGTGTCCTTTCTGTCCGAAGATAAAACTCACACCAGCTGTACACGGTGTACGAATCCTTCGCCTCCTCAGGGTGTGCAGCTCAAGGAACTGTGCCCACTGCAATTGTTCCCTGTGGCACAGAACCAAAGCAGGCACCCGCCACCAAGGACACCATTTGTGGTAACTTCCCCCACAAGGCAACATTCTGCAGCAGGACCAGAATGGAGGGGACCGCAAGGAACAAAATCTGCCTGGGTATTTCTCCTGACATGACAAAGTGCTAATACAGCCTGTGTGACTGCGAATAAAGAGATGACCAAGGGCCAAGGTATGGCTTTAAGGAATGGCATGATCCCACAGACAACAGGGAGGGCATTGCCACCAGTAAGACACTCAGAGTCCACAGTGGAGAGCACCACGAAGTGAAGAAGCATCATCGGCACTGGTACCAGCTCCTGGGTCAAAATCTGCCCTTAAGAAGCCTTGGGATTCTGGCTAGGAATCAAGGCTTGGAGCAAGTGCTATTAGGGAAATGCAGTCAGCTGCAGAAACACAAAATTATTTGGTCAGGTACAGATCCTGGCAGTTTTCCATTGAAGGAAAACCTGCTGTGGGCTTCAAAGGGAGCAGGAAAAGGCCCCTCCTGTCTATCTCTTGCTTTGGACAAGGATGATGAAAAACATTCAAAGCAGCAGCAAAATTAACACATTTGCAGGATATCAGCAGAATCTGCAGTTCTGAGCACTAGCTCTCGGGCAGGCCAGCAGGCAGCCAGCAGGGGTTTTCTGCATGCCAAACATTCCTAAAATTGTGGAAAAATCTTCCCATCCTTTCTCTACCAAAGCTGCCTGTTTTCCAAACAGTGATTGTGTGTTGGCAATGTGATTCTGACTGCTTGGGTGTGGGTAGCCACATTTGTGCTGCTGCTCTGCAAGGTGAAAGGAAAGCTATTTTAATTCCAGAGGATAAAAATGGCAGCTTCATTTTTCACCTTCTCTCAGTCCAGAACTTTCATTGCCAATGAGTGTTAACGCGCTGTGGGTGGATCTTCAACTGCTCTGTGTCATTTGGAAAGAGACAAGATCAGCTGTTTGTTTGTTTGTTTTTTCCTGTAAGAGTGCTGGGGTCTTAACTTTTCTCATTTGCTACAATGTTCAGAGTTTGGGAGAGTTTAGAACCCACCTGTCCTGCTCTTTCCCCATGTGCTGCTAATGTCTTGTTTGTCAGCTCCTTTGCCCAAGCTTTGAGCTGTTTTGAGGTTCTTGTCTCCTCATGCTGCAGGCAGTATGGTCACAGGATCTGCACTGTTCTTAGCCTAATAATGTTCTAATGCCTCATAAAGACAATAGTTGTGTTTCCGCATGGATTTAAGGCACGGTGAAAAATGTTACAGCAAAGACAGGTCGTGTGACGCCCTATGGAAGCGCTGCAAAGCCACGCTCTCTATTGTCCAATGCTTGGAAGTGCTTATAGGATTTACCAAAAGTTTGTTTCCTCCAGCATGTGTCCTGTGCAAATCTGGTTGCATAATATCTTCATCATTTAGATGGGATGTGATGCTGTCTGTGGGCTCTCTGGACAATTTGCCTGCCCACAGCAACGTCCCTGCCTGTGCCAAGCACAGAATCGGGGGCCGGTTGCACAGTAAAGAAGGTGTTTTGGCAGGTAGCCCCAGCCACAGCCCCCATCTTGAGATTTGTGCCTCATATGTGTGTTTTGGAGACTCATGCTGGGCTCACGAGAAATAGCATGGAGGCAGAACAGCCATTTTATTGTGACATTCTCCCCTCACTGAAAAGCAAAGGTGATTGTTCCACACAGGCTGCTGCAGGTACTTGAACTACCATGGGTATTTGAGCAAGAATAATGTAATAAAATCAGAAAGCCTATTTGTTATTGTACTCATTGAAGACCCAAGATAGGAATGTGCTTTTGACCCGATATAATATCCACTTTCACAAGAAAAAAAAACAGTGACCTTAAACACCAAAAAATAGAAGGAGCCAGGTCATGCACTAGTTTTTGAGAACTGGAGATAAAAGTCTGCTATAGACACAGCTAATGTTTAGAGGCAGACAGGACACAATAATATATGTTTAAGATATATGTGAACTTCTTTTAAAAATAATTGGTTTTATTTATCTGTTTGTTTTCTTTCCTGCTGTAGTACTTTTACACTCCTAGAATGTTGTAGTACAACTTCTACAATCTGCACTTTGACTCTGGAATTAGAAGAAGGGAAAGATCATTTGGATAGATGAATTTGTTACTTCAAGTTTCATTGAAAGGTTCTGCTGATGTAAATTAAGCTGTGCTGACTTAAGCCAGAAGCATATTTGGCCCAGCAACATAGTATAACATCACAGATGGCATATGATCTATGATTTGACAGTAGCTTGCAATTCCATCACCGTGTGAACCACAGTTCGTTAAATAAGACATAAAACCTACATTTTTCTCAAGTTCCAGAAAAATGAACAGGTTAATTCAGAAAATACTGGCTACAGAGCTAAAGTGGTTATGTTCAGCATTAATAATAATAAAAAAAGATTTGTGCAGTCCCCTCAGGAGAACTTCTGTATGTCTTTTTGCTAGAGATTGATGGTGCAGATAAAACCTAATGTCACAGAGAGCAGGATTTCCTTGAGCGATACAAATGAGAAAGACATGGTGTTAGAGCAGCGTTGCATTAAGTCGAAAGGTCAAGTTCAGTGTAGTGTTTTCCATTAAACAAGACCAGAAGTTGTATTGTCCCAAGCCTGTACATTTCACAAACAATGTCAAACTTCATTGCCATGCATTACTCTGTGGCTCCTTATAACATACAGTCTGGCAACAGGCCAAATGCAGATCTTAGGAGTCTGAAGACTTTGTGGTAAAGCTTCTGAGATGGCATCTAATCAGGCTCAGAGCCCAGAGGGTACCTGGGTAGGTAAAAGTGTCAGAAACTAATGTAACATAACCTTGCAGAAGGACTCCTAAAGGCAAGGAAAATAATTGGGAAAATGCAGGAAGGGAGCTCAGGTAGTTGTTAAAATTCCAAGGCAACCACATCTCCCAGCAAGTCACAACATGAGATAAGCAGTGGTGAAAGAAACCCTTCGTCTTCAGCTGGAGGAACAAGAGGCTACTGCAGTGTCTGGCTACTGCTCTCCCCGTCCCAGGTCCCAGCAGTGATTATGTTAACCATAATTATTATTAGGCAGGTCGCCACAAAGTTCCCCTTTAACCTGGGTGTTAAAGAACATTTTGGTCAAAGAATCTCTGCTGAGAAATAGAGAGACAAGGTAAAATGCATGTAAATTAGTGCTTTCCATCTCAGATCCAAAAGATGAAGGGAAACAGGAAGTTAGAAAATCAAAGCTAGGTCATTTTTTTTTCCTTGCCAGAGAAGCAAGATCAGTGATCAGAAGGGAAAAAAAAAAAAAAAAAAAAAAAAGAAAGAAAAGAAGAAGAAAAAGAAGAGGACTGGGTTAGGGAGCAGTTGGGCAATCTGAACATCCATAAATCCATGGGTCCAGATGAGATGCACCCGCGGGTGCTGAGGGAGCTGGCTGAGGTCATTGCTGGACTGCTCTTCATCATCTTTGCCAAGTCTTAGGAAACGGGAGAGGTGCCTGAGGACTGGAGGAAAGGAAATGTTACTCCAGTCTTCAAAAAGGGCAAGAAGGAGGACCCGGGTAACCATAGACCAGTCAGCCTCACCTCCATCCCTGGGAAACTGATGGAACGACTTATCCTTGGTGCCATTTCAAGGCATATTAGGGATAAGAGGGTCATTAGGGGCAGTCAACGTGGCTTCACCCAAGGGAAGTCGTGCTTGACCAACCTCATTGACTTTTATGAGGACATAATAAGATGGACAGATGATGGCAGAGCGGTGGACGTGGTCTACCTTGACTTGAGTAAGATATTTGACACAGTCTCCCACAGCATCCTCACAGCTAAATTGAGGGAGTGTGGTCTGGATGATTGGGTAGTGAGGTGGACTGCGAACTGGCTGAAGAGAAGAAGCCAGAGAGTTGTGGTCAATGGGGCAGAGTCCAGTTGGAGGCCTGTATCTAGTGGAGTGCCTCAAGGGTCAGTACTGGGGCCTGTATTATTCAATACATTCATCAATGACATGGATGAGGTAATAAAGTGCACCATCAGCAAGTTTGCTGATGACACGAAGCTGAGAGGAGTGGCTGACACGCCAGAAGGCTGTGCTGCCATCCAGAGACCTGGACAGGCTGGAAAGTGGGGCAGGGAAAAATTTAATGAAATATAACAAGGGAAAATGTAGAGGATTGCATCTGGGCAGGAACAATCCCAGCTTCCAGTATAAGTTGTGGAACGACCTATTAGAGAGCAGCGTAGGGGAAAGGGACCTGCGTGTCCTGGTGGACAGCAGGATGGCCATGAGCCAGCACTGGGCCCTTGTGGCCGGGAAGGCCAATGGCATCCTGGGTGGTTAGTAGGTCGAGACAGGTTCTCATTCCCCTCTACTCTGCCCTAGTGAGACCACATCTGGAATATTGTGTCCAGTTCTGGGCCCCTCAGTTCCAGAAGGACAGGGAACTGCTGGAGAGAGTCCAGCGCAGGGCAACAAAGATGATGAAGGGAGTGGAGCATCTCCCATGTGAGGAAAGACTGAGGGAACTAGGTCTCTTTAGTCTGGAGGAGACTGAGGGGTGACCTCATTAATGTTTACAGATATATAAAGGGTGAGTGTTACGAGGATGGAGCCAGGCTCTTCTCGGTGACAACCAATGATAGGACAAGGGGTAATGGGTACAAACTGGAACACAAGAGGTTCCACTTAAATTTGAGAAGAAACTTCTTCTCAGTGAGGGTGACAGACACTGGAACAGGCTGCCCAGGGGGGTTGTGGAGTCTCCTACTCTGGAGGCATTCAAGACCTGCCTGAACACCTTCCTGTGTTACCTCATCTGGGTGTTCCTGCTCCAGCAGGGGGATTGGACTGGATGATCTTTCGAGGTCCCTTCCAATCCCTGACATTCTGTGATTCTGTGAAGAAGAAGAAAAAAACATGTTATTTTGCTGAGAGCACCTCGCATCACACATCCTTTAGTTAACTGAACCATGTCCACATAAGCCCATTTAAGTCAACACTTCTTCTGTATTTATTGCTATGAAATATTCCATGTTTTCTTTTTGTGTTTTTCTCTTCTTTTCTTTACTTCCCTATATCCTCTTCCCTTCAGTGCTGCCTGACCTTACTTGTATCCTTTGGGCATTTTCAGGCCCACATCAAGACTGATACCTCTTTCCAAGTCTGTAAGCATCTGTGCTTGCTGAATGAAGCGTCCCCTCATCTCTCAGCTCACATCTTCTGTAATCGCAAAACGTGACAGGCATGAAATGATCCACCAAAAAACCTAAGTGTGAACATTGTAAAATCAGCCACATGAGGAAATATGCATCTGTACCTGGATATGTGTGTGCACATTTTATATCAATGGCGAATTACCAGATTGGAAGCTGATCATTTTGCTGTTGGTTATTGAAGCAATTTCATTGTTTCTTATTTCTCTGAGGAAAGCACTGTATGACAAGCTAAAGTCCTAGATATCACCGGTTTACTGTCAAAGGCATTTTTACGTGCTACAGCTACACTGTCCTTTTATTATTTAATTCTCCTGTTTTCTCCTTTTCAGTATTACTATTTTTTACAAGAATGACAAGAAATGCCTAAGGGAAATGCTTTAATTCTTTTCATCTATTATCAAACATTACCATTATGACCCAGTGCTTACGCATAGCCATAGGATTTGCAGGTAAGAGGAAGGACTATATTGATTTCAATGAGTGCTGCATTGGGCCAAATCTGAAAGTCAATCCTTTGGTAGATGAACTCTGTTTAAGGTTCAATATTAAGGGTTTTTTTTAAAAAAGGGGGGCAGCAAACAAACAACAAACAAGCTAATTAACAAAACCTGCTGGTTTATTTTTCATTCTTCTGGAGTGTGAGGTGAAGACAACAGCTGGTGGCAAGGGCAAGGAGCACAGTGCAGGGGTGAGCGCACACCTTCCCTTCCTCTCCCCACCCTACAGACACACATCTGACTTTTGCATGGAATGTGCTTTAAAAATACCGTTGGAGCAGCCAAGTAGGAAACCACAGGGCAAATCCTGCAACATTTTCTCAAGAATCCTGGTTTTCCCTTTGCTTGCCTGGGAGTGCTGTCTAAAACGACCTTCAGGAGGCAGCTTCTGAAAGCACCCTCATGATCCAGATGTTTTCTGATTCATGATTCATTATTTTCTTGCTGTAGCATTTTGATGGGGTTTTTGGTTTTATTTGGCTAATACAAAACACTCCTAGTGATTGAGTGTAGAAAATGTGCTTAGTGGTTAGAAAATAAAAGCAAGAGCCAAGACATCCAGATTCTGTTTCCCAGTCAGCCACTGACTCGACTTGAGTAATTCATGTCACTCCTCACACTTCAATTTCTTCCTTAAAGCACAACATTACTTACTTGCAGACTGTTGTTGTAATGCTTAATTTATTCATGTCTATGAAGACCTTAAAGTTCATGAAATGAAGGGCATTATGTAAGTGCAACACATTATTGATATTCTTCTTATTTTTCATCATAACTGAGGATGGAAGGAAAGCCAAATAAGTTTCCCAAACACTACAATGTTAGAGTTAAATTGTGTCATTGAAAATAGCAAAGAAGTGTCTTTCTAAAATCATAATTTAAAGGTTAGCTATCTTCTTTTGACAGGAAGGAAAGATTTTATTTAGAAAATTAGTGCCTGACCCTGGCAGCCCTCCTGCATGTAGGTAAATTCGCTATGACTGGGTAGTTAACTAGAAGAGAAAGGGGTTGCAGAATCAGACTCTTAATATTTACACTTGTAATAATTGCCTGCAGTAGGGTTCGTATTTCAACCAGTTGAAATATCCTGGGATATATTACCTCTTGGAAGGATATGTACAATTAATGAGACTTGAGAGGACATATCACAGAGCTAGTACGGGCTTCTGGTTTTGCTTCTGATACTTCATTGCAGTAGGATTTCCACCTAAAGAGCAGTACGCTATATGTTTAATCTAAGCAGGGTACTTGTACTAGAACATCTTACTGATTTTCACGTCTGTCACCGATTGCCAGCCATTCCTGTTTTGGGAATTTGATGAGAAGGTGCCACTAAAGTAATGGATGGTTGACATTAAATAATATGATGTTGAGACAGGAAATTATCTTGTAAAAATTAAATAATATATTTGCTTTGAAAAGTTATTTGGATTTGACAGAAGTAGAATAAGAATTTCACTAAAGTGATTATACTTTAGGGGAAGGGATGAAAGGATTTCTGGTGCTTCCTATATGTGTTCTCAGGCTGACCTTACGCCTTTTAAACTATGAATTTTGTGATTTCTCTTAGGGAAAAAACAAAACAGAAAAAAAAAAAAGAAAAAATATAACACAACAACAAAAACCCACTTTGAGGCGTGGAAATGACTTAACAACCCTTGAGACTGTAAAGAAGGTATGTATTTATTTATTCATTTATGGCACCGGACACACGGGGAATCATTTCACCTGATACGTGTGTAAATTTCCAGTAGCTGTGAGCTTGGTTAAATGCAGTAAATTGTTACATATTCATGAAGTTTTAGGAACGCCTACACATATTCATAACCTGTCCCCAAGAAGGCGGTTCTTATTACAATGAGTTCTGGGAGACCATTTCCACAGTCTCCACCTCCGGCTCCTCCTGGTTATGGCTGCGCAGTGATTGTGAACCCAAGTCCTCTTCTCTGTACACGGTCGCCTTTGGTCCAGTGTGATGAGTTGGTTAGGACTCAGACTGCTGAGTTGGTTAAAACTGGCGTATCTCCTGTCCTGTGCCCAAGTTTCTGTTATCTAGTTCACCCAAGGATGCACCAAGGATTATTATCTTTGCAAGGCATCAGCAAACTCCTGTTTCTCATACAATAAGTTACACAAAGCTAAGCAAGGCTATGTGGGTTAAAGGGTTAGCTCTCTTTGGCTCTTTAAGTCTAGTGATGTAGGGTAAGGGTTAGTTCGCTAAGTGTCAAGTGTTAGTTCTCTAAGTGTTAATTAGTTAATTGTCAATTCCCTGTATCAACCTGGCTGATAAGATGGAGACATGACCTTGAGCTGGATGGAACAGCTGAGGACTCTTATATTGAGTCCTGAGCAGGAACCTCTTGGCTGCCAACAAAGCTGGAAAAGGACATGCCACTTTCTTGGAGAAAGACTTTGAAACAGATATGCTAGCATGTGAGGACCTTTCCTAGAGAAGTCACCCCAGGTATTTTCCATCTGAATTCCCCTACAGTATAACTTCAAATGAAAGTGGTTTTTTCGCACGTCTTCTCTGTTCTCTTTGTATTTAAGGAGAATCTCATATCCAGCTGCAACTCTAGAGTGAAGCTTTCATAATTTCATCTAGTGTTTCTGACTTTGGCTCTTCCATTATGAGTTGCACAAGACTCAACACTATCCTTAGCCATAGCTTTTGAAATAATATGGTGACGTGAATCTCAATGATGTTTTTTTTCAAGTTGCTTTAACTATAAGAAGCAGAAAATAAGCTTGAAATGGGACCTGTAAGTGCATGGACAAAGCTACCCACCTAGCTAAAGCATTTCAGCCATGTCACTCTGCTTAGCTCCTTCTTTTCTACAACATAAATTGTCATTCTTCCTTTTCACAGGTCTTCTATGGCATTTTTCTCTCTCCTGTTCAGTACGACAAGATCAGCTCCCACACCTAATCACTCACAATGCTATCTTACAGTGCTCCCACACTGGATCTTTACACAAGCCCTTTTCTGCTTGTCATAGTTTAACCCTGGCAGGCAGCTGTGCCCCACGCAGCCACTCACTCACTCCTCACTGTGGGATGGGGGAGAGAATCGGAAGGGTAAAACTGCGAAAACTCATGGGCTGAGTTAAAGACGGTTTAATAGGTAAAGCAAAACCAGCAAGCACAGGGAAAGCAAAACAAGGAATTCATTCACTCCTTCCCATTGGCAGGCAGGTGTTCAGCCATCTCCAGGACAGCAGGGCTCCATCACACGTAACGGTGACTTGGGAAGACAAACCTCACCATTCTTTCCTTCTTCTTCCCCCAGCTTTTACTGCTGAGCATGATGTCATATGGTATGGAATATCCCTTTGGTCAGTTGGGGTCAGCTGTCCCAGCCATGTCCCCTCCCAGCTTCTCATGCACTCCTAGCCCACCTGCTGATGTGGTGGTATAAGAAGGAGAAGCCTTGGTGCTGTGTAAGCACTGCTTGACAGTAACTAAAACATTCCTGTGTAATCAACACTATTTTCAGCACAAATCCAGAACATAGTCCCACCCCAGTAACTATGAAGAAAATTAACTCTAGCCCGGACCAAACCAACCGACTGCTTTATGTTTTGTTGCTCCTTATGTTTTCTAGGTGGTCCCCTTGCTTTGCCTCACATCAGCTTCACAACTTGTCTTCTTCTCTGTGGTACCTACACAAACTTCTGCTTTCTTAGAGATAGGTTGCTAAGACTTTATCAGATACCCTTGTAGTTTAGAGTCTGACAATATTTATCTGCTTCTTTTGTCTTACACTAAGTGTCAAATTTTTTATAACAGAGTCTCTCTGCTTACTGTTTGTACAACAAGTAGCTGTAGGGTTTGGATCATCACTTTGTTTTTGGTTTCCTGAATAGGAACATTAGGCACCAGAACATTACTTACAGGCATGAGAACAGGACAGGTGTCACTGCTCTTGTTTACTGAAGGAACAGCACATGGTGAGGAGGTCAGGAAAATTAGTACATAGGTACATTGTGAAATATAAAGGAGAAACAAACATGGGAATGGACACAAGAGGGAGGAAAAGGAGGAGGAGCACAGAAGGTGACTAAGGAATACTATAGGAGCAATGAAGAAATCTAACAGAGACAAGGGAAAGAGGGGAGCTGAAAATGAAGTAAGAACAGCAGGGAGCCTGGGGAGAAGACAACAGGAAAAACTCCAGTCTCTAGGATCTCTGAAAGTTGATTTCACTGATGTAACTGAATGGTGACCACCGTATTACAAAATTGAGCTCACAGAGAAGACCTCTTGTACTGCTTTCACTAAAATCAAGTTTTCTTCATGCAGTCAGAAACTTTTCACCATGAAATTAAGTTAATGTTTTCTCCAAGTAGCTTTCTAGTGTCTGGGATTTGGTATGAAAAGAACATAGGAATTCATTGATACCTTGGCTGTTGCCAAGGTGATGGAGGACTTTCCAACTGCCCAGGTGCAGGTGCATGTTAGTACCAGGGAGGAGCAAATCCAGGACAGCAGACCGAAGCTGGTCAGCAGGATTATTCCATATAATGAACATCGTGCTTTACATATATGCAGGAACTTGCCAGGGAACTGCCATCTTTCCTCAATGACCACCATCCCATAGGCCTTCCACTCCTGTTCCTGCTCCTGACACGCACTCCAACTTCCATGTTTTCCCTGGAGCTGCCATGCTGGCCATGCCCGCCCTCCAGTGTTCATTGCTGGGAGCACATGCTCCCGCAGCTGGGCATGGCTTTGTATCACCCTTCCTTTGTTATTGTTCTAGTAAATCTGTTTCTATTTCAATCCACGAGTCCTACCTCCTTTTCCCTTCCTTCCCACGGGGGAAGGAAAGGCAAGAGAGCAGCTATTTACTCTTTTAGCCGCCATCCAGGGCTGAACAGTTAACAACCTCTTGCAACCTTTTCTCACATCCCTGTAGAGACTCAAAAAGCTATTTCCACCCACCCACGAGCACTGGTGATAATCAGCCCAGCCTGGATCTCAGAGTTGACAGTATACTTGCCCTGGGAGACTGCTGGTGCTTAAAGCCAGGCCCTCCCATGTAGCCCTCTGTGTCCATCTACACCCTCCATCTACTTCTTGGGACAGCACAGTTAATTTTTAAGAGACTTTTTAGTTCAGATGTTTCCATTCTTTCTTTCCTGAATTTTCCTGTACAAATAACAGATTGCATTGCATCTGACATATTGGTTTGATCTACAAAGGGAAAAACAAACCAATAGTGCTACTTTTCTGTTCCTTCTGTCACTCCTCCCATGCCTCTCTCTTTTGCCAGGTGTTTTTTCTTGGACTTTCTCCTAAAGATTTCTGTACAATTATTCATCTTGGCTTTCTATTGACTGTCTGCGTTTTATCGCTTCTATAGTGCTTTAAAAACACACTGCTAATTCTTCCATTGTCTTTTGAAGCAGAGACATATTTTTACCAGTTTACACACAGGGAAAATAAAGGAGGGAGGTTATGAAGCTCGTAGAAAGTATTCTGCCTGCACCCAGACCACAAAACCACAGTATGGTCTCTTGCTAGTGCTGTAACCAGTGTCCTGTGTCAGCCTCTCATTCCCAGATTTCTTCTTCTGTGTATCACAGACATGAAGACTTCAGTGCCTATATATTGTGGTCATAACAACTTCCTTTGAGCCTGGAGTGCAGTGACCTTCATAGGTCAGGAGGCACTCTGTGAACCTCCTGTTGCCTGGCAATACAATGACAAAATCAACTGCAAGTACTGTGCCCTGGGGAACTGAATCATCTTTATTGCTTCTCTCTGCCTTTTTGCTAGAGTAGTGCAGTCTTGGAGATATGAAAGCATTGGGGCTTTTTCCTATTTTTTCACCAAATGGAAGCAGAGAGGATTTTCAACAAATAGCATGGGAGAGTAAAAGCTACTGCTTCAGTCTACAATACTTGAATATAGAGCTAACTTCTTTAGACAATTATTTGAAGCACTAATACATAAGGCAGTATGTGTTTGCCAGTCAAAAAATGTATCCTTTTTTTGCCAAACTGTATTCCAAAATGCTGTTGTGAATTTTACAGAATTAACTTGTTGGCATTCCTCTAACCACAAAATCAAACAAAAATCTCCTATTAAAAACAAACAAACAAACAAACAAACACCAAAATACACACACACACACAAAACCCAAACAACAACAGCAAAACCCCACAACACCACCAAACAACTGTTCCATGCCTAAACCTAACAGTCCTTACACATGTTGGGAGCTGTCTTTATATAAGCTATTCCCTTTGTACTTTACATGTAAGCGTGCTTTTTTGCATGCTTAACCAAAAACTTAATTTTGTAATTAGTATCAGAAATGCTCTCACATATGGGAACAGAAACAATGTTAATGCTATGACTGATTCATAACAACTGAGTTAAATGGATAAAATATAGCTCACGTCTGTGTAACCCCTAATGGCACAAACTGAAATTAACTAAATTAGTTTGAGAAAAATCAGTTCTTGAACATTTCAGAAAAAGGAACTAAATTTTCTGATAAAATTGTTTGGTCTTGTTGGTCCTTTACTAATAATGTATTCCAGATAATCTTCTAATTTGTGGAAAAGTATACAATTCTAATTCTACTCACAGTCATGAACATTCCATTCTTCTCTTTAAATTATATATAGAAGAAAATACTTGTCCTATTGAAGTGTCTTTTTTTAAGATGATGGGTTTTAAAGCTTTTATGTCCTGCAGAGTGGTGGAAAAGACTACTTTGTCTCAAGAAATATTACAAACACTTCAGATGGCAGATGATTTGATCAGATGATCAGTAATGAAGTGCCATGTTATGGGCAAGCATCTTTTTGGTCAGCAGTTGCTCATTTCCCTTTAATCTACAGCATCTATTTTTGCATTATTAGAAGATAAGCAAGTTAGACTTATTATACTTAACATTATATGATTGAATCAGTTCTGTAGTAAAATCACTACCACTACTGTTGGCCATTGAAAATTCCTTCTCAATAACAATGAATGCACTTCATTCATCATTGTACATCCAAGTGCATACTGTTTGTTACTGACTCATCCAGTCTTTAAGAACATTTATATCCCCAAAACACAGACCTTCTTTCCCTGCATTTTCAAAACTGAATTTATAAAATACTTATGCATAAAAATAGTGTCAGATTAGACAGCCTGAAACGAGGCCAACACCTCTCTAACATAGTTCTATGATGCATCAATATACAGAGGAACTTTATGTGAGAGCTCAAATTAATTCTTTTAGCAGTAGAGGAGTACTGACACAAAATTTCTGTGGCTTTCAGAGATTTCCTGAGATAAGTTGAAATAAGAAATTAATGCATTTTATAAAGGAACCTATCATTTCAAGGATTAAACAATCTAGCAGAAGGACTTGAAATCCCACTGTAGTCCATGTCTTCTCAGCTGCAGATACATCTACTTTTCCATCTGCCTCAAAGCTATTTCTGTACACATTGTTACAGAGGCCCCATAGATAATATATTTTATGTTAATTTTTTTAATGGGAAAAAGTTTCAATCACATTTGGCCCTGAGGATTTTCCCCTGTATATAATTCTTAGCACAGTGTTGGTCTGTGCTGAAAAAGTGACACTATGATGGTCATCTTGCAATAATTTCTGCAGCAAGAGGGCTCCTACAAATTCCCACCAACAATTTGACTTTGTAGCAATCTCTATACATTTATCTAATGAGTATTCCAATGAGTTCGGTGCTGTAAATTCATTGCTCTGGTCTCTGTTTGTCTTCATCATGGTACTGCAACTCCTATTTAGCCATATTCTCAGGATGCTCAGAGACATGGTGATGCTTGCCTAGACTGCTAATGTCTAGAAATTGGTACTACCAATGTCACAGACGAAGCCTGTTCACTGGGTTATTCATCAGATGCTTACATGATGGCTCAAAAAATCTAAGCGTTCATTCCTTCATAAAGATGATGATCTTCCACATTCTATTGTATTTAAATTTAGAGTAAAAATTCTACCAATTACTTGCAAATGTGACTGATTGTACTTGCTTCTTAAGGGCTACACTGCTTAGTGCTGATGAGTCAAAGCGTGTTTTTTGCTGTTCCTTTGGGCTGTGTAAGGTGGTTTTGCATGTGGGTCAACTGCCCCCAGCTGAGAAGGTACCAGGAACGTCATGGTGTCTGGATAGGTGATGGCTTCGTCAGCATCACGTGATGGTGCGACAAACTGCCCAGCAGATATTAGTAAAGGTGCCTATCTTGGCAGATTCTTCACAGTAAACTCTTTCCCAAACACATCTGAATAGGGGACCACAACAGTTCTTCCTGTGCCTTATTTCCTTTTGTGTATTTTCCCAAAGCCTAATGTAGTGCATTGAGGTCTGCAGTAGGACCATCCAGGGATTAATAACTCACTGTTTGGGGTATCTGTGTTGAAATCTCTCCAAAGACCCAAATACACACTGGCTAAAGCTTTTAATTGGAGACCAACATACCTAATAAATACCTAAGATATGTTTTATTTCTGAGCCCTGGAAGGTAGCTGGAGTGAGGATTTTCTGTTTGTACAAAGCCACTCTGTTGCACAATCAGTCTTCCTCTTCGCTAAGCCTTCCAGTTGTGATTTTATTTACTATTTATAAAGTGACCAAAGTATCAGAAGCATCTCTCAAACAGAGACACAGTTCCTCACATCAGGAATTTGCAATCTAAATAATGAAGCCTTGGGGCCAAATCCATTGCTGACACAGGCAGGCACAGCTCCACAGCGTTCAGCTGAGTTGCACTTGCTATTCCAGCAGCAAATGCTTAATCTTGTGTTTGCAAAATTAGATGTTGCTACTGAAAGAGTTTCCATATAGAAAATTTGATTAAGTATTTTACAGCAAGAGGAAAAGTTTGCTTTGCTGTGTAAGTGTCCTGGTCTGTTTGAATGGAATTTTATAATTAACATATGAAACAACAATTTAAAAAGCCGATTAGAGACTTGTTTCATCAGGGGCATATAATTTGCAATTATTTAAATTGCATTCTTCTTTAAGTTGAAAAGTGAGGGTTGCAGATGTAAAAGGTAAAAGAAAGTGAAGTTAAAAATTATAGTCTATGGCTCCGAGAGAGTATGTGAACCAGAGCATATACTTTGTGATGAGATGAACCTTTCATTTCTCTTGAATGGCTCCAAAGATCTTGACCTGTCTTTCAGCATACAATTCTGCCATTAATTTGACAGAAACAAAAAGGTTTTCTGTTCCTCGTATTCCATTTATTGTTACACCCTTAGTATGGCAAGAATAAGTATTAAACTTTGAAATGTATTGTCAGTTGTGGGAATGAATCTCTTCTCAGTATGCGTATCACAGACAAATAATAGTTTTAGATATTTCTTACTTGTAGTGGATATTCTTAACCACAACATTCAGGACTTGTGCTTCCCTGAGGGAAACAGCAGGAGGAAGACCATATATTTTTCAGGTCAAGTCTTCAGTTTGATGGTTTTGGACAGGTTTGTTAGTATTGTCTTTTTCTTGATAGCAGAATTTATTTTCATTGTTTCTCTTTAGCAGATTTGGTACTGAATTTATAAATAATGGTGTAAAAGGATATCCAAGCCAAACTCTGTGAAACTCTAAAGTAAGCATTAAAGGAGAGCTATCCATATATACCTCATTTCAATGTAGTGGCTTTGGCTGTCTGTAGAGCTATTTGGGAAATCAGGCGCAGTGGGGGGATCCAGGGTCAGACAGGGGGATGAGAATGGACCAAGGCTGGGACAGGGTGATGGCTTGGTTCAGGGCCACAGCTGGGTACAAGCAAGGCAGCAGGGATGGAGCAGCTTCTGGGGCCAGGGCTTGGCCCCTGTCCTGAGCCCCACAGCCAAATCTTCTATTGGGGTGGTGCAGTCAGGGCACTAACAGCACAAATGGTGCTCATCTTTATTCAGTATGACCAGGTGCCTCAAAGTGAAGCCATTTAGGAGATTCTGGAAGGCACTATGGATGATATTTCACAGAGCAATTTGCCCATCTTTTCCTTTTTTCTTCTCTGTGGAGGATAAGAAGGGTCTAATATACAGTCCACCCTGCAGAAGACCCAGCTGAGGACAGGGCTGCATTGGCATGAGATGCTGCCACAGAGTCGCTTCCATGGGGAGCAGCTAGCTGTTGGTCTGAAAAAAAGAAAGGAGGCTTAGAGAAGTCTCACTTTTTTATATTTAGTGCACTTAGAATAACTCTCATAAAATAATGGTGGAATCAAAACCACAGAGTTTCTTCCCCGCCCTGGTAATCTGCCTTCAAATGATGCAGATTTTTACCTCTGAGTCTTGAACTACAAAGGCAAATTTAATGATTGTATATACTGTGTATATTCTCAGTCATTTCTCAGACTTTCAATAATCTCATCATGGGGATACTGGGTCTTTTATTGAGTAACGATACGGTAAGTCAACAATGACAGGCATAATCCACAAATTATTTCAGATTCTTCTATAATTCCCACCCCCACTATTTTTATTAATTTCTTTAATGAACATTGAAGTCAGACATTAATTGTATAATGCTGCAAAATATGCTAAATGAAATTAAAACCACCACTAATAAAGATTTTTGTAATATTTTTTTAACCATAAAGAGTGTAAATGTCTTCTCCTGAGATCTACCATGCATATTTATGCTCTGTGAGCTGTTTTTATTGGAGGCTTAAATAGACTACATAATTTCTGGGCCTCTCTCCCAGGCTGTGCTGCTCTGTGAGGTGTGCCTTCCCCCAGGCTCAAGAAGAGGAAAGGTACTCCATTCGTAGGGCTGGTTCCAGCATGGCTTTCCTATCTTATTCATCGAATATAGAGAGATGACAGTGCTCTAAACAGATGTTATTCAACATGAGTGAGATCACCAAAACCTGAGACCATAATACAGCTCTGGGAGAAAATCCCCCTTGATGCAACTCCATTCATTTAAATTGGTTGCACATTCCTTCGCACCAAGCCTTAACTTGGCCCGTGGTCAGGTTAGTGCTTTGTCATAAAGCCATGAACAGATATCTACATTGGCAATGGTAGGCAGCCTCTGTCCCATGGGCTGGTGAAATCATCACACTCCAGATAAGTTTCTAGATAATTTCTCTTCCAGGGTTTAACATACTTGGCATCTCAGCTACTATTTTTTTTTTTTTTTAATTAATGCTGAATTTAGAGATTAATCACTGTCACTATTTGGCCAGCATGATGTCATTTAGACCAGAATCTAATCTACTGCACCACAAAGTCTCCGGAGTAATTCTAAACTAACTCAGAGAGGATTGGAATTGTGCAAAAGTATGTCTATGCAAGCATATTTGCATACATTCTGATCAGCAAGTGTTCCAATCTTATTCAAGTTCAGTTCTCCTGCTTGCATTCTCAATGTGGCTGCTAGATACATTATGTTATTCGAATTTTGTTTCAGGCTTTCCTTTGATCTATACATTCCTTTTCCTGCAAATTAGATCAAAGCCTACAGGATCAGAAACAAATCTGAAGAAAAAAATATATATAAAAAGTTGACCATTTCTCTTAAGATTATTCCATTATTATTTCTACAGTCAATTTATTTGAATAGGTGGCGAAATGTGGTATACACACACAAACAACGTAGAGGTCCAACTTACTCATAACTAATTGCAGGTAGAATCCAGCTCGTGAAACTCAGGAAAACAGCAACACATAAGACCTTCTCTTATTTTTATGGGTAACATGTTGTACTTTCTGTTAACTCCAAAAGAAAACAAATACTGTTTTCCTGTAGAAATCTTGATGGACTGGAGAAACAATAGAGGGATGAACAGTAAAGCAAACAAATTCCACCAAGTGGATGTTGATTTTACCTCTCTCTGAACTGTGTGTACAAATTAAATAACATAACCATGATGTTATAACAAGTAGCTGGAACTTCTTAGACCTGGATAGAGTCAAGTTTATTTTCATGCATTTTCTGACCTACAGACAGAGATTAAAATTAGTGAGTAGACGTAATCGTTTGCAAAAATATGTTTCTTTTTTTTTTTTTTCTAGCAACACTTTCAATCCATTGTTCATAGGCCTTGTGGCCCCATGGGCTGTTCCTACATTTTCTGAGAAATGGAGTTAAGGATGGCAGCTCCACAGTCAATATGTTTATATTCTCTCAAAATCCCCCAGGAAATTTTTAGGGATCCTGAAACTGCACCCAGTGGAACCATAATTCTCCATTTTCTGGGGCTCCCTCCCGATCTGCATCTCCTCCAGCCTCCTGCATCCTGCATCCTTCCCTCACCAGCAGCACACTGGAGAGCAGAAGGTTTCAGCCTGTTGGGTGTTGAACTGGGAGTTAACGCACTGAGATGACAGTGGGTGAAATGGGATTCAGCTCTCGGTGTGTTTATACACGGGGCACAGGGATGCCAGATGTAGAGGAGAAGCCCTCTTCACAGTAAGCATCTCTGAAGCATATGACTTCTGTATTTTGCTTCAGCTTGGAGCTGTCTGGCCTGGCCAAATGTCAGCATGGTGACTATGTAAACAAATGTACAGATGATTTTTTTTCTCTTGCACAGCAGTTATAACAGCTGTGTTCATGATTGCTCAGCTTGTGTATAACTAATGCAGTGACTAGAAAGTCGGGGGTGGAGGGGGGTATTTTTTTCAGTTATTTTTTTTAATAAAGAGAAAATAAAGGCTTTAACTTCCCCTAGAAACACAAGAGCCCTTTTACACTCCTCTTGACCATGGATCACTGCTAATTTTTTTTTAAGTTTCTTGAAGCACATAATCAGATTTCTAAGAATAGAGCATTGCTAGATTTTACACAATTTTCCAAAACACAGGGGTTTTTCCCAGGGTCAGGGGATGAGATCAACAGCTAGAAAATGTGATGCTTTTAGAGTCATCATTTTTTATATGGAGAGAGAACGTGCTGCTGTGCACTGAGGATCTGTGTAATGCTTATACCCTGGTCCTATAACTTAATGGATGCTATTTTTCAATTATTTCCTTGTTACACTCTATTATAATTTTTTAATGTTGAAAGGGAAAGAGAAACCCATGCTACTCACATTCTAACACAGAGAAATATTAAGCTATATGCTCCTTCCCAAAAGTCTCGTTTTTTATGTTGTTCACTTTTAGCGTATTGGTACTAATACAAAAATGAGAGGCTGTGAAATTATGCATTACCTGAGAAAACTAATGGATTTGCCAATTAAATTAGCCCTTTCATGGCAAACCTCAGTTTCTGCAAAGGACAGTGCTGTTGAACATGACATTTCAGCTCAGACATCTGAGCTCTGTGGAAAGCCACGCCTATGAAACTAGGGTAAAATCAAACTTATTCAGGGGTGCATCCACTCCCTTCTCATCACAACTGAATCTTCTCGAGAGAGGAACAAGGCTTCCGTGTGCTGAGCTCCTGCATGGAAACAGTGCAGCTGGCTCTAGTCTTCCATCTGAACATGTGTTTTATGCACTGCCCATAGAAGAAAGATTGCAGAGTGCATATATTTTTATTTCTAAATTTATGAACTAGACTAAACTCCAGCTGCCTTACATTACTAAAGTATTCTCATTAATATTATTTTTTTCACCTATGTTTGCTTGGTTTGCAATAACTTATTAATTTGAGTGATGTTCAGATCAGATATTTGATCCTAGCTAAGAATTGAGTTCAGGAAGAACTAGTATGTGTTCCTAGAGTACTTTTTTGAAATAGAAGTCCTGTTGTTCTGGTAATTTTAATGTATTTTTAAAAATTATAGTCACTGTGAATCTCTAATTATGTGTTTGGAGCATTTGCCCATTTTTTAAAAATTCAAAACAGGTTTTTAAAAAAATCATTATGAAATATTATTTGAAAGCAAATATTCTCAAGATTTAAAATAATATTACATTATGCATATTATTTGCTACATGATAAGTGAATGCATAGAAACAGTAGCATCAGCTTCTTGTATTCACTCCAGTGCCTGGAAGCACTGATTGATTTTGTCCTCTGCATTTTATGTGGCATGTAGCATGAGTACTTCTGAAGAATGAATGCTCATAATCTAATCCAATCTAATGGAAGGGAGCTTAATCATACAGAACTTTTAAGAAATATTGAATTCACACAAATATATGTGAGACAAGTGACTATTTCACTTGGGTAACACACACAGTAATATTTTTGACATTACATAAGATCCATTGGATAACATTATAAAGATTATTTTATTAATTTCTATTACTAAAAATCGGTAAATTTATTATTCTGCAGCAAAAAAAAAAATCACTAACAATTTGAGTTTTCTTTAAAGACCGAAAAACAAAATGTGTTTCAACTAGATTAACAACATTTCAACTTTCTGTTCATATGTGAAGTGAAAAATTGCAACATTTTGAAGGAATCTGATAATCTCTTGAAAAAGAATGGTTGCAAAAATGACAAAACATTTGATTAGAAAGCAGTTATTAATTTTTTCAAAGGATAGTTACACTTACCGAGTCTAGAAAGCGGTTTACAAGGAGAAAGTAATTGCCAATATGTTACGATATTCCACAAAATCTGGCTAACAGAATGATCCTTAATAGACTATGGTACGGCACAATTTAAGGCAGTTTTGAGTTCTAGTAACTATTTTTGTGATTTTTTAAAAAATAATTCAGACTTCTATATTATCAAAGACTTTATATGGAATTTTTGTGCAATTTGTTTTGCCAGTAATGCTCTACTGAAAAGCACTCCTGACCCTAAATTTCCAGGAAATCCTTTTATTTGTGAAATTTCTTTTAGATTATAAAGTCTGCGAACAAAACGTACAGAGTCTGTCTAATCTACTGAAAACTAATCCACAGGGGAAATGCTTCCTCCAGTTACACACATTACAGTTCTTATCCCTCTCCTGTGCTTCATATAGAGAGTTTTGAGGTCTTGAGACCTCACTGTGCTTTCGTAGTGCCCTTTGGCAGAGTAAATTGAACCACGCAAAGGCACCCTTAGTGCAGCATAAATGTGACCACAAGAGGAGCCAGAGCACAGAAACTGTTCCACTACACCAGTTCTGGACTATTTTCCTTGGCAAGGTGCCTGACTGAGCCTTAACGTTGCAGAAGCCAAGGCAGGAACTACGCTGCATCTTTGCATGGTGAAGCTGATCAAGAGAAGATGAGTAGGGTTTTGGATGACGGGGTTTTGCTGAGCTGGAAGCACTCCCAGCAGATGAGAGGGGTGATATCGTCTGCGAGGTGGGGCGAGGGACTTCAAATCCCAGCCACCTGCAGACGCTATTGAAAGAGCTGTGGCATTGAAGCTGGTGACTCAGTTACTTCCCAGTCTGCCTGTTTTTGTGATGCACGGGGCTATCGCATTCTGTCATTCCTATGAGGATCCATTGTCTAACGTGTTGTGCTGGTAAGGACCCAAGACATGAGTGGCTGGTTACCAGGCTGTATGTGTGTCTGCTTCTGTGCCAGATTTGTGCAAGCCTGGAGCCCAAGCCGAACTTAACACAGTCACCACTGGGGTGCTGGTGAACAGCTATGGCAAAAACTACCAATGGCCTTCACATTTCACCCATTCACATAGTCTAAATAATGGAAACATGGCACTTTATGGCGTTTAACAAGACAGGAGAATGAAGCTGTTGGAGGATCCAGGGTTAATGGGAATATGATGATGACTCAGTAGCAGCTTCGTCAGGGCTGCTTCAGCAGTTCATATTGCTGCTTCTGCTCTTCAGCTGGGAAAGAGCTTTCATTATTAAAGATCTTCATTTTGTCCTGATACTGCAGTCAGCCTAGCAGAGATTCTTTCGTAACACTGAAATGATTTAAGCAGCAGCAGCCTTGACTATAAGTTGGCTAAATCCAGAAAATAACTCCTAAATTGCTTTGTGTAACAGCAGCCAAATTCCACATACCAGTTAGAAAATTCACACAACATAGTGATCACCCAAGTGCTTGAGTGTTCAGATACTGACAAATATATTCAGTTATTCAATTTTAATTTGCAGCAAAGCCTTGGCAGAGCTCAAAATCTATTCACTTCCAGAGTCACTACAGCCTGGGGTAGGCATCAGATAAGGTATTATTCACAGGACACCTTTCAACACCATCTATATTTTTCTTTGGGTTGTTAAGATCTGAGTTGACTACCATCTGAGGATAGCCTGTTGGTTTTAAGTTTTAATGGCTTGTTTACTATGTCAGGAATAGGACAGATTTTCTGCTCTTATTTCACTGCTTCTGTAGCTTTTTAAAAAATTGCTGCTGATACAAAGATACATTCATCAGAAGTTCACTTTACACAAAAACTGCACTTTTAATTCATTGGTTTCCTGACAATTTCCTTAGACTAGAAGCACAAGATGTGTCTTGTGAAATGCACATGTCTTGCAATTACAGAGAACTCAGAGGCTGTGATATGCACCAGTTATTCTGCAGAAGTACTCGTAATTGCTATTCAAGACTGGAGTGTTCACTTTTCATCACTAAGAAGGGATTTTTATTATTTCTGTGGTTTATTGTCCATGCAATACAATCTCTGATTCAAGGTGCAAAGTCCTATTCCCTTCAAACCAGCACTGCAAATTAGGCTATTTTATAAAACAAAAATAAATCATTTTACTTAAACCATTATAATATAAAAACTTTTGTATCCCAACCAATGCAAAGGCCTCATTACATCATTCATTTGTTAAGACAAGAGGAGACAGCTCTGCTATGGAGTAGTGTACTTAGGAACCAACATGTTTAAATATTAACTGAAATGTAACCATTTAACTAAGCAGTCAACACAAACGCAACATAATTATGGCATCTTATTGTTCCTTTTTACTCTACAGCTAACCGAGACTGTCCACTTAGGTAGATTTACAAGTCTCATCTAAGAAGAACCTTGTGTGTCACAGTGCCACAGGAATCACCTATCAAGGGCCATGTGACACAATGGTAGGTTTTGATTGCAGTGCATATTACATTACAACAAATGTGGGCAATGTTATTTATAGTTACATATATTTACATGGTGTTATGTACATGTATCTAATCATAGTTGCAAGGAAAAACGTCATCTTCTAAAGTTCTTGATAAGAAATGTAGGGGCATCAAAGTTAGGACAGGCCATTGACAGCTTCCTAATCTGTTTTCCTAAATGGCAATAATCATACACTAAGCTATTTTGAAAATTGGGTCCCATTATATAAGATCTGCCTTTGCAGACCACAGGTGCCTTTGCAGGTTTACTCAGCGCAGCGAGCAGCAATCAAGATGCTGACATTTATTTCCCAAGTCATGCGATTCACTTCAGAGCTGTGAAAGCCACCACACCTCTGCTGAGTCATGAAGTGATTGAGGTTGGAAGGGGCCTCCTGCTCAAAACAGGGTCACCAAGAGCAGCTTGCTCAGGGGCATGCAGAGTTGGGGTTTGTGTATCTCCAAAGATGGAGGCTCCACAACCTCCCTGGGCAACCTGTTCACTGACCTCTGTATCCCCTATAAACTTTATTCAAAGTAGAGGTTTCACTGAAGTCACCAATATATTTACTTCTACTCCTACCGACTTGAGATGGTAAAATATGTTGACAGCAAGTCATCTGAGATAGTGAACAGCCAGACAGAAAAATGACACAGTCCCCAGGCATATAGATTACCAACAAAACACAGTAACCACCAGACAATATTAAGTTCTTAATATTAGAAAGGTTTTTTAAGAGGCTGGGTGAGAAGGAGCTATAATATATAAATGCAAAGTATATTATTACTATCATCTCATTTGACTGACAGTTGCATTACAGCTGAGATACAGCATGGGCTTTAACCCTGTAATTTCTGATATTCTGTATCTTTTCAGACCTGTCCAGCTGGTTGTTATTAAAGATCTAGAGAGCAAAACACTGAACTGTTTCCTACTAAGAAGTATGTCAGGTGATGCCTAAACAGTCTGTTTCTAAATCTTCAGCTGCTTTAGCTTTTACAGTTATCAAAGCAATATTCTGGACAGTACAAGTGGGAGTGTTGTTAAACACTTTGTCTTTAAAAGCTTTCCAAAGGCAATTTTCTCTATCATTATCATCCTGGAATTTGATAGTGCTTTGCAACAATAGCAACAAAACTCAACTCGTATTTCTCAGCCCTAGGAAGTAAAGCTTTTTAGACTGTCACTATAGCTTCTGATAACAACAGCTTGGTAGAAAACACCAGCCCTCGCTCTAGATATTTAGTGCTTATTGATTTAAAAGCTAGTGATATTTAAGTGTCGTTAAGATTGACATTCTGGTTTTTGTTTGAGCTTTTAATGTCCATTTCTTATGCCATTACTACCTACAGCCAGTTCCAGAAAAATATATTTTTGATAAAGCTCTTTTTAAATTAAATGGAAGCAAAATAAAGCATTACACACTGTGGATTACCAACAAGGAATCCCTTTCCAATAAAATGGATTTTCTTTCCTGTGAATCAGAAAAAGGGTGTTTTTTCATGAAAAAATATGTCTGAAAGATTGCTGACATTTTCTGATGAAAAAAAAGAGAAGTAAAAATCTCAGATGGCGAAGCTGGTTAAAATTTCCTGCTAATGTTTTCTAAATCTGAAATGAGAATGCAAGCATAAGAGACAGCAACTTTCTTTTTAATCACAACTTGTAACAATGGTATCTAAATCCATTTCAGCTGGAGATACACCTGAATATATATGCCTGTATCTGGATCACTGCTTGCAGTACGAATGTCTCTCTACAATATGCAAACAACTTCTACGTGACATATTTCAAATTGTATTAAAAATAGGATCAACACTATGTCTGCCTTCTGCTGCAGACTGTAACAGCCCCCAGTAAAATGGCTGCTGATCTCTGCAGAGCAGAGGTCTTGGAAACAGACAGCAGCAGCACACCAATAGCAGAAGCAATCACAGTGGCATAAGTCACACTTACTAAATCCAAATTGCGGGGGTTTCAGTACAATTGTATTTCAGTCCAAGTTTCCAGCCCTCAAAGGGCAAATCCGATGTTTTGGAGCATGTAGGCATGATATTTAAACTCAGCTTTTACACCCGAAGTTTCAGTGCTCATGTCCAGCGTAATCTTTTATGGACACTTGCTATTGCTTCTAAAAGCCTTGCAGGTCTTTTTTTGTCAGCTTCAGAATATGGTGAGGTGTCAAACCTAATTTTTCTCACAGCTCCTACATGCCAGTAGGTTGCTGTTAGAAAAGTTATTGGAGTGAATCATTATGCTACTTCCATCATAAAAATGAATATGCTGTAGGGGATGCTCTTCTTCAAACAGATGGCAAATGTTTCTGAGAAATGCATAACAGGGTGGTTCAGCAGTACAGGGTACTACAGAGTTCCGTGGTCATTGCTATGTTTTGTGCTGCCAGATGTACTTTATGGTAATTGCTTAAAAAATCTATCAAAAGCTAAAGTCCTCTTGCAACCAAGCAGGAGCTTGATTTGCACATGACCTCAAGTTGCCAATTACGTGCAAACTTCCGTAAGAACTTTTGGCGGTTGTTGGCTACTTCATTGTTAGCACTTTCATACAAACACTAGTACTTTAAAGCTGCAATTGGTGGAGAGACACAGCAAGGGTTAGAATTCATTTAAAATCACTCTGTGTGTACATGAGTGTGTGCATGTGTGAGTGTGCCTGAGTGTGTGCAAGCAATCAGAGCTCCCTGTGGCATAAATCTGCTGAGAGGTGGTTCGGCACCTGGTCCCTCAGGTTTTGGCAGAGACCTGGGCCAGCTCTGTCACGTCCTGGTAAATGTCCACATTGACAGTGGCTGAATCTGGCAGACCTGGCAGGGAACCACACAAACCTGGATCCCCACTGTCAGCACTGTGGATGGCAAGCCTCTGGCATGGGGACAACAGGGTGAGGCAGCTGGGGGCTCACACCTGAGATTTTTCTGGAGCTCATTGCAGTGGAACACATCTATCAGAATCCTGCTTGCAAACATCTCTTTGGAAAAGCAAAAAATAGTTGTCAAAATATTACGGAGCAGAGTAAAAACCTCTAAAAACACAGGCCCTTGCTCTCATCTTAGGGATGTGCTACTAGAAAAACACTGTTAAGGACTGAAAAGTTCTTGGTGACATACAGGTTATGTTAGTCATGGAAGTTAAGCAAATACTTAAAAAAGCATGATATTGAATGGCACTTTCCCGATAGCTAGGGGAACCTGTGCACCTTCAGCTCATTAATATCTCCGTGGCCCCTTCAGAGCTGTACATATAATGTCATCTTTGCTCAAGCTCAAGGGATGCGTGAGGGGCAGTGAGAGAAGTTGAGATGAAAGAGAGCAGCTGGGAAGGGATCAGGCAAGTTGTTACCCTTTTGCAGACACATTTTAGGCACCTTCAGTATATCAATGAACAATGTTTAACTCGGCTCCACCACTATAAATTAATCTGCATTGAAAAAAAAAAAGTTGAATACAGTTTCCTGTTCATCATATGCCAAACACATCTCCAGTGATGGGCTGAACAGCCAGTATTGAGGATTTTGTAAGTTCTTGCATCAGGACAGACATGAAGGGAAAAGTTTTTGTTCTCATTGTCACAATTATAGTTTTTTTTAAATTAAAGGCATTGTTGTCCTAGTGCAAATAATTACATCTATAAATTTTCAATATTTTTTAAATTATTCCAATTATGTATTGCATTTTATGTATTACATAAATTATGTATTGATGTCTCATAATCAGAATTTTTGGGTTACGTATTGCCCAGACATGTAAATAGATACCAAATTTCTTTGCCATTTTCAAAAGTACTAAGACAGTAGTTTACATACTTACACGCCTGTATATCTTGGCAAGAGTACCAACACAACCTCTGTGTGTGTAAATAATTGCAATACAGTGGTTTGAGCCTATGTAACATTGTTGAAAAGACTATAGGCCAAGGTAAGACAGAAGACATGCAGCTATGGTGTAGTACATTTTCAAGAACTGAATGTCACACTTCCCCAGATGCTTTGCAGACGAGCTGTGGCATACCACCTAAATTTAACCTTATGTCAAATCCTTGCAAGACTGTTCCCATATGCAAGACTACTCATGAAAGCTTGGACTAGATGAACTTTTGAGGTCACTTCCAACCTGGACTGTTCTATGATTCCATGATCTATCAAAGGAAATTCGGACCACTATACGGTAAGTGACTGCAAAGACTGAACTAGCTGGCCAAGTTTATTCCTCAGGAGATGGATTTCAGTGGAGATGTAGAACAAGTTATTTGGCCCAATGACTTTGGATCTAACTTTTGCTCTTTTATTTTACAAAATGTTCAATGAAACCAACAAGAGGTTTTTACTGAGTAATGTATCGCTTAGAGCAATACTGGGAAGCAGAAGAGAGGCCATCATACCAGGTGAAATATTTAACAAAACACAACTTCTATGTCAATGGTGTTTCTCCCATTGAGCTTAGTCGTGATAAAGGTAAAACTGAAACCCTGAACAAATTTGTGTGACTTGAGCATTTCATTCTCTGAATTAATAATGAAGATTATTTGTCTTTTGAAGTGCTTATTGCCCTTTAACAAGAGGCTTGGAGGGCTAAACAAGGCAATGTGATTAAATAGTAAAAAGCAACCAAGTAAAGATAACTTATGGCATGAAGGAAAAATATGACAGTAAGAAAAATTCTTCTGAATCTGGATCTTACACACTCTGAGCCTAAATCAACATAAAGTTGGTAAATTCTTAATCTTTCTCATGTAGAACCCTCAAAATCTTCAGTAGCTGGTGAAAAGCACTGTAAAGAAAGCATTAGATGTCTTCAAAACCAGACTGTTTAAAAGCAAAATTGAGATGTGTAACTTAGTAACTTGACAAACTAATTGTCCTGATTTTCATATGTACTGAAAAATTACCATAAACTTTCACAAGAGTTAGCAGCCATGATAGTTTGAAAATTATTCTGAAGCTTCAGTGACGGTATCAGTGAAGTAATTACATTACTGTAGGGGAAGTTTATTTTCCCTAGTTGTCCAATAGCAGAGACTAAGGCAGTTCAATTTTACATCATCTCTTTTAATGGGTTTTCACTGTGAGAAAAAAACATACTTCACAAAATGTTTAAGACAGCCTCAGTTTATGGTTTTGTGATTTGGTTAAGGGCTTAGAAAGCTAAGAACGCCAGACTTCCTCAGGAAGAAATGCATTTTCACAGACAATGCCAACGACTATATTTTCAGAATAAAGAGGAAGGAATTTTAGAGGAAATTGTCCCATATACCTTCTCTAATGCAAGACATCTCTCACATCACCTTTCTACTGTTATTAGACAAAACCAAAGATCACTGCACCTTACAGTCTGACACACTATTCCTTCATCATCTTTGCAACTAGTACCGTACCTGGCTGCAGACGTCAGGAGAAAAAGAACATACTTGCCACACATGATCTACTGCACATACCACCTCTGTGTTATTTAATGAAGTACATTTGTTTCATTCACAATTGGAAACGATGCAAGATACATCTGTCTGCTTGTGAAGACCATGGCAAGGCTGTGGGCAGTCTCTGTCTGCAGAGCCCCCGGGTCAGAGTAAGCTGACTCTGGCCTCCAACCAGGATACTGAGCATGTGCCACTGCCCGAAAGGGAGGGATTTTACTATATTTCTACACTTTTGTATGGTGCTACAGAGCATTGCTTCCCACCAGGTTGCTGCACCAGTTAGTTTGATTCTGCAAGGGTTATCCTCCAGTAGCAATGGGCTGCAAGGTGTGCCTTGAGCACACAGAGCTCAAGCGCAGGAAAGGTACTCTTTATACACGGCAATTTACAGAGTGCTTGCTTATCCATTGAATTATAAGAGATGGAATTGCCCTATGCAGAAGTCATGTGTTGCCACAAAAACTCAGGCTCATCAGTTAATCTAACGGACACATAAATCTCCAAGTCAGAGCCATGCAGTGAATTTCTGTTGGCCTTGGAAGTTCAAAGATTCTAAGTGTACAGTTAGGCATCAGAAAATGTCAGGCACAAGAAATCAAGTTTAGGCTAGATGAGCAAGGAACTAAGGCAAATTTAAACAGGGCAAGCATGGCCTAAGTCCCCTGTAGTTAAAAAAAACTGAACATGACTGTTGTTTGTACTAATGATGGTATTAAAGTGAGACAACTTTTTGTTTTGAGTATTTTGCTGCTCATTGTAACGATGCTAGCTAGCATCACTGACACTGCAGGACCAGATATTTGACTAATCATTTAGGCTATGAGCAACTGGCTTTTTTCATTCAAATGGGCAAAAAGCCAGCTGGTTCGATAGGCGTATGGTAGTCTCTGACTCCCAGATCAGCATACCAGTCTATGAGCCTACAGCTGGAATATGACGAGAACAATCTGCTCTAAATTAGCACCAATTCCAGATTGCTTTCTGTTAAATTTTAATATGCAATTCAGAGATGGTTGCTTCCCTACATCACCTTGTTTGGTACAGGGGTCTCTCAATAGGCACAAACTACCTATTGAGGCAAAAATAAAAATGAAGAATTGGGCACAGCTGTACATTTTGCCTCTGATGAAATGTGGGACCTTTCCAACCTCAAAGCTCTGCTGGTCTGTGTCTTTTCTCGATTTGCTGCTGCTGGCAAGGTTGGGTGTTCACAGCAGTGTAGGCCACTGTAAATGATGAGGCTGTCGGCTGATTATGGCATTGGAGCTCTTGAACGGTTGCCAAATAGCTATGTCTCCACAACGATGGCAGTATCACACACCTATTATAAGGTTCGGGATTGACTAGACAAACTGTTCATTCCTTTTACTCACATATAACTGAGACTAAGTAGCAGTTTATTCTGCTCCTGTTTCCAAGGGGCAGCTCAATGAGTATCTACTGCTCAGGAAGAGTAACACCAGCACAGTTTGGTTTTCTGTGCTCAGTGGTATTTTGCAGCTTTAGGAATTTCTTCTATTAAAATTATGCAGACATTTCATGGCCAGTTATAGCACAACTTGACTGTGTGGGTATTAGAGAATTCAAAATGAATGTGATGATATAAAAAAATTATCCATTAACACCTTGACTATCTAAGAACTATGTTCATCTCAAAACTAGAATTTTTTAGAAGGATATTCCCTAAGAATGTCAGAAAATTTCATCTTTAGTCTTACCACATATGTTTTGTGAGTTAGTTTATTCAGCTGCTTCTTGCACCAGTATTGACAGAAATATGATGAAAATTGGCTTTCTGCCCAGAATGCAAAAGAAGTCCCAGTTCTCAGACTGGCTTGTTCTCACTGCTTTAAGCTTTTTCTCTTCATGATTGCTGTTATAGTACTACACCATAACTTTCACGCGTATCTAGCACGTATCATAAGGAAGGTTTCAAACTACTTAAAATTACATACCACTCTGCCTTAACAGAAATTGAGTGTGTTCTACTATGAGAGGGTGTTCCATATTTTCCTCTGCTCTCAAAAGTTGTCTCATTGATTCTTGCTATTATGTTCCTGGACAGTTCTCTATAGCTCCACACAAAATGCTACCACTCTAAATTTCATGGTATTTAAGAGCTGCCACGAAAGGAAAATACATGAGCTGTGACAAGGAGGGCAGTTGTTTTGTTGCTGAAGTATAAGTAGAGCCACAGAACTTTATTACTACTTCCAAACAGTGCTTTATCAGATTATTTATTTCACAGAACCTAATTTCTTCATGCAAAATATCCCCATGTTACACACTTTTTCATTAATTAATTTCACCCAGAAGACATTATAAAATGTCCTGCTCTTAACTGTAGGAAATCAGTTAATAAGCAAAATAGAAGTTAGAAAACTGCAGCACTTAAATTGACAGACTAAACTAGTTTCTAGTTTTAGCCAGGAGACTTGTGGTGCAAAAATGCAAAATTTCTGATGAGAATTGGTATGAAGGCACACGCTTCCATTCTTGCATAACTCTTACTTTTGCTGAAGACATGTACAACAGTAAAACATTCTGGCCTATCCAAAATACCAAGGCCATACATTGATTCTTCTTGTATACATTGTTGCCAGTGAACAGATGATGTGTGGAGGCTTTTACATTTCTGGTTTGATCCTTGTAGATAGTGTCCTGAAATAATCCATAGTGAAGTGAATTCAGCTGGAGAAATTCTGTAAAACAACGGGACTGAGGCACATAGTCCAGTGCACAGCTCACAGAGAAACCCAGTTTCTATGCCCAGTCTATCACTAACTTGCTGGGTAGGAACAGAGACCATTTGGTTGAGCTGCTAAACATTGCAGCAATACAAGTAGACAAGACCAGCAGCTGGTACTATCTGTTCTTTCTACGTATTTCAGGAATAAACAAGATATTCAGGAAGCTTTTATGTGCTAGCCAGATACTTTATTGTGTCTGATGTCAGGACAAAAATCATGTTCATCAATAACTCAGAGAAAATATTCAAATTGTAGCTGCAGAGGGTCAGTTTTACTTTCATGCTAGATGAAGTGAGAAAGAACATGAACTTTCCCTGCTGTGTTGTCAATCTCTTCTGTCTCATTCTCACATTTGAGTTTGAAAAAACACAAATCAGAGTCAGAGCTTCTAGGGTATTTTCCTTTTGAAGAATCTCATTTAAATTCTCATTATACTTTTAATAAGTCTTCAGTCTAGTCAGTGAGCCAAGAAATTATCACCAGGCAATGTGGCAGTCAAGTCCAAGACCCCAAACATGATCCCAACAGGTCAGTAGACTGTGCTGGTACAGATACTACAGGAGAGCTGGGTGTGCAGACATGGCACAGACCAGGGCACTGAGCAGATGGCTGAAGCTAGGAGTCACTGCCCCAGAAGAATAAGGGACATGGCACCTTTGTGGACCTGTACACAAAATTCACGAGACAAACCAAACCAAAATTCAAGACGCAGATTTCCTGGGAGCATTAAAAACTTCTGGTGTTCTCTGCATGGGCATACTTCTCATTATTCTCCTGTGGGAGAATTATTTTAAATAACTTTGAGACCACATCTGGAATATAGTGTTCAGTTCTGGGCTCCTCAGTTCAAGAAGGACAGGGAGCTGCTGGAGAGAGTCCAGCACAGGGCAACAAAGATGATCAAAGGAGTAGAGCATCTTCCTTATGAGGAAAGGCTGAGGGAGCTGGGTCTCTTTAGCTTGGAGAAGAGGAGACTGAGGGGTGACCTCATTAATGTTTATAAATATGTCAAGGGTGAGTGTCACGAGTATGGAGCCAGGCTCTTCTCAGTGACAACCAATGATAAGACAAGGGGCAATGGGTACAAACTGGAACACAGGAGGTTACACTTAAATATGAGAAGAAACTTCTTCACAGTGAGGGTGACAGAGCCTGGAACAGGCTGCCCAGGGGGGTTGTGGAGTCTCATTCTCTGGAGACATTCAAAACGCCCCTGGATGCCTTCCTGTGTAACCTCATCTAGGTGTTCCTGCTCTGGCAGGTGGATTGGACTAGATGATCTTTCAAGGTCCCTTCCAATCCCTGACATTGTGTGACTCTGTGAACTGAATAGTTTCTGATTTATTTATGTCACATACATCACCTATATATGATAACATTCGAGACATAAAACTTAGTTTTGAATTAACTTTCTAACATGTTGTGTTTTTTCAAACTACATTTTAGCACCTGATCTCCTGTTCAGCCCTGTCTCAGATCACATCTGATCTTCTCCACAGTCAACATGGAGCTGTCAAAGACATCAGTGTCGCTGACTCATTTCCTTCTCCAGTTTTCTGTCTCTCTGTCTCTGTCCATGCTGCCTTCTTGCCACCTTTCTATTTAGATCTTCTCCAGACAGTTTATTTGTGATCTCACAGACACATGAATCAGCTGTCTTCACCACCCACATGTTTAAGATGAAGAAAGTGACAAGAAAAATGGTGACATTTTCTATGGGAGTGTCAGAACATCCTACCTTGTCTGCATTTTTTTCCTAAATAGTTCAGACAGCGACACTTGGGTTTATTTTTTTTTTCTATACAGCAGTAACATAAAAACCATTAGTAATAATAATTGAATTACTACCTAGTTCAGAATGGTCTAGAAATGTGGCAGTTCTATATAGCATGCATGTTGCATCCCTGTATGTTGCACATATACATATTCCTTTACACTTTGCGAGTATACAAAAGTATGCTTCTCATTGAACTGTCTGTCTTAGAGAGCTTATAGTGTGAGGCTTGTGGACATTTTTTTTCCTGCATTTCTTTATGTTATCAATATGTATAAAAGCCATGATTTCATACCAGTCTAACAAGACATTCCTGTGAAATAGGATATGCTGGCAGAGGCAGTGAGACTTCTTCACCTAAGCCTTGGAGAGTATAAGAACCTCTGGGCATTAGAAGCCTGCAAATCAGAGTAACTCTTCAGCAAAAGAGGGCACAATTCAACTCCTTCACGAGAACATTAAGACAGTTTCTAAAGACCTGTTGGGAAGAATGCTATCAGTAAGTAAACCAAGCTCCAGTACTGATCGCATATTTGCAGGACTTGTTGCATTTCCCTGCAGATTTATTTCACTGCTTCACCAGGATCAAGCATCACCACATTTTCCTACCCACTGGAGATTTTTTCTGTTGACAGTAAGGGGGACCATTCATTTGTGACACCTCTTGGTGCAGTAACTCAGTCATGGCTGCAAAGGCAATGCACCCAAAGCAGCTGCACATCAAAACCTTAAAACAAGAAGCTGATCATACTGTAACTTACTTGGAAAGCTCATTCGCCTAGAGCAAGAACACAATGTTCTATTCTGGGAAATGGCTGTTTCCCCAAAGTGTTTCTCTTTGCCTAATGCATTTGCTGAAGGATAGGACATTATCTGCCTACGCATAAAATGCGGGAGTGGTGTTATTTCTCCAATTTGCATTATTCATCCAGAACAAGAAAGCTTTTCTTGTCAAGAGGAAGCTTGTTGGGCTGGCTTGCTCTTTCTATTATTAATAAATAACTGAAACATCATTTTAGTCATCTAAACATAGAACAATGCATTTTATTTCTTTAAAGGCCAGAGCCAAGTAAATAACCAAAAGTTAATTTTGGTAAAAAATAATACAGTGAAGTCTACAGAGAAGCAAGTTGTTACAACATGTTTTTAGCTACAGAAAAGTAAGGGGGAAAAGATACTGAAAAGGATAATGAATCACTACTTTTGGAAAATGCCCTTTCTGAAAACAGGAGGGCATGAAAGGCAGACAGGAGAAGGCCAGGATCAAGCCAGAACAGGAACAGAGACAGGCAATGGACGGTAGAATGGGCTTTCAGGTGTTTTCTGTTACATCCCTTCATGTTGGAGTCTAGCAGCAGCTAGATCCCCAGCAGTCCATAGAGTGATACAATAATTTGGGTGGGACGAGACCTTCAAAGGCCGTCTAAGTCCAACTCCCCTGTGATGAGCAGATATATCTTCAACTAAATGAAGTTGCTCAGAGCCCCATCCAGCCTGGCCTTGGATATTCCAGGGACTGAGCATCTACCCCCTCTCTGGGCAACTTGTCCCAGTGTTTCACCACCCTCATTATAAAAATTTTCTTTCTCCTGCCTAGCCTGAATCTCCCGACCTTTAGTTTAAAACCATTACCCCTTGTCCTATCATAACAGGCCTGCTAAAACGTCTGTCGTCATCTTTCTTATAAAACCTTTTTTAAGTCTTTTAAGTACTGGAAAGCCACAATAAGGTCTCCCCAGAGCTTTCCCTTCTCCAGGCTGAACAACCCCAGCTCTCTCAGCCTGTCCTCACAGCAGAGTTGTTCCAGCCCTCTGATCACTTTTGTGGCCTCCTCTGGCCCCTCTCCAACAGGTCCGTGTCTTTCCTGTGCTGAGGGCTCCAGAGCTGGACACAGGACTCCAGGTGGGGTCTCACCAGAATGGAGCAGAGGGGCAGAATCACCTCCCCTGACCTGCAGGCCACACTCCTGTTGATGCAGCCCAGGAAACTATTTGCCTTCTGGGCTGCAAGCTCACACTGACAGCTCACAACCAATTTTTCATCCATCGGTACCCCCAATACAATATGTCTTATAGGACTGTGACATTTGGAACTGATGAGCTTAATATGCAAAGTATTATGTCTACATTTTGCAGAAACATAAATTTGATATCCCTCAGCCTGCCACAGAAACTAACTGCATGGAAGTTAATTGCTTTTCTTTTTGGCATGCTATATTTTAACGCATTTTACTATTCTGCTTTACCTAATTAATTCAGAGTTAGAGCTTTAATGTGTGGGAAGAGACCTGCAAAATCAAAAAATGTAACTCTTGTCCAATACTATTTAACTGTAGCTTTGTTGGCAATCAAAAAAGACTAGCGGGGCTTTTGTCCTCGCACTTGTACGTGTTCATGTAGAGGTGCAACCTCCTAGCACAGCTGCAGCAGTCACATCCACAGCACAAACTTCTTGAAGTATAGGAAGAACAGGACTATTTCTAGCAGTGGTGACACTGAATTGTGCCACTTTGGAGAGTTCGGACAACTCTAATCTAAACCTATCTCTCTACCAGTTTCCCTTCAGTAGTGCTGAAAAAATTCTTCATAAAATTGGTTGGTGTTTAAAGATGTAAGAGAGTTACAGGAAGTATTTATAATTATTATCTGATACTTAAACATGTGAGTTTGTGATAAACTGTGTTGGCCAATAATTTTGTTCCTAACATATCTGCCTTCTGTATTTCCAACAAGCTGGTGCACATATGTGCTTTTATAGTTACAGTTGTAATGATATGTGGCAGTGACATTATGCCTGTTAACAAGTCGTTGTGCCAGTTTTGCATGACACACATGACAGCAAATGATTAGTTCGATGAACAGCCTGCCTCAGCCTACTTGCACCAGCTTTCCAGTGGGAAGTCCCTTCTGTTTGACATTAATGTCACAGTGATTTACTGTGGCTTTGACGGTAGCTGTGAATATTCATGTGCTCTTATGTATTTGTTCTTTAGAAGGTGCTGAACTCAGGGATTATGAGGATGACTGCACTTAATTTCTTTGGAATATCTGGGAAATCTATTAAGAGAAACAGGAAATTACGTAATGCATTCATAGAAATTATGCAGAGTATGACAATTTAAGCAATAGCTTTCAAAAAAACAGAATTCAGCTCAAGTGCATAAATCCAGGAGTTATGCACTCACCCTAAAAATGAAATATAGGCATTTCCTTCCAGTTCACATTTTATATTCAATAGTTCTTTATGAGGTGCTAAAAATGGTATTTTTTGTATTATTCCCTCAGCACGTATATTTTCAAACGCATTGGGTGGAAATAAGTAAATTTTTATTTTACTAAAACTATGGAAAAGGATACAGTGCAAACATGTTACAGTCTTTATGTTCCAACACACACAGACGCTGATAACTGTGGTGGCAGTTCTAAATCTACAGTGCACACAGGTTATTGCTTCTTTGCAAAAAATGAGAAAAATAAACATGGGTATATCAGAAGTCATTCTCACAGTGAAGTACATGTAAGTTTTACTGTCTCAGCAGAGGAAACACCTGTGTGGGTCAGTTGTTGTGGCATCCTCTTGGACTTACCAACATATCAGCTGGTAATTTCAGGGGACCAGAGCACAGTAACTCCAAGGAAGACTTTCTGCTCACCATGTGCGAGCCACCAAAGACACTTTTGTACCTTTTTTTTTTTAATATATTGCAAGGAAGATTTCTTCAGTGTCTCCATCCCAAAAACTAATCCATACTTTTCATATTTTAGACAGAGATTAACTTTTCTGTATGAATATTTCCTCATCACCACCACTCACTGCTATACTTCCCATGTCTGTAGAAAAATGTCAACTTTAATATTAAAAAAAAAAAGTTTGTCAGATTCCAACTAGCATTTCAAAGTTGTGTCAGGATGTACCAGTCCTCCATGTTGATATTTTTAAATAACTGCATATCAATACATCTGCCTAGGCAACCAGTAGCCTAGCTACAACTACTATCTGTGGTGAATAAGACCTAAAAACACAGACCTGGCTGAAGAGAAATAAAACACCAGCCATGAGGCAAATGTTGTTCTCCCCCATCACTGTCTGTCAGTTGGGTATTGCTGATCTTTTGCTTCCTTTTTCTGTTTCATTAGCCTTGGTGCCTCCTTCTTCTGTCTGACTTCACTGCTGTCTTGCCCTTCATCCCGTACCCTGTTTTGCATGTGAGCTTTAGAGCTGTTTGACCTACAGCCTTGCCTCTGACCACAGCTCCTGCACAACTTCATGGAGAGGTGCAAGTTTCTCCACTTCCTTACCTGGACTCACCCTGACTTATCTAGTGGCTTCTGGAGATTTGTCTTGCCCTAGTGTGTCCCTTGTCATTGGAAATGTCTGCCCCTATCTAAATAAACATCATCCTGCAGCAGGAAGATGGTGTTACATCTGCCATGCTGAGAATGCTATACTGAATGTTTTCACTTGTTCCTTTTTCTTACAAAAGCTTCCAGCTCAACATAGCAAAAGGAGTCAGCTGCTAGAGCACCAGTTACAATGGGGAGTGAAATGTGAACATTTACAGGCCACAGAATTATCTGAACAAACAGGTTTTTTAACACACCTCCATACTTTTGAAGGCACAGTGGGAGTTGAGATGACTTTCATCACCATGAAAGTCCTAAAACAGTAGCAGAAACAGGCCCCTTTTTGCTGCAGCAATTTTATTATCCTTCACTGGTTCTTCTACTCTTTCAGACATCTTTGGTGGGAAAGAAACTAACAGAGAAAATAAATGGACAGAGGATGGTAACTCTGGCCTCCACTGGGCAAGCAGGCTTTCACTGGCATATGAGCACAGATATCTTTCACCTGGCCTCTAGAATAGAACTAGCTTCTGAAAAGTTTATGAAGGCGACCTTGCATCTGAAATGTTCCGTCTTCTCATTTTATCTCCTTCCTGCTCTGCCTCACTCAGTTACACAGATCCTTGCCCATTAAGCAGTGAATTCTTAAAGCAGAGGGCTGGCTGGCATGATAAAGTGTGGTGAAGATACCTATTGCAGCATTTCATTACTGTGGGTGTGACAGACTGGAGCCTTATAAAATTGGTCTTCACTGAGTGCCCAAATCTCTCTTCAGAAAGAGCAGAGTAAGTCAACGCCAGAACAATTTCTGGGCTCAGAATCACATTTACCCACCATGAATGGGATTAGCTTGATTAATGAGATAAACAGCTAGAGCAAATGTTAGGCTGAATTTTTCTTTCTTCTTTGCAGTAGATAAGAGTTAGGCATCTTGTAAATGCCCAGGGTGCTCTGGCAGATGGAAGGCTCATAATCCCAAACAGGTCCTATGATTTATTAACAGAGTCTATTCAAGGGAATTAAGTGATGTGAACAGAGTGAAGGCTGCAAAGTAAAAGTCTTCCTTTTCTGCTCCTCTTGTGTAATGTAAGCATATGTACACAATGAGGAAGAAAAACGTCACACTGGCAATCTGATATATCATGGATTTGTCATTATTGATGCCCCACAAAAAAGAAATTTGCTAGCCTGGGTGTGTCAGCAGTAAGGAAATTTGTATTTGCTATTCTCCTTATTGCAAAGAGATCTTTACTATCAGAAGCCAGTCTCCCAGGCACTCACCATCTGAATTGGTTCCTCCTTTTCTTTCCCAAACCAGACCTTTTTCTCTTCTTAGCACCCTTGTGATTTCTTTTGGAGTATAGTTTCCCCAGCACCTTGTTGCATACGGGCTGGCTCAGAATTTGCATCTTGACGTTCCAAAAGACAGGGAGAAGAAAAGGTATACATTGAGGACATAGGAAGGGAGTAGATGGGCATGGGACAAAAGAAAAACAGAAAACATTTTTTAGGTAATTAACTATACCTGCAGCATTAGTCAGTTTCTGGTGGCTCATCCTCCAGTAAAGCATATATATATATTTTTTTGTTCTGTTCAGTCTAAGTAATTAGGTACCCCTGCTTCATGATCGGTCTAATTTATTCCCAATCACTTCTTTTCAGATGGAACTCTCCATAGCTGAATGGCTTATAACTTCAAAATTTTCTCTCTGCTTCCATTCAAAACCTCATCAGCTCAACTTTGATTGCCCCAAAGCCTCAATTAATCCTTTAGCACAGGGCCAATGCAAACTTTTTAAACAAAGTAACTGATAAGAAAGTAAAAGCAATTTGTCTAACACTGTTTTTTCCTTCTTATGCTCCAGAAAGCCTTCTGCAGATGATGCTACATAATCATTTTAATAATTAACACATCACTTTAGTATACAGACGTGCTTTGGTTGCCACATTAATGACTAGATAGCTATAAATTAGAAAGAAAAAAAGTGCTCTTATCAGCGTTTAGAATTTCAGCCAGCATTTCATTATGTTATCAGCACTCCAATTTTCTTCCCCAGGATTAAAAACTGGAATAATATATTGTCTTATGTCAAAAAATTATCCTAGAATTCAGGTAAACTATATCTTGGTTTTGTTTATTTATTTATTTTTTTCCGATTAATTTCCTGACTATATCTAGACATTTGCAGATCTAAACATTATTTTAAGTGTCTCAGGTACCTGTTGGAATAGTGTTTTTGTCAAAGTAGTTGAAGTGCTTATCCAAGAAACAAACCACAGAACCAACCTGTCAGATTTGATGAGATAACTCAGATATTGTCACCACTAGCAGGAAAACAACAAACCGCTTAAAAAGATAAATTAGACTTTTAATTGTAGTCTGTTTATATGTAGCAAAAAAAAGAAAATGCATAACTCTTACATTAACAAAATGGTGGTTGTTCTCTTTCTTTGCATTTTTTAATGCATTATCATGCCCCTAAATACTACCTAAAAAGTTGTTTTCTAAAAGCAAATGTCTGCCATTCTATTCTTAGGATCTAAAAGGTATCCAAGCAACTAGGACAATGTGTTTGTATGTGTTGGTCTAAACCAGGTTAATTCTTTAAAAAATGAAGTTATTGCTTAACCTATGGCCAAACATTCTCTTCACCCACTCAAGAAGTAAAAGAACCAGTAAGCAGAAAAAAATACGCTGTATAAGTATGGTATTCTTCAATTGATGAAATGGGACAAGGAAACCCATTATAAATAAAAGGTAACTAGACAGTTATGTTGCTGTCATCTAGTCTTCCTGATGGGCTGCTTTCAGCCTGTATTTCCTTAATTTATTATCAGTATAAATCTATTTTTTTACAAGCAGGATGGGTTGCTGTGCCTTTTTACTTATAGTGTTTCCTTAATCATGTTGTTAAAAATAGCTTCATGAATGGACAGGAGTACGTATAACAGAGTGCAGTCTGGGTTAGGGTCATCAACAGATTATCTCCAGATTATCTGGATTATGTGATTACCCCTGTGAAATGTAGGTGTGTTACAAATTAAAAATTAATCAGATTTTACAAAGCTATTATTAAGTCAAGATAACAACTGTTGGCCTACATGTATTTAAGTCATGATGCATTTTAGTGTGGATTTCATCATTAATACAGTGAAGAGGCATGAAAAGAATCATTTTAGTGTGGATTTCATCATTAATACAGTGAAGAGGCATGAAAAGAATAGTAAAACTCAAATTCTTAAACTCTTTTAAAAAGCTCTTGCACTGCCAGTACCATGTAGTCTTGGTGTAGGGGTTTTGCTGTTGTTACCCAGTTCCCTTCCAAATGAATTTCAAATATGTCTTTATCATGACCATCTCCCCCTCCTCCAACATTCCTCTGACAAATTTAACAAAGACAACTTCATGTTCACTTGGCAAGCTGGAGCCTTCATTCTTCCTGGAATATAGTGCAGAAAAAGTCCCATGTGTTTCTGTAGCTACACAAAATTCAGTGCAACTGGTCAAAACTGTAGCAAAGGGAAAGTACTCCTCTGAATTTCCTCTTGTGAACCAAAATGCCCCTTCCACAAGACCTGATGCTCTGACCAGAGGAAGTAAGACCATTCCAGGGGATATTCTGAGAAAGTCTGGCACGTAACATAGCCCTGTTCACCTGCAGCCAACTGCAAAATCCACTGACTCCTTTGCGTTTCTTGGGAAGAAATAGCTTTACAAAATTGTAGTGAAGATACACTCCTGAAATGTGCACTTATCTTAAAATCTGTACACACAGACATTGAAATCCTTCCTATATCTATCACATAATAGAAGTTATCCTTTGACTGGGGGCCTAAAAACTAAGTCAAAACACAGATTCAAAATTAAGTCTGAAATTTGCTTGCACCCTTCACCAGGAACATGCTGCACATTACCACGGCATTGCTGGAATCAATTATCTGAAAAGCGTATATACAGAAAATGTAAGCATGGAGATAGTGTTGCTCTGAATGCACACTGTGGGACCCTAGCCCACTAGAGGAACTAAATTAAAATCCTGACTTAGAAATGAAGGGTCGGATTTAGTTCAGTCAAATTCACATTAAAACAAGTGTGGAATCAATGGAATCACTCAGAAAAAGAAGTTGAATGAGACACGAAGTATCACAGTATCACAGTATATGAAAATAATATTTCTCTGTTCTTAATCATTAAATACTCCATGTGAAGGGAACTGTACTTCTGCCCAAATAATGGCTGCTCATCATCTACAGGTTAGCAAGGTCAATACAGAAACACTAATGGATTATAATGGAGAAAATTTGAAAGCTCTTCCGGGCATGCCTAGTAACTCCTTGCTATTTGTAACTTACCTATGCGTGATTTAGGATTTCATTATTTGTAATGCAATCTAATTACCATTTACATACTTGTCATTTAAGATTCTCTTTATTACTTCTTTTAATTTGCATGCTGTCTATGTTTTTGGCAAAGTAACTTTCACATCCTCAGATGTGATCATTATAAAATATTCTGTCAAATATGATGACTGTCAAAGCAGCCCCAGAAGTCCTGGGAGAGACTGAGAGTGTCACAGGTGGTTCAGGATGGATTTTCTCCTGTGACAGTGGTAATCAAATTCTGAATTATTTGTTCATTATTACACCCAGTACTGAAAAGCATCTCAGCACCTCAAGGCCTTGCAAAAAGCATGCTGCAACTTTCTAGTTATTTAAGGTTGGAAGTCTTCTGTAGATTTTAGTAAATTATGACACTTCAATATGCAGCATCATAAGCTGCCTTAAGATATTCAAGTATATACAATCATCTGTTAGACACTCCTATGGAATTTTAAAATGCCAGCACAGTAGTGGATATATGCAGAATCTTTCATGCTTGACTCTTTGTACATAAAAAGTCTAAGGGCCTGGCCTTTATTGGCATATTTTTTTTATGTTTTAGCTTTTACAGGAAGAAAGAAACTTATATATTTCACCATTATGAAATATTAATAACTGTAAAGAGAACATCATTGTTATACAACAATTTATATCATTTTTTACATTGTTGCTTTCATGATCGGATTTGTTATTAAAAGGAAAAATGCTGGTAGGCTTCCCCTGTGATACTTAAATTGTGACTGTGGATAGAGTTACTGATGGCATTTCATGGCACCAGCATATATGTCTACAGGATTCATTACTCAGTTCATGTCTGCTATTTTATGGATTTCATCCAAGAGATGCTTGAACACCGAGCTCTTGAAATGTCTCCCTTGTGGTACTTCAACTGCACTGAGCTGCATCAGCAAATAGCATTGACGCTCACGAAGGCAGCAACTGTTACATTCCAGCACAGTTTGATTTAGTGCAGAATTTTTATAGATGCATTCAGCTGTAACCCTTTTCTCTCCATTACGTAATGCACTTATCTCAAAAAATCAGTTTAATGGAGTTTAAAATACTCTGGTTTTCCTCAGGAATTTTATCTTGCAAATATAATAAATACCAGCATAGTTACGGTCCATTAGGTGAAGAAAAATCCAAAGGGGTCATACCTTATTTTTTTAATTCATGCTTAACTGCTTACAGAAAAAATGTTAAAAAAATTAATCTTAATTATCAACATATTTTTAAAGGTACTTCAAAGTAAGTAAAATCAAAGATAATTTCTGGAAGGTGAGGCATAGGACTTGTACACAGCTGAATTCTACAGCTGCATATTTGTTTCAGTGATGAACTGTGGAAATCAAAAGCCATTCAGTAAGCCTGCTGCATGCATAAAGGTACTTGCAAATGAAAATTTGGGCATGAAATCATGGAAACATCATTGAATACTTGGCTCTAAGCTTTACACTGGTAGGTCAAGATGCAATGAATATAAAGCAGGTTAAAGGAAGAGGTCAGTGTACTGCTAGTTCACTAATCAGCCACTGGCCTCTTACCAAAACAGCACTCAAATCTCATTAAACTGCTCTTTATCTAAGTGGGGGAAGAATGTGCATCAGCTGCCTTCATTGAAGGACACACGGAATACAAGTGTTAAGGCTCTTACTGCTCTCAGTGATGAAGGGGAAGAACAAAAATGTAAACACAAATGGCATCTGCCAGGTGCTATGTTGTGATAGTTAAAAAACAGACAACACTGGAACAAAAAAAGACAATGACTGAAATCTGGTGACAGGTAAGAATGAAGAGTCCTCGGGTTTGTGGTTAAAAAGTGCAGGTGTCAGAACTGAGAGATTAAGGTACGGTTGGTAGCTGTCCCAAGGACTTCCTGGGTGATGCTGCCAAGTCACCTAGTGAGCCATTTTCCGAATTCTTTATTTAGACAAACTTGAAAAAAAATGGGAGATAGAAATTATCTGCAGGTCAGAATATCTTGCTCTCATTCTCTCAGATAAGGTCCTCAGAACAGGTAGTCTCTAATGCATTAAAGATTAAGGAACAAGAAGTAGAATCTCTATTTGCCTGAGGTTCCCTGCTTGCAAAATGGATATAGCTTCAGGTTAGCAAACACAAGCCCACAAACATTACAGGGACTGTCTTCACTGTCTCTTACTGTAGCATCATTCCACTCAATATGTGTAATTTCAGTTCATATTGTCTGCCTTAGAAATACAGACAGGTTTTGGTGACCATCCTTCCCTTGTAACCCCTCCTCACTGCTGACATCACTGTAGAGGCTGATGAATAAAATGTACAGAGAACTTATGCTCCTCTAGGTCCAGTATGATCAGGTAACCTCTCTACTTTCTGCAGCAGTTTGTCCTGAGGACAAGCAGTCCTAAAAGAACTGCAACCAAAAGAACAATTTGCATTTGTAAAACTCACCCGCAAAAGTCAGAATATGCAAGAGTGTGCCCTTACAAGTCCACTACCCATATGAATACCCACGAGCATGCTACTCCGTTCCTGTTTTCTTCACTACCCTTCCATGGTCAATGGAACATGTTCTACCATGGTATGAACTTCCAATGCACTGTATGAACATCAAGGCAACATCGCAATGTGCATGTCAATGATCATTCACTCATGGATTCTGTTCCAGAAAATTACTAGTTGTGCTGAACTATAAAATTGATGCACTAGAGGTGGTATATTGTTTGGAAGCAATCTCAAATTGTGTACTTCAGGTTAAATAATGAAGTAAATCCTGTAATGGTTCATTTCAGAAAAGTCACTGGCATCACACTGTTACTGAGAAAAGCACAGCAATTGTGAAATGAATGACTTAAATGCTGGAAAAAAAAGAATTCTTCAAACAAGTTCATAACAAAAACAATGCAAGAAAACAATTTGTAAAGTAGAGCCTTTGCTGCAAAGAAGGCTAGTGATATCCTTGGCTGTATTAGGAGGAGTATTGCCAGAGGGAGGTGATCCTTCTTCTGTATTCAGCACTGGTGAGGCCACACCTGGAGTACTGTGTTTGGTGCCATACCAGAGACATACCAGAGAGAGACCAACAAAGGGCCACAAAGATGCTGAAGGAACCAAAGCACCTCTCCTATGAGGAAAGGCTGAGAGAGCTGGGGCTGTTCAGCCTGGAGAAAAGGAGGCTCAAAGGCCCCTTAAAATTGTGAATTAGTGTACAAAGGGAGGGTACATGGGAGGCATGGCCAGGCTCTTTCCAGTGCTGCCTAGTGACAGAACCAGAGGCAATGGTCACAAACTGAAACAGAGGAGGTTCCTCCTGAGCATCAGGAAACATTTTTTTTAGCTGTGAGAGTGACTAAGTACTGGCACATGTTGCCCAGGGAGGTGGAGGAGTCTCCGACCTTGAGAGAGATCCAAAAGCTACCTGGTTCTGGTCCTGGGCAACCTGCTCTATGTGGCCCTGCTTGAGCAGGTGAGCTGGACCAGATGTCCACCAGACGTCCCTTCCAACCTCAACCATTCTGTTTATGCTATACATTATAATTTGAAAAATAACCTCCAAAAGAAAATAAAGCCATTTCTGAAGTTTATATGGGATCATATTATATCATGTATTCAGAACTGAATTTTTTCTCACCTAGAGCTACCATATAGTTCTTCCTTGACAGCAAATCAGCTATCCATCAGTTCTAAAATTCAGCATGCAGACTGAATGAACAAAACAATTATTTAATTGGCTTACTGTACCTAAACACATTTTCTTGCTCATAACATTTTTTTTTCTCATGTATACAGGAGTTTTCTATTATTTTTCAGAAGGGTATAACACGGTGATAAAAATGGCAAATAAGTCTTGAAGAATTATATCTATAAAGAAGTCATCAGCATACCTTTAAAGAAACATAAAGAAACATTTCGTCAACTGGGCAGTGATATAAATCAGAATGTAACTTTATTTTGTGGTTAGAGACTTCAGTAATTATTTCTTTTTTTAATTCCTATGAAAGTGAAGATGTTTGATGACTATAATTGATGTTTGAAGATGACAGGCAGAAAGGATGTTAACCTCCATGTGCAGAGTTGGGAAACAAATACGTTCACTAATACATTATATTTCTTATGGAATAGGTGTGTTGATTGTCAAGCTCTGCTACTGCCCTGTTTCCCCAAAAATAACCTTGGCATGATTTTTCAGGATTTTTGAGGATGCTCAAAATATAAGCCCTACTCCAAAAATAAGACCGAGTTACAGCTCATGGAAAAAGTCAATTCAAATAGTGTCCAGGCAGCTATACATGGAAAAAAGTAGTAAGTTTTGGAGCAAAAATTAATATAAGACCCTGCCTTATTTTCAGGGAAATCGGGTAGCTGCTGTCTAGGGAAATTATTTCCAGACTGCAACCACTGATGATCTATGTGCTCATGATAATTGGTGATAGATATATAGGGAGAAATATAAACCAGCAAAAAACATAATGTGGCATTTAAAAATGTAATGTTAAACTGTGTAAAAAAAAAAGGCTGCAAGAAAATTTGAGGTTGGGCAGAAGTCCATCAGTGCAAAAGAGTTCACAGCAATGCCAGGAAATTGATACAGAGTGTAAGGTCTGCAAAATTATTACAAGCTCCAAAGTAATTTGATGCCCTTTTATGATAAAAGGAGATAAAATAAATAAACAATCTGAATATGACAGAGCATGGGGCACTTTGAGAATTTCTTCATGTAGAACCTCCTGGGACCAGAGATGACCAATTAAGAACTTGGAAAAGAGAAATATGGTTTTACAGCTTTGAAAGTATTCAAACAAGAAATTTCAGTGTCTAAGTGTTTTATGCTTATATTAATTTTTAATGGCAAAAAAGAAATCCAGAATTACAAAGTTTTACCCACTGTGGCTGCTTGTTTTTCCTTTCAGCAACCAACACTCCAAAATAGCACTGGATGAAGATTATGGGAGCCTTATTATTGTAGGCCAATGAAAGAGAGACACAGACTCTGTATAAAAATAGATTAAGAGTATAGACTTTCTCTTTGTAAATGAAAACATCATCTAATAACACAGTGCTGCTAAGACTGAAAGATATAAACAGCTGACTTTCATCCCTTATGGTGCACATTCCTTCTCTCAACTCCCACATCTCCAAGGGAAGTGTGCCTGGCACAGGACAAATTACCTCTCTGAGAGACCATGTCTGCCTTCCTGGAATATTCTTGCCAAAGCTCAGGCCTGAAGGGAGAAGGCAAGGGGAGAAGACCTCAGCTACCATGTCCTGCCCACTCCTCCACCTTTGAGATGGACAGGAGAATAAACAATATTCCATACCCAAAGACACACACACACAAAAATAAAAGGACATTGTTTAGTCTCCACCCTCCTTTTACATCTGCAATGAGATCAGACACAATTTGGTTGCAAACTGTGACATTATCCTGGCTTTCAGTGAGCACAAGAAAGGTTGTGCAATAAATGTGTTTAGTAATCCCCAGGATGATTCTGGCCAGCAGTCAGAATGCCTCTGGGAATCAAGAAGAAATACATGCCAAAGTAAGAGCTCTTCTGCCATTCAACCAAAATTAAAGCCTCAAATACTGTAAATTAATTTAGCTCAGATAATTTTAGAACTGTGAGTTTTTTTCAAGCTCATCTCTGATATTTTACAGGGGGATATTTTTTCCAGGAAAGGTGAGTTAATATCTTTCTAAACATGTTTCCTTAGCAAGAATGTTTACAGTTTGTACTGGAACACTTTCCAGGGATGTTTGTCCTTTGATAGTTTTCCAATAACTAAGTAAACACAAGACCAATTACTCATTCTTTCTTTCAGGGAGTTAAGGAGAGAGAGCAATTTTTTCTCTCATGCCTAACATGTTGATCATTCTACCTTTTTTTTTTTCTTTAAATCAACTTTGAATTCACTGTGTTCAATAGCCATTTTTACTGGCAAGAAAAAAGAGTGAAGCTTTTTAAATTATGCTGATGATGCCTTGCTCAAGAGATGACATTGGATTTTTCAAAGGTGGCTGTCTGAGCAGTACTGTAATCACCCAGAGTTCCTTTGGAATAATTTTTCTAAGTTAAAGATAAGCATTTTACTAAATATTTGACCTCATGATTATATCTAAGTTGATATTCCCATAATTAAAAAGGTGGTACCTTTGAGAAATCCAGCTCTTCAGCCTTTTGGTCTCCATCGGGCAAAGAGTGAAATTCTAGCACCATATAAAATGTGGGAATGCTGTCAATGCTTTTGATGAAGCCAGAGTAAGTTAGGGATGATGTCATAATTATATATTTACTACACAACTTTCCTGGTTATATAGACCTGGATGTGACTCTGATATTGTAATGTATTTTAAGCTGTAATCATGAAACACATAAAGTTTCTTCTTTATACCAGTAAGTGTTACAAAAAAATAAAAAGAGACAAGAAAAGCAAGTTAACCTCATTTGTAATACTGAGATGCTTCATGATATAGTTCTTATACTTCACGCAATTTCTATTTGTCATGTCATCATTCTGGCTTTTAGTATTAAGTTATTTACAAATATGACTTGCTGGAATGCAAGCAATCAATTTCTCTATTTTTATGTCATCACGGCTGAGCACTTTGGGACTGTGTATCCTAATGGATCAGTAATTGTATTTCTTTTTATGCATACCATATAAGAGGGTACATAGAAAACATAGCTGTGTCAAAGCTAGCACAAACCTAGCAGACCTCATTACAGAGGGAATTTGGTGGGTTTTCATCGCCTAGATAAGGATTCATTGCCATCTCTTTGATTGGAGTTGTGAAAAAGAAGTAGAATTATATTATTTGGGAAAAATACTGCAATACATCTTTTTATCAGGACATTTTGTGGCACATACAGGTGTGTCCTCAGGTCTCCCTTGTACCCAGACCCTTGAAGCTACTCCTGATCCCTTTTTAAAGGACCCAACAGACATGGTTTGTGTGTGCAGCTTCCAGGTATCACACAAACTGATAATAACTTCTGCAAGTTCTAGGCCTACCTTTCCCAAAATCCTTTTAGCCAAAGACACTCCGAAAAATTATTGGTATTCCACAGAGTGCTTGTTCAGCCTCCCAGACTTGTCACTATCTCCCCTTTGCCCATCTAGCTGTGCTGCTGGTGCTGTCAGGCTCTCTCCCAACCAGGCTCACTAGGCAGGCAGGACGCTGCATCAGCATCCCAGCCAGGTCCAACCTGGCTCCACCACACACCAGAGCCAGGATCACCATGCAACAACAGCCAGGCTGCTTCTTCAGGGCCAAGACGGCTTCACCAGGTGCACTCCACGCCTCAGCGTGTGGAAGGTGGTGCTTTAGGATATAGCAATTCATAAGAACTGAAACAAAGGAACAACAAAGTAAATTATACAACACTTTATTCTAAGAAAGAACTAGGTAAACTGAAAGAAGGAGAAAGCTGGCAGTCACCCTTCTCTTTTCTTTCTTTGAGTCCTTTTTATTCCCAACACCACTGCTCATTCATCTTGGAGACAACTGATATCCCCACCATTTTTTTCACTCCTCTGTAACCCTTCTCTTTCTTCTAGTACCTTTTCTTTCCATAGCTCTTCTCCTCCAAAACTTTCATGTAGCTCAAGTCAGCCAGTCACTAACCACTCATAGTACTTCTTTCCTCTCAACCTCCAGCCCTGTTCTCTGGGAGAAAACCCACACACAGTCTGTCACAGTTGCTTCCCTGGTTAATGTAGTCACCAGCGCTGCTGCCGAAAACAAGCAGAGGGGCTTTCTGCGCTTCTTGGCTACTGTTGCCTTCACTCGCTATAAAGACAGGAGCAGTCTATGCCTGTGTCTCTACCCCACTCTTCGTATATTTTGTCATCCCCACATAAAAAAATATTTGCTTGGTAGGCACTTACGTCTCTTCTGCTGGTTCTACTCCTGTCGCTTTTCCACTCAGAGGAAATGAGTAGAAAACCTTTTTTAAAACACAGTGCTAGTGGCAACAGCTGACAGTGTAACTCATCTGACTTCTTCAGGTGATCTCCAAATAATTCTGTCTATGAATTCCTTCTGTTTCCAGATGGAAAATTAGTAGCTTTATGAAACAGGAATCAAACGGTATCCAGTGTACTATCGAAAAAACTTGGCTGGCCAACCAAGAACACCATAATGATGATATAAAATGTTCATGTAGAATTTTCTGTTAAAAATGGTACCTGGATAGATGATAAATCAATTTATTATGTCTGCAACTGCCACCAGCCTTGGTTTACATGTTGATGGCCCAATTCACACAATTTTCATTTACATTTATATAACAGGTCAGCTCTTAATCTTTCTGACCTTCAACCTGCCCAGTGAAAATACCTCCTTAAAGCATATATTTAGCTGGATTTAATTTAAACACTTTAATGTCAATACACTTTTACCTTTACTACAGAGTATTTACATTTTTAATTCCACTTAAATTCTACTTGGCATTCTATGACTAATCTCAGAGAAATGGCTGGTGTACATTGCTTCAGGCAATAACAGCTTTATTTGCTACTGCTAAATTTATCTTCAATTGTGAATCAAAACCTTTAGGAAGGCAGCTTATTCTTTTGTAGTGATACAAAATAGAAACTAACTTGAGATAGATCTCAACAGCTAGCACTAAACAACATCTTGACTGTATGTAGTTAAAATACTTTTAGCTTAGTAAAACATGGATCAAATCCTCACAAGCAGTGACCCAAATATAAAAAGTTCATCTGTCACTTCTGTTAACAATGAGATCTTTCAGTCCGCAGCTTAATAGAGATAGTTCACGAACTTCACTAAAAAGAAATATTCCTTGGACAGGCAAAATAGCGGTGATATTTTCATATTCGTGTAGACCAGGATGACAGTTAAGCGATTGATTTTGTACATACTGAAGGCTGTTGGAATATTTTGTCTATGAAATTAATTAATCTTTCATATGAAATTAATTAATTAATCTGTGATATTTCTGTCTGAGCAGCACTCCCGTTATTCATGTGTTTCTCACAGTTAGTGATCAGGTCTTTGCCAAGTTATTAATCTTACTTTGTTCTCACTTACAAAGCATCCAAAAGATGCAAACTGAATATTGTTGAACAAATCCTGCTATTAGACTACCTATACACAAATACATATTTCATTAACTACTTAAATCTTCCTTCCCCCATCCATCCATCCATCCATCCATCCATCCATCCATCCATCTGATTCTTGTTATTGCCTTAATAACAGTGTATTAATGTAAATACTTATATTTGCACTTTGTTCTCCCTTCTTAGGAGAGCAGTTTTCTGACAGATCTCTCATTTTTGCTCAGTTTTTCATCTAAGTTATTTCTTGTCTAGGGAACACAATAACTGCTAGTAGTCTGACAGATCATCAACATGAAACAAGAATAAAAATCCCAGATACCAGATGATTGAGAACAATAATTTTGGTTTTCCCTGACTTTGATGGCCAACAAAACAGTAATATTAACATTTTAATACAGTCCATGACCATCTGAATTGACATCTCATTGATACAAATTGGACAGTCACAGCTCTTCCACCTGTTATTTTGAAATTTGCAAACTCAGGCCAATATCACAACACCTTTACATTAATTTCAAGGTTTTACTCAATCATACCTTTAAACTTACTTAAAAATAGAAAAGAAAAAATTGGAGCAATCACAGAATACACTATGACCATACATAGAACACCTCAGGCTGTTTCCTATTTCTCTGTTCAACCAACAAAAATTCAGTTAAGTGATTATCTGTAAGCTAGAGAACAAATCTGTATGGGAATGGCATAGCTTCCCTATGACTAAGAAAACTGTTCTTGCATTCAGATGACTTATTTCCACTACTTGATGCTGCCAAGGAAAATCAGAGGCTTAAAAGGCAACTGATTAGGATAACAAATTATAGTGAAAATTACTAAATCTACTCCTAAAAAACAGATCTGCAGTCACACATAAAGAACTGCAGTCTCCAGTCAAAAGGAAGATTACATTTATGTCTGTATAATGTGTCATTTAGAGATGGTTAAGCTGGTTCCAGATAAATTCAGGCATTGCCTAGCATGGAACTTTGGCTTTCTCAGGCAAACTTATTCTGCTGAGGTAAATTAACTAATGGTTTGCTATGTGCTGTCATGATTAGGCTGTGTTTGGTACCCTAGTAACTCACCATCATGACAGACTGCAGTGCCTGTATATTCCAAATGCAGATAAAGTTAATTTTTCAATAACCCGTTTCCTTCATGCATTCTTTATAGAACATCAGCCCCACCTGAAATGGACCACCAGGGAAGAACGTTCATTTGAATGGATGATGGCTTTGATGGACCCCTTCGGTGGATACTGAGTGTGCCTGCAAAGCAGCAGCTATTTAAACGCATGATGGTGCTGTCTATTGTTAGAACAAAAAGGAAATACATAGTTGTATTTAGGTACAGCAGCCTGGTATATCAAGTCTGAAGGTGTATTTCAATGGATCCTAGCTAGCTACTGAGAATGCATCACTTGTTTGTAACATTTCATTCTATTAAGACAATTCTGAAGAAAGTTGTTAGGAAGTTAGTACTTTGTGTTTAGCTTAAATCTGATTAAAGTTAGGCAAAGGTAACTGTCATCTTTCAGTCTTCCATCCCTTGGTCTCTAGCCAGTGAAAGGACACACTGGGCCTGGATTGTTTCCATTGTGATGGCCAACAAAAAGACTGTTCTGCAATTGGAGACTGTGAAGTACAAGAGCAATGTGGCCAGACTGGCTTCCCTGTCACTTTTAGCAGAAATACTTGAGTAGTTGATTACGGCACTTTTGTAGTTTTCTTGTACCATGGACTGGTTTAAAATAACTACAGTAGGAACTGGGATATGCAACATAGCTTGAGTATTTCTAGTTCTCTCTCCTACCCAATAAAACCTCTGTGTTACCACAAGCTCTTTCCCACATCTTTGCACTGACAGCAGGGCCAGAAACAGTATTATGAGCCTAGTTTCAAATTACTTGTGTGGGACAGACTAGCCAGTATTTTGGTACAGATAAACTAGCAGTACATCAAACAGGCAGAAAACATGCCTTCCTTCCACCCCTTCCAACATCTCCTCATTAGTACAGTCTCTCTCCTCTACCTGGCTTCATGCTGTCTGTCACAAGACATGAACTTCGTTATATTTTGGAGACTTCCATCTATCAGTCAGGTTTGACTGCAGCTGACGAACTGTTGGGGTTGAAAACTAGAAAAGAATAGCAGAGAACCAGGCATCCAGGCAGAACTCAGGATCACATAAGCATCATTTGAGGAGGAAAGCATGCCACAGTTTGACTGATGCCATTGGAAACTAAGAGAGGTATATTTTGTGAATGAACTACAGCATGAAAGCTGTGGTTCCCTGGGCTCAAAGTAGCTGTTGTATATGCAATGTTTATTTATACCTCATATCTTGAGTTTTGTGCTTTAAATATAAAGAGTAAAAATGTTAAATGGGCCCATTTTGCTTACATAAATGTACATCTTGCAAATGTTTGCCACATATCACCATCTAAATTACACAGTTTATACTGTGCAAATATATTGTAAATGCATTTTTATTGCTGTACTGTTGCACCTCTTTTTGATTGGAATATTTGTTTTGTTTCTTTCAATATAACAAAGTATTATTAAACAATTTCAACAATTCCTACCAGCAGCCTTTACTCTGACCTGTCAAGTTTCACGTTTTCAATATGAGACTCCAGAATTTGGCTCTTATGTAATTTTTCCTGGCCATAGCAACTGCAAATAACACATTTGCATCCTAACACTATGGCATCTTGCTTACAGTACCTGTGTCTGGCATGTAGATCACCAAAGCTGGAGGTAAGCTGTAGGACTTCTGTCTCTGCACTCAAGAAGGCTGAACTGGAAGACAGACCCACATACCTACTTTCATGTTAGCTGAGTGGCTGGGTTTTATTGTGAGATTGTGGATATACAGTAATCGTTGCAGGTATAAGTATTAAGCTATAACTCAGTGTAGTGTAACTAAGTACAGTCTATAACTACAATACGACCTGCTCTGAACATTATGCAGTAAATTAATACCTGAGAAAAATAACAGGTATTTAACCGGACTGTGCGGGTAGGGCATTTTAGATAGGGAAGCAGCCTTTTGAATGTGCACACATATAGATCTTCCAGCACAAGCAGACCTAGATATAGTACTGAAGTGTTAATGCTTGCATGATCACCCGACAGGTCTCAGGGAAGCCATAAAATTGGCAGAAACGTTGGAATAACAGATGATGGACTTGTCGCAGGTATAAACCTCTGGTATTCAGCTCAGTCATATTTTCAAGTTTTGGTCTGAAACAATGAAGGTTAGAAAATTAGCTTTAAAATAAATCGAAATTAAGTTTTTTAAAAAGTGTAAGTAGTCTGGCACAGTGCTAGAGCTGACATAACACAGCAACATTGTTGTGCTTAGATAAATGGCTGGGCAAGCAGCTCTCCTTATGGAAGTCACTGTAGAGGGATTTTGGTGGTTGTGAAATCATGGTGGTGTGCGGGGGGCAGGATGTGTAAGTGCATACCTAAGAGGCAGGCAGAGAGGATCACCTGCATGAGGACAGTGTCTGAGAGAAGATTGTGCATCCCCAGAAGCAGGAGATGCACAAGAGAACCACAAGCAAAGCTACCAGCTCTGAGTCTGTCTCAAGGCTGAGCTTTTCTAAATGTTCTGTAAGCTTCAGAAACTGGGTAAAAAGTTAGCTTTCGCTGTTTAACAAATAATTATGTATTGCTTGCAGTCAAGGAGATAGGATTGCAGCTTAAGTAGAGATCGCTCCTGTGACTTGTTTGGGTACCCATACTTTCCCAAAAATAAGGATTATTTTACTGGTATACAAAAAAGCTGAATAATGTTAAGAGTCGAGACATTTATTTATTTCATGTCTGCACAGAGATGGGTAATAGGTGGTAAATCCACAAAGCTAGCAACCCTTGGCTATCACATGGTTAATATTTACACATCCCAGGCAACAGTTCTCAGTACTTTCACAATCATTCCTAGCCACCTGTGTTCCCACTGGTTCTTGCAATGACTCTTCTCTACCTGAAGTTACAGCGTCTTCTCTTTTTTACTGGCATGTTCCTTGAGGAAGGGGCTTTTTGTTGTAGGCGGCTACACCTCCCTGAAGGCAGGATTTTTACTATGTTAATTAGGATAGTTCACCCACAGTTCAAGGGCTTCTCACTTCAGCTTTATCAGCCACCTTGTTCCCTTCATGCTTGTCTCGGTGTTTCCTTGCTTGGACAATTAATGGTGTCATTCTGTTCCTCCTTTCAGGGCCATGTCAGGGCTTTTCCCACTTGTGGGAATCGGGTTCAAACCGGAACACAAGAGGTTCCACTTCAATTTGAGAGGAAACTTCTTCTCAATGGGGGTGACAGACACTGGACCAGGCTGCCCAGGGAGGTTGTGGAGTCTCCTTCTCCGGAGACATTAAAAACCCGCCTGGACACCTTCCTGTGTAATCTCATCTGGGTGTTCCTGCTCCGGCAGAGGGACTGGTCTAGATGATCTTCTGAGGTTCCTTCCAGTCCCTAACATCCTGTGATTCTGCGACTCCGTGCCTCCGTGAGGGCGCTGGTGGCGGGTCGGGGGTAGCCGTGAGCCTCACGATCGCTGCCGGAGGAGCAGCGGGGCGGGCGCGAAGCCTACGGGCGTGCGTGTCTGCGCTTCCAGCGGAGACCCGGGCGGCCGCCAGGCGCCGGCAGGGAGAGGCGTCCTGGGCAAGGCCGAAGGCGGGGGCCGGGACTGAGAGGCTGGGTGTGGCCGGGCGGCCATTTCGCTGCCGTCTCCATCACACCAGCGGCCCCGAGCCCCAGACGAGGCCGCTGTTGCCAGGGTGACCGGCCAGTGGCGCCCCCGCCCTCCCCCGCGCGCCAAGCCCCACCCCCCGGCCGTCCCCCGGCCAATCGGAGGGGCGGTGGCGGCGGAGCGAGGTTCCCTTTGTTCAGCCATTTCAGGGTTCGGAGCCGCGGAGGGAGAGGACGGGTCGCTCCCTCGCCACTCTCCTGCCGCCGGGCTCTGGGATGGTGTGGGTAGGTGTCTGGGCTGCGAAGGGCGGGCTGGGGCGGCCCATCCCCGGCCGTCGCGGCCTTCTGGCGTGCTGGGGGCCGGCGTCAGGGGCTTGTGCTGGGAGGGGAGCTGCGGGGCCCGGCCCTGGGCTGCCGCTCCCGCTGTCGCCGCGGGCGCTGCCGCCTCATGGCAGTGGCTGGGCCGGCCGGAGGGAGGGAAGGAGGGGCAGTGACGGCTCGACGGCGGCCGGGGCCTGAGGGGTCGCGGCCCGAGGGCCGGGTACACACGCCCCTTCCACCCCGCACGAAATATCAGGAGAGAAATCCTGCATCTGCCCTGCACTTTCGTTTGTTTGCTTGAGGAGGTTCTTAATTTAGCCGCTCAGTGGAAGCACCCCATGGAACTTTCTTAAAGCTTGTGCAGGGTGTGTGAGGGGCACGAATACTTTTTGGGTTGCTATAAATGGCCTGTGTAGTTTGCAGGGTATTTATGTCCTTTCTGTGAAAGCAGTAATTCCTCTCACTTGAATTTATGCGCAAGACCTGATTCTCCTACTGTGAGGATTGTTCTGCTATATATTCTGGCCACCACAGGTTCATCACTTGTTTGCCTTCTTGCATGTTCAAATAGTCCTTAATATGGTATTTGAATAGTTCATAAATGTTGTTCAATCTTTACAACACTCACTTGACAAAAAGTTGACTTGTGCCCTTTCCATACATGAGTAATTGAACAGAAGAAATAAAAGCATGCCCAAGATCATACAAGGATTGGTAAAATTGGAAACTGAGCCCATGTTATTTATCCAGAGTCTCAGCTATGTTTCAAAGTGACAGTATATGGTCTGTTTCTAAAAGTCCTCATTCTGCATCTGCTGTGTGAACTGTAGTTATTTTTAAGTTATGCGTGGGAGGATGGAAGAAAGGTACCTTAAATTGGGAGGAATACTTTCTATATGATTAGAATTACTTCAGAATGCATTTTTTTTCAAAGCCTCTCTAGGTTGTACTCAAAGCAGTATAATACAAAAAAATAATTAGGATCCCGCAAAAACAGGGTTCAAAAAGCAGTTTACTTCTGTCTTAAAGGAGGAAGGCTCTGGTTAGAATTAAAATTGACTAAGGATCAATTTACCATTGGATACAGGCAGTGACACACACTTCAGTGACTTCAAAAATCCATACAGATGTGTAAGCACAGCTGCTAAATTGAGCTAAGCCAGCCTTGTGACAGGAAGGTGGAAACAACATGAATAATGCGTTTATGAACATAGGCTTTCATTCAATTATCTGACATACTTTTTTTCTATTATATTTATGTAGAACCCAGTTTCATAGTCCTCATATGTGGATATTCAAGAGAACACAGATATGTGTGCTTAATTTTAGGTTCATGGTGTAAATCGGAGTAACACCAGGGACGGGGCTACCTTATAATGATGTGATAGGTATGCACAGAGCTGTCCAGCAGACTGGCAGAGCTGGAGTAGAGTATAATTCAGTCAAGTTTCCTTCCTGTTCCTGCTTTGGGCACACCAAGATGCTGTGGCTACAAAGGAGGGTGGCAGAAGGCCAAGTAAAATCCTCCTTCCTTGAAGCTGATATTGAGAACCTGTACAATTTGAAGATTGGGGCTGATCTCAAGACTGAGATATTTATCTTTGGATTGTCTTATTGTTAGAGTTCTGCATTTGTAGACCCAAAGTTGCTGTCACAGTCACAAAAACATCTGGATCATAGGTCTGTGAAATTGGTGCATACTGATCGACACATTATTGTCAGTGGGGTTGTGCCAGTGACATGCAACAGGGAAAGAATTTTTTCTTTGCTTTGTTTTTGAAAGGGTAGGACTGATTTTTTTTTTTCATTTTTTTCATGCCTTAATTCTGTTGAAACTTTGACTAGTTTTGACAGTTTTGATAAATTTTACCAGTTAATTCAATTCAAAATTCTATGAGCACTTAAATACATGTAACGGTAGTATGTTTCGATCACCAATTCCCCTTCTTTGCAGTGTTTTATAGTATTGTTTTGGGTAGTTTGACTAGGTTGTCTCCATCTGTGGATAGATTTCATATATATATACACAAAGATAATAGCTGGGGGGAACAAATACTATTTGTTATATTTATTATACATACGTTAATATCTTTACATATATACATACTATTCATATAGGTATAGTGTGCAATTAATGCTTTTTTTCTTTCAATTGTTGGTAGATATATACTTGTGTAGATCTAGTGTTGTTTGGTTTATGTATGTAGTCATATCAGTGTACATAATAATCTGTTTATGCATGTACACATGAATGCCATGGAATATGACATCTTTTAATGATATAGAAATAAACTTCCAAATGTCACTTTATAGCCTCGAGAAGGTTTTCCTTGCCAAACCAGCATCCAGAGTGAAATTTAAACAATGGAAAAAATTGCTTATTAACTTCCTGTTTACTGAATGCTTTTGAAATTTTGGGTTTGTATATGTATTTGTGTGTTTGTATATATATGAATCAAATCTGAGACAAGGCATAAAATAAAAGAAATCATGTTTAAAGAAAACTTTGGGGTTTTAAACCTTGAGTATAGTATAGAAAGTTACTGTTAAAATATTTTCCTATTAAATAATTTATATAACATTATTCCACAAGCCACTGTGAAATACCCTTCAACATTCAAAATCTTCTTATGAAGACCTTGCATTAATTTAAATAATTGATCAATGATAAACACATAAGCAGAGGGAAAGGCAAGACAAATGTTTTTGACAGAGAATAGAAAATAGGAGGTCAGTAGGTACAAAGGTGCAAGAAAACTGCTACTGTATTAGAACCAAAAAGGGAGATACTTGCAGAAATTATGGTGAGGTAGCACAGAGCAGGGGTTTCCAAACCTAGTTAGCAAGTATACGATCGTCATCAGTAATCTCTGACTTGCAAGGCCACATGCTTTTCTAACCGCACAAAACCAAAGCCTCATCTATGGCTCTCCTTCTCCCACCTTTCTTACTGTGCCTTCCCATCTTCTAAGCTAGGACTGCAGTCCAGTGCTCACACTTAGCCTTCCCCATCCATTTATGCACCTGCAGAAGTTTACTTTCAGATTTCAGCTACATCCTTTCTCCTCCACATGCCGAAATTGTGAATCTTCACTTCTGGCAGAGTGGAACCTTGGCTTCCCCCATATGCGTGCCATCTCCGTAATCTGTCTTTCCTACTTCACCATGTTGTGGTCTTCTTCGTGTATTGTAAGTGAGAAGTGCGGGTCTAACTGTGGGCAGCAGAGCTAATTGTTGTTGGATGCAGGTGGTTCCTGTGTTTACGCAGGTTTTTCAGGACTTGGGAGGCAGTTACTCTGCCTGTGCAAGAGCAGTGAGACGCAGCAGCTGTGGCTCAGTTCAGCATTGGACATATCATGGAAGCAGACGTGAGTGGTGTGTGCTAGTTCAGTTTGGCCACCTGTTTTATAGAGAAACAAGGAAAGTGAGCAGCAGTCAAATGTGAAGAGGCAAGAGTCTAATTCTCATTTGAGCCTAAAAAGTACAAGTCTGCTTTTTATATCAAATAAGCTAAATCAATACAGAAATCCAAACAAATACCTGTATTTCCATCTGGTTTACACCAGTTGAGACTGAGTCAATTCCTCAGAAAAAAAAAAAAAAGGTGTAACCCAACCTTAAATTAAAATGAATTGTTTCTCACAGGATTTTCCAAGTTGATGTATGTGCAAGTTTAAGCTAAATTGGTCTAACCTTCTTGTGCAGACAAGCCTTGGGCTACGTGGTTGGAAATCAGGAGTGACATCAATCCATTAGGTGTAATGTAAGTAAGTGGAGTTGGCATAAGAGGTGAAAGCTTCAGTCGTTGAATCAAGCCTGTAAGAAGTAATTAGAAACAAGATGAGGTTTGAATGAAGCTTTTGAATAAAGGGGAACCAGTTGCATTAGTAAGAACACAAGAGTCACGTAATTACATTCTTCACTTGTGTGTGAGAAACCAGTAAGCACTAGGTTGAAAACACTGGAGTCTGAAGCTAAGATGCTTTTGGAGCCTCTTGGGAAAGAAATTAAAATAGGCCAACTGATGAGAGGAAATAGTTGGCTTAAAAAAAAAAAAAAAAAGGTAGTATGAGTGTTTCATGATTCTCTCGAACACAGAAGTGCGTATACTACTGCAAATATGCGTGTGTTTGTGTATCACATCTTTGGATATCTGCTTATCTTAAAATCATCTTTCATATATAAAAATCTAGTTGGTCATTTGGTCACATTACCACATTGGTCACAGACACCTTGCCTTCCAAAATCATCCTCCTCTATGTGGAAGGCTTTCTGTAGTCTTTCTCTGTTTCTTCACTAAAAACTGCATAATACACTCTGCTTTCACCTAATTCTTTGCTTCTGGAGAATACCCTATTCTCCAGAAAAGAACCCTAGAACCCTATTGGTTTTCTGAGCCGATGAGTACTTGTAATATATTTTTCAATTTATGACAATAATATGTCTTTTGGTTTTGCAAGGAAGTGTATTTTAGGTTAGGCACTGCCCCTTCTAGTGATTCTCTTAATTTCTTGGTGATTGCATGGAATCAAAACAGCAAGCAAAAATTAAATAAAGCACAACTAGCAATATTAACAGCTTTCCTCCTTTGCAGCATACGTTTCAAGGTATGCTTTGTTTTCCGTGCCATTTCCATTTGCAGTCTGGGGTGGGACACTTCTTTTAAAACAAGAAACATCGAACAAACAAAAACAGATCAAAAAAATAAGATAGTGGAAGCTGTATTTTCAGGATGTCCTTGTAGGTCGTGCTTTGGATAAACTTGTTTCAGGATGCTTCTAAATTCAAAAGTAATGCAGATTTAACTGAATGTGAGGATGATTTAAAACTTCTTTACCACACTTATTTCTTGAAGTTTTGGAGAAAGATTGTACCCTCAAAAACAAATAACTGTCCTAAATTTTCTGAGCTCATGTAGGTTGGACTTACACTATCATAGGTATTTGGAAAGCTGGCTTATGAATTATTGTTAATTGAAAATAAACATGATACATTAGAATGAAATCTTTCTAAGTAAAATTATACAGGTAGGGAGAATAATAGAAAATACTATTTATTGATTTGGCAACAATAATAATAAATTTGTGGTTTGTCATCCAGTTTTCTTAAAGCTCTTGTTTTATCAGAGGTAATAGCAGAAATCATAAGGAACTGTTAGAATGGGCAGATCTGGTGATAAAGTGGTAAATAAGGAGGTGAGGTATTTAAAAAATAATCCAGTATAGGCAAATTTGGTGTGTGTGATAAAACATTACATCTGTAAGAATTAGTTCTAGAAAAGGTGCTATAGTTTGTGCTTTTGAGCTTTGGAATGTCCTTTTTAGCATCTTCTATGGACATTATAAGAGAACTCAAATTCAGAGGAAGTTCAACTAAGTGATTACATATAGTGCAATGTTTTCATTGCAATTTAATCCTTGTGTCATCCAGAAGGCTATGTCAATTTAAGATAATAAAATTAATGATGCTGTTGTGACAGTATTGTATGAGGCAATTACTTCAGTCTTGTGTCTATGAAGACCTGAATGAAGGCAAGCAAATGTATCTTTTTACTTAAGTGGAGTTTAACTGTCCTGGTTATGCTTTAGGTAAGTGTATATTAGGGAAAGCTGGCTATAATATAGATGCCTTTTAAGATTATGCTAATTCAGTCGTAATTATGTGTGGGACTGAACTCTGCTTTCCTCAGTTAGACTTTGATGTTTAATTTTGAAATTTGGAAGGAAATATTTAAGTTCGGTGTTGGGCTTATGCATGCTGAACAACTTTAGCACTATTGGTGTTGATATACTGTGATGGTAGGATCAAGTTTTACAAATGTATTTTATAAATTATATGTGAAACATCATTTTAAAGCTAGTACATTACCAAATATGCAGTTTTTGTTACTGAAGATAATTTTAAAGAAATGTTAAAAAAATGGGTGCCATCTCATCCAGAAAATAGCCCAAATCTTCTTGCAATTGAATATAATATTTTATATTTAATATTTGAGTTATAGTATTGCCCAGGAGCTCCACATGCTAGGCAACTGTAACAAAACAAGTCTTTTCTGCATATGGCTTACAACTGAGTTACAAAACAAACGATAAATGTTCTACGATAGGCACATACAAGGAGAATGGGAACTGTGAGAGAGAATTACGGCATCTGTGAACACTGCACCCAACGGGAATTTCTACACAAAATGTGAGAAGGGGCAGAAAGTATCTTGTAATACTTTTTTTTTTTTTTTTTTTTTTTAATTGCAGCACAGGAGTAAGCATGTAGCAGGTCAGTAAAGTGAGCCTCAAGGTGAAGACCATAAAATCACTAGCAGGGGGAAAGTGCAGATTCTGCATCATGTTCATGTATAGAACTGTTTTATAGGACTGAGACTATAGACGTATATAGATTATTTAATCTGTGAGTGGGTTTTCAGCTCCTTGTAGCTTTACGTTTCATGTAGTGATTACATTATCATTTTAGGATAAAGATGATATGTGGAATGCCAGTAAATTTATTTAGTGGAGTTGGTAAAGCTATTTGCAACAGGATTTTATTAAAAATACATTAAAATAGCCTTAAAGCGATTAAATTACCTGTGCATTTAAGGTAAACTGGATTATTTTAAATTGGAATTTCCCCTATAAGTAAATTTCTTTAACCTTTGAGGGGGGAAAAAAAAGCCCAAACATTTTAAAACCTTGAAATATTTGTTTTTGCATTGGTTGCATTATTAGTAACATTTCAAGGGAATTACTTTACACAGGTTGATATCAACACTAACAACTAATCACAGCAGGGATCCTTTATGATCCAAATAATGTTCTGATATCCTTCACAAACCAACGTAAAGGTATTTAAATGCCTAAATTATTTAAATCTTACAACTCAAGTGAGAATGACAATAAAGGATTCCTTAAGCCTGTCTGACTTTTCTAACCTAAATGTATAATGTACTTTTAATTTAATTCTGGGTTTCTAACGTTTCTTCTTTTGTCATGAAATGCTTCATTTGAACTAGAATGAAGTAAAATAATTGCTCCGGAGACTGGTCGTGCTTTTAGCGTCCATCGTTTTTTTTTGTCTAATGCTGCATTAACTCTGCAGGGAATTTTACCTGATCATTCATCTACACAACAACAATCTCTCTCTGTGTAGAAACAGTAACGTAGCCACTTCAGCACACGAAGTTTTATCTTGTGTGTGTTGCTTATATTCAGACTGGCTTGTAATTCCCTTTAAACGAGTTCAATATTGCTTCATAGCTGGTCTTACAGTAGTAAGAATGCTTTTTTCAGAAAACAAAGGTAGAAAGGAGAGAATACAGTAAGAATTTTACCATTATACATTATTTTTTAATTACTTCTTGTATTTGTGTCTTTTCTAAGCCAGACAGTTTAAGTCCTCCTGTCTACCTGGAATTATTCAGTTGCTGGAAAGAGCCGTGAAGGTCTGTGTAGAAGAACTATATGGGCTTGCTTCTGTGGTGTCTTTTGGCTTCAAGCTGTAGGAACACGAATATCTTGTTTAATTGAAAGTCCAAGACTTCCCGTAGATCTCCAGATGCCATATCCAAGAACATTTAGAATAGGACTGAATATACTTGAACTGAAGAAATTGAAACATCCATTTATATTTGATATTCAGTGTGCATCTGTTAACTGAAATAGTGTTCACTGATACGATTATGCTGTTTTACTCACCAGATTATTCAGTGAGTTGTGTGGTTCTGGTCAGATGAAAACTAAGAATTTTCTAAAAGAGTTTTTAATACTGTTTTAAGTTTTAAAGATATTTCTCCGTTATTTTATATTTGTGTCATATAATCCCTGCTGAGTTAATGTTGAAGCACTGGGTCACACTGTTTCTTTTATATTAAAAAATAATAAATTCAATTCACATTGTTTGCCATTGAAATATAGTGATAATCAGAGGAGACAAAAATACTGCTTTTAATGTGTCAGCAAATTTGGCTGTGTATGTAGAATCATAGAATGTCCTGAGTTGGAAGGGATCCACCAGGATCATCAAGTCCAACTCCTGTCCCTATGTATGACAACCCCACAGTTCACACCATGTGTCTGAGGGCATTGTCCAGTCTCTGCTTGAACACTGTCAGGCTTGGGGCTGTGACACCTCCCTGGGGAGCCTGTTCCAGTGCTCCAGCACCCTCTGGGGGAAGAACCTTTTCCTAATGTCCAACCTGAACCTCCCCTGGCACATCTTCCTGCCATTCCCTTGGGTTCTGTTGTTAATCACCAGAGAGAAGAGCTCAGTGCCTGCCCTTCCTCCTCCCCTTGTGAGGAAGCTGTAGCCACGAGGTCTCCCCCCGGTCTCCTCTTCTCCAGGTTGAACAAACCGCGTGACTTCAGCCACTCCTCATACGGCTTCCCCTCCAAACCCTTCTCAACTTCATGGTCCTTCTCTGGACACCCTCCAGTAGCTTTATATTCTTTTTACCCTGTGTTGCCCAGACCTGCACACAGTGCTCCAGGTGAGGCTGCACCAGTGCAGAACAGAGCAGGACAATCACCTCCCTGCCCGGCTGGCAATGCTGTGCTGGATGCACCCAGGACACGGTTGCCCTCTTGGCTGCCAGGGACACTGTTGGCTCAGTGTATGTAGAAACGTGTATGTAGGAACAGTTAGAAGTGGGGAGGGGTGTCTACTTGTACCTTTACTCTTCTTTTTTTTTTTCACTTTCTTCTTCATCTGAGGCTTAAAATACAAGGAATGTCTGCAGTCTTGTCTTAGCATTCTTACTTAGATCATCAAGGGTTTTGTTTTTTTTTAATAATAACAGATAACTTAATTTTAAAGAAGCAGTGCAGTCTTTTCAGGGCCAAGAACTTCCCCAAATTTGGCACTATGCTGTGATGAGGTGTACTGCCCTCATTTGCTGTGGTATACTTCTTACTGTCAGAGCAGGAGATAAGTTCCTCTCTGAAGGTTTTTGAAAAAGAAAAGATGTTTAGGCCTCCCATAAAGACCCTGTCTGTCATGGCTGATCCATTGTTAGAGGAACAGGAACCACTGAGTCTCTCATTCCATGTCTTTCCTTCCAGAGTTTGCAGAGGCTTTCTCAAACATGATAGGAATATCACATCTGTTTGTTTGTTTTACTAGTCTCTTTTAGTTGACAAGGATGAGCGCAAAACTGAACAAAAATAAATTCTAGAATTGCAGGGACCGCATCTGTTTTCTCACATTCTCATCCATGGATGTGGCTTTTTACAGCCATAACTTTGTTTTTAAATTAGATCTGCTACTTTTCACGGATATTTTCAAAAATCTCAGTTCTGAGCTATTAATGAGGAACAGGTTCAAAAGTGATGTGTAATTTTGGTTTTAACTCTGTCTTGGGGCAGGCTGAATCATCAGTGACAGAAACTTGTGTTCAACCAGAATCCTGCAGCAGACACCATCTGCTTTTCATCCTACAGCTAAGAGAACGAAACCTTACTATATACTTGGATGGGGAGTTGAAAAGGGTTCATATGCACCTGACACTAATCTTGCTTGAAAGATTTTTTTTTTTTTAAGCTGCTTACAGACATGAAATTTCACAGTAGAGTTTTAAATAAGACTTTGGATCCTAAAGAATGACTCCTGCCTTTGCATACCCATATTTGCCCTCTTATAGTAATGAGTGTGGCTTATTACCCAGGGCAGAGCATTCTACTTTTACATCCCAGTCCGTAGTTATCCTCCTCCAGAAACCCCTTACCTATTAGGCAATTACAGAAGATCATATGCTTCATGTAGGAGGGCTAAGGAAAGTACTCTAGAATTTGGAGGAAGAAGCTTGTGTCCTGGAGGAAAAAAAAAAATGGGGGGGTTGGAGGAGGGGAGGTTTTACTATTTTAGACTTCATCTGATCTGATATCTTCTGTCAAAAAATACAGGAGGTGATTTTCTCAAACAGCCCTTCATTCAGTTTCAGTCTGTTTCATGACTCTCAGCATTAAGAACACATACTATCATTTTAATCTCTAGTGTATGTGATTAGAGTAGGACAAATCATTAGCAACACAAGATCTTTCCACTTGATATCTGTAGCTGTGGAAACAAAATAAAAGCAAGTTTGAAGACATGATGCATCCAAATATATCCTTGTCCAGAAGATTAGTTGATCAAAGGCATTTTAAATCAAGATATCTTATTAGTTTTGCACTATGTCTTACCAGTCATTCAGTCAGTTGGACTTTTAATGAGTTACAAGAACGGTGTTTCATCCTATCAAAGTAGAATTCAAAGCACTCCTGATGATTTCGAAATTGGTGAAAGCTTAACAGGTTTTTATCTCTGCAGCTGACAATGTCATGTTTTAATTAAACCCAACAACAGCAATAGACTTGATTTTCAGTTCTGGCATGTACCTAAGCCTGTGCTATGTGCTGGTGTTTTAAAACCTTATTTATATTAAGTTTTAATTAGTTGTTCTACCAAACATCAAATGTTAGTGTGTGCTGTGGCCTGTCATCCATTTTACCTGCAATGGTGTGGTGGTTTTGCACCTTCATATATATGGAAAATATATGGCTGTACTCTTTATGCTTGTTGGATGCATGAGGAGCAGAGGCATTCATTAAATAAAAAACATACATATGTCAGAAGAGTGGAATTACAGACTGTCAGGTTATCATGGATACTATTTTATCTGTTCAATGGGATTACACAGCACAGGCTTTTACAGACATTACCTGAAAAAAGAAATACTGCTTTTCACCTTTGGGAAAAGAAACTGTGAAATGGTAGATGGTGATGCCAAAACAACCACAAGCCATAACAGCTTTCTCTTTCTCTCGAGCAACACTGTAGCAGATTTCCTGGGCAGGTGCTGTAGGTAGTCTTAGAAAAAGTCCATGTCAAGCTGATACTTGGTGGAGAGCAAAATCGCATTACAGGTTTGCCTCCAATATTGAAATGTCCAGTGTTCCAGGAAATTTGAGTTCACCTTCATCAAGGGGTGTCGCACCAGGGGATCCGTTTTACACATACAGAATTTCTGGTATGATATACAAGACAAAAGCTATTATAGCTAGAATTGTCTCAAGAGGATAGGAAGCTAACGTAGTTTCTCTGAGTTTCATGAATTTCTTATTCAACTCCTAGACATACCAGCCACAGGGAATGAATGACAGTAGGAAATTAACTGTACCCAAATCTGAAATTGTATGATCTGAAAGCCCATATGTTTGCTGCTTTGGATGTTGGTATCAAATTACACCTTACAGCTAGATGAAATTCTACACATTGATAGAAGAAACAAAGTTATTTTTTTAAGGTAATCTTAACCCTACCAGTAAAGCAAATTATTAGTTTGGTATGTTCCACAAAACTTTTTGCTTTAGTCCAAGGCTTACTATTTTATGTTGGATCATGTTGAATTTGTCTTACGTTCCATTAGTTAGGCTTCCTGTTGGTACTAAGTCAGCCTTTGATATAAAAAAACTCTTAAAAATATTTGTGTCCTTAGCTACCAGAAAGAGATTGCACTCCTGCATATGGGAACTTGATACCGATTGTGTGAATCTTAACCATGAAGCCCTGTGTTCTATAGAATTGCACTTGGAGCAATTAAATCAGTTACTATTGCATTAACCAGAAGGTAGTAAGCTTACAGCCTCTTCTGAATAGTATTTTTATGTAACTCCACAAATGTTAAGATCCCAACTTAAAAATATTTTTCCAAAGTTTCCCCAGACTTCTGTTTAAAACAGTCCTATCATAATAACTAATCAGTTCTGGAAAAGTAGAAAATTAACTTAATAGACATTTCAGTCAGGCAGAAGATCCTTTCAGACCATCTTTCTATCTGTCTCAGTAACCTCTCCAGTGCTTCACAGGGTCAAACTATCTTCTTCTAAAGACTATGCAAATAAATCACTGTGTAATAAGTATTAATCTTGTATCATATGGTTGAACTCAGGAAGACTGCACTAAATGTTTTAGAATGGATTCTCTGGTATGCTGAATGTGAGGACTACAGTGGTTTTTTTTAAGTGAAGGCTTAGGGCACGTCTCCAGGCAGAAGGCATTGCAAAATAGTATAGCAGTAGCTGTTCTTATGAGCTTTACATAGACAGATTTATCTGTGTTATGAGAGCTTTTTTTTTTCTCTGCTTAGCTTAATCCGCATCACTCTTAGCCTGAAATAAGAGGGTTTACACAGAAAGCTATTATGGAACATCAGTTACTTCCTCTGTGGATGTAAACCTTCTATAGACAGAGGTATAGAGAGATGCTATAAGCAGTCTGCATGGAAACTTGGGAGCCTGGATCTTAGCAATGGATAGAATGATTGATTCTCAGTATTAAATATATATATTACAGGTAACAGTACCTGAATTTCATGACAAGAAGGTAGTTCATTAGAATTCACTCTAAAAGAAAAAAAACCCCTAATATTACCAATGTAATAAAACTAAAGACTGTGGAAATTTTTGTACATGGTGAAGTGGCCGAATCTGTCTAACAGTTCTGAAATCAGGACAGATTTGAGCATTACTTTTGATTAGAGAATAATTATTTGAAACTAGTTTCAAAACTGCTAGCAGTGAGAAGTTGTACATCCCAAAGGTACAGCTTGAAGGCCATGGCATTTGAGAATGGGACATCTTCCTAGTAGTGCAAATCTCTTTCCCGGCTTGTTGTCGGCATATATTTGCACCAGTGTCCTATTTGTCTTTTTCAGTGCACTGAGGCTACTGGAGGAATGGGGATCTCTTATGCATCTCCTAGTTGTGTTGTCTACATTTGTCTCTTAGGTATTAACTGTCACTTATTATACACGTTGCTGATTTGGAAACAGTTCCTAATCCAATTTCCTATTAATACATGTTTATAACATGAAGGAAAGCAACAAGAGAGACTAAAGGACTTAGCACCAATACACTCTAATGTGATGGTAAGGACACTTTCCAGAAAAAAGATGGGTTCGTCACCTTAGCAAGAAGCAAGAATTGCAGCCTGCCTTGCACATTCAGAGCTACTATTTGAGCTACTGGATTTTTAATGAGTTAGCAGTGATACATATTTTAGCAATTGTTTGTTTCCACATGTGACAGTTTCTGGATACATGTCATTTCAGCCTGATCTACATTCTGAGAGAGAAAGAGAAGAGAGTATTAGGAACAAAACCAAAGATAAAAAATTTATTTCTGGGCTTTTTGTGGACATTTGAGTAGAACAAGGCAAGGTATGTGGAAAGAAAAATAATTAAAGAATTAAAAATATAAATTAGTGTTTGGGGGGCGTTTTTGTTTGTTTGTTTTGTGGTTTTTGTTGTTGTTGTTTTTTGTTGTTGTTGTCTAGGGTTTTTAATTATTTAATATTAAGTTAAATATTTTTAATAGTTTTGATACCAGTGGATTCTGGCTAATGCATGACATCTGAAGCTTGGATAATGGAGTAACCAAAGATTAATCTCCGCATTTGTGCAAGACTTCTGTCTTCCGTGAACATTTGTCTTATTAACATACAAGCAGAGTGTTTCAGATTTATTTGTGGTGCATTCTACTGATTGAGTAGGATGAACCAGCCTATCTTATGTTTTGGTAGATAGCTGTCATGCCTCTGCATGGTAATTTGTTTAACACTGACTCTGAATTCCTTTCTGCACAAGAAGATTCTTGCCTAAAGAATACAGGAAGAACCTATTTTCTCATATTTTGTATGATGTTCTTTACTTTCAATCTGAAGCCTTTTTCTTGACTCAGTTAAATTATTTTCCCCTCTCCTGCTTCCTTCCAGAATTTAAAGGATTGGAGATAGGTAAGATTAGGTATCCAGCAAATTGAGGTATCTGCTTTGATTTCTAGATATGCTGAGCAGTTCCCAGTGGCAAAGGATCCTGTATGGAACCTAAGGAGGAACATACCCTAGAGGATGATCGTCTAAAGCATTTAGGGGTCCCCACTAATTGTAGAAACTCCCAATCATACTTTGATTTGTAGACTTTTTTCTCTCCTTTCCACTGCAGAAATATCTTACTAGGATTTAATTCTGGTCACGTTCATAGAAAGGAAATCTATGTCAGTTTTTCTTAGCTAGGGATCTGTGGCCTGCAGCTCTTCCTGCTTTTTCCTGTTCTGTCTCTCTGGTCTCTTCCCTCATTTCCCATATTTAATCTTATTTTTGTCTAGTGCACTTGGTTTCCTAATAAAATAAGGCAGATCTAATCCTTGTGTCATAATTTCTGAATAGTAACTTGTGAAGCTCTAATCAATTTCAGCCACACTTGACAGTGAGGCAGAAGTCCCAAAGATAATCAAGTTTCTGCAGTCTTCTGTTAAGGCAGCAGTTAGGGGAATGAGACCCAAATTAGCACTTCATTGATTTGTTGGACCTTACCTTTCATATTCTTCAGCTGTGCAAGCATCACCATGGAGAGCTTTTCTGCCAATACAGTATGGAGGCATGAACATTGGTTTTAAAGGCCTGGTCATAGAATTATAGAATGGTTTGAGTTGGAAGGGCCCTTTAAAGATCATCTAGTCCAACCCCCCTGCAATGAGCAGGGACATCTTCAGCTAGATCAGGCTGCTCAGAGCCCCATTCAGTCTGGGCTTGAATGTCTCCAGGGATGGAGCATCTACCACCACTCTGGGCAACCTGTGCCAGTGTTTCACCACCTGTATTGTAAAAAATGTCTTCCTCCTGAATCTAGCCTGAATCTCCCCTCTTTCAGTTTAAAACAATTACCGCTTGTCCTGTTTTAACAGGCCCTGCTAAGAAGTTTGTCCCCATCTTTCTTACAAGCACCCTTTAAGTACTAGAAGGCCATAATAAGGTCTCCCCGGAGCCTTCTCCAGGCTGAACAGCCCCAACTCTCTCAGCCTGTCCTCACAGCAGAGCTGTTCCAGCCCTCTGATCATTTTTGTGGCCTCCTCTGGCCCCTCTGCAAAGAGGTCCATGTCTTTCCTGTACTGTGGGCTTCGGAGCTGGACACAGGACTCCAGGTGGGGTCTCATCAGAGCAGAGGGGCAGAATCACCTCCCTTGACCTCCTGGCCATCCTTCCTCTGAGGCAGCTCCTGGACTGCAAGTGCACATTGCTGGCTCATGTCCAGCTTTTCATCCATCAGTACCCCCAAGCCCTTCTTTGCAGGGCTGCTCTCAATCCCTTCATCCCCCAGCCTGTGTTGATACCAAGGGTTCCTCTGACCCAGGTGCAGGACCTTGCACTTGGCCTTGCTCAATCCCATGAGGTTCACATGACCCAGCGTCTTGAGCCTGTGCAGATGTCGTGGTTTAGTGCCAGCTGGCAACTAAGTACCCTGTGGCCACTTGCTCATTCTTCCACTTCCTCCCCCTGGTGGGATGGGGAGAAGAATTGGGGAAAAAAAGCTAAAATTTGTGGGTTGGGATAAAAATAGTTTAACAGAACAGCAAAGGGAAGAGATAAACAACAACAATAGTAATAATAAAAGAATATACAAAGTGAGGAATTCACAATGCAATGCTCACCATGTGGAAAAAACTATGCTCAGCCTACACCCAAGCAGTGACTCCCTCCCCTAGCCAGCTCCCCAGTTACATACTGAGCATGGTGTCACACATTATGGAATATCCCTTTTCCGTAGTTTGGGTGAGCTGTCCTGGCCCGTGTCCCCTCCCAGCTTCCTGTGAAAATTAACTCTGTCCCAGCCGAACCTAGGACATTATCCACCCATTATTCTATACTATCATGTCCAGATCCTACATTTTCCTACTGATGACCACTTTTCCTGTCATGTGTGTATATATATGTGTACACACAGAGATCATTCCCTTAATCTATGGCTTACGGATAGGAATCAGGGAGTCTTGATTGGTGTGGTGTTGCCGCTGATGCACCGTCGTGGTACTAATTGGCACATGCTGTTGTTTGACCCTCAGCAGCCCCACAAGAGAAGGGTCCTCTGAGAGACTGGGCAAGGCAAACAGCTGTTTAATGTCCTCTGTCTCCAAGGCTGCTATACCAAAAGCTCACCAGTACCCTTTTGGGTCCTTGAAATACCCTCTCCTGAGGCAGTCTGTCCAAGTGATGCATGTGGCCTCTGGGACAGTCACAATGGGGTGCTTTTGCCAGTCTTTCCCAGTGAGATTCACTTCAGTTTCCAGTACAGTTATTAGCTGTTGGGATCCCCCTGCCACTCCATAAATACAGATGGGTTCTGTCCCATGGCATTAAGGTGCACTGTGCACCAGAGCCTTGTGGGTCTGATGTGCTAGATCATCAAATCCACACAGTCCAATAAACCCAGCTGTCCATTTCTTCCAGCTGGCTGGTGGCAGGACCTCTCTAGTCCTGGTCATAGGATGCATTGCTTGCTTCTTGTAGTAGTTAATCTGAAGTCCCTTCAAGATGATTAGAGGTAAAATCAGCCTTTTTACACTGTCTGGGGAACTGCCTGCTGGAACCTGGAGTGGTATTTTCCCTAGAGAAATTCCCTTTTGTGATTGTTTTTCCTTGCAACTCATGTACTCTTGCTTCTAGGGTCTAGGTAGATTTTCCATCCCACTTCCTCATGTCCTCTCTGTGGTCATGCAAGTAAAAACACAGGGTACCTTTTTGTATGTACTCTCCGTATACTCTCTCTTGAGCCAAGGAATGCTTGCTTCTAATACCTGAGATGCTGGTCCATACAGGTGGGGAGCAGAACTTACCCTCAGATTGCTAGAACTCTCAGGACAGTTTCTCAAACAGCACATCTGGCATTTTTCCACAGCTGAGATGAAGGTCCATGGGGAGGAAAAGAGACTTCCTTCGTATTGCTGGAGTTGGCCAGCCCAGTTAATCCACCATTTGTCCCTCACTTTCTTTACAGGACATTTCTACCAATTAGTTTGCATATGATGGTGGGGCACTCTGTGGAAACTTCCGTCACATGGCTTGTGTGCATTGGACTTCATCTGGATCTGTGGATAATTGCTTATTATTGAGGTCATTATGAATCATCTCCAGGATGGCTAATTCCCTCAAGTACTGATTACCTCTCTCCATGGTGGTCCACTTGCCTAGGTGATGTGTAGCATCTTCCTTGAAGGGATACCTTTCTTTCACATCTGACAGAAGTCATCTCCAGGGGCTTGTGTCTTCCAGTTGCCTTGTCACTGCCTGCTGCCCTAGACAGGGATTCCACCTGCTTGGCTTCTCTAACATCTAATTCCAAGCTACTGGCCCCATTATCCCAGCATTGGAACAGCCAGGCAACAACATGCTTGCCTGGATGGCATCTGAAATTTTTTCACGTATCTCACACCTCACTCAGGGATAGGGACCAGGTGATTATCTCTGGTTCTGCCTCTTCCTTCTGGTCTTGTGATGACCCTGGTTTCTCTTAATCTCTCACTAAGTGAGAGTGAGTGATTTTTTAATGTATTTCTTCTGTATAGGGGGACTGGTAATGGCACAGGTTGGTTCTGTAGTTTAGCTGCAGTGTCTGTTGCCTAGGTGTGAGTAGCCACAATGCCTGTCACTGGGGCTGGAGTTTAGCACAACAGTGGGTCGCCACAGTGTCTTTCTGTATGTTGTCCCTCTTTTCTTTCTGAGGGTGCTGCATAACATCATGCAGTGTTTGGTATTATAATAACTGGTGGCACACTTTTACATACGTACCTTACTGACTCCATCCTTGTAGACATTTCAGTGCAATAAGCTCTCAAGAGGTGCACTGCTTGTCTCCAAAACAGCCTGGTGAAAACTACAGCAATTGCTGAAAAAGAAGAGCTTAAAAAACTTGCCCTATTTCGTGGGTTTTTTTACGCTGTTTTTGTTCTCTCCATTGGTTTTGTTCTTGTGCGCCGTGCTGCATGCTTCTCTGCTATTTAGTGCTTTCATGCTTCTTATTCCGGTGTGCGTGATTTCCTGATTCATCAAATACCCTTTCACTGTCCTCATTATCCAAATATGTAGATATTACAGGTGCACACTGCCTGTCTTACTTATTGCCTGTGATGATTCATTTTGCTGGAGACAGTGCAGTGAGTACTAATTTTGTCTCCTTCAAGAATAGTGGCTCATAGTAATAGGAGTATTGGCTCAGGACATTTCTTAGCACTTAGACTGGGCAGCTGACTGTCAGTGTTGGGGAGGTGTGATGAGGAGCCACACAGCAACTTCCTTGGGACACACCATTACGAATCACTGATGTTCCCTGTCCTTGATACCTTTGGACAGTCGTTGATGTGGAGCACATGTGGCACTCAATGCTGAGTCGCCTGCCATAGCAGAAGCAGCAGAAAGTGAAACTAGTTTTCAGCTAGACGAGGAAAATGCTTACAAGCACAGTGACTAAAAGATTATAAAAAGGCAAGGAATTACTGTTGTTCATTTTCATATTTTAAGCAGCATGTGTTCTTTTTTTTTGCCATTAGCATATGTATATTAAAGATGCATTACATAGTATTTTCTATATATAGCTATAGGTATTACATATATACATATGTATATATCTATCTGAATTGTTAATTTTGACCTGAGATCTCCCCTGATATATTTTGAGGCTATGGATAAGATACACTGCGTATTCAAATAAGTTTGAGTTTCTCCCCTCCCCCATCCCCCGCTTCTTGCGGAGTTGCTCCTATGGCCTCTTTACACGTGGAGCTGAGATCTGCTGAGTACTCAACCAAATCACGTAGAAGTGCAGCCGTCGGCAACACAAATACCACGTTCCCGACGACTGGGTCTGCGTTCGCAACCCCGCTTCTGCTCCGTGGGCGGCGACACGCCGCTCGCCGCCCAGGCACAGCGAGTGCGCGGCCGCCGCTGTCACAGGAGGCCGGGCCGGGGCGCCGCTTCGCCCCTCCGCCCCTCGCCTGTGGCAGCTTCTGGAGGTTTCTCTGTGTTCTCCGGTGCGTGGCTGAGGCGAAGGCGCCCCGTTTCCCGCCGGCCGGGACTGAGGAGCCCGCGTTTTGTCGCCCCCAGGCTCCTGACGGTGTGGGACGTACCGCGGAAAGGCTGAGGGCGGCGGCGCCGGCGGGCCCGAGGCGGCCCGGGCGGGCGGAGGCGTGCCGAGGCGTGCCCGGCGCTAGGACCCAGGAGGACGCGAGGCGGCTCTCCGGGCCGGATTACGAATTCGCCGTGACGCAGTCTGCTCGGCGCGGAGCGTAGCGGGCGGCGCCGGGAGCAGGTCGGTGTCGTTCGTTTGTCCGTTCGGTGGCGGGGCTGGGCGGTTGGTGGGGTGCGCGTTGCGGGGACCGGAGCCAGAGTGGGCCGGGCGCCGCCATGCCCCCTCCCTCCGGCCTTCCTTCCTTTCCGCCCTCCCCCGGCCTGGGCCCTGCCGCGCAGCTAACCGCGGCCGCCTCTTGTGTTTTCCAGCGAGCCAAGATGGAGTATGAGTGGAAGCCCGACGAGCAGGGGCTCCAGCAGATCCTGCAGCTGCTCAAGGAGTCCCAGTCCCCGGACACGACCACGCAGAGAGCCGTTCAACAAGTATCCTTAGCCGAGGCCTGCACCGCGCGGGCGCTGGGGAGGCCGGGGGTGGCGGGCGGGGGCAGCGCGGCCTGCGCGGCAGCGGCGGCCAGGCCTGCCCGCAGAGCCGCTACCGCGCGGTGGGCCGAGCCTCCGCCGAAGCGGGCGGCCGTGGCGCGGCGTTTGAACCGCCGAGGCGGCCTGAGGGCCGCGGGGCCGCCTTCCCCGGCGGGGGCCCGGGCACCTGTTGCGAGCGCGGAGCCAAGGGCCTGTTTTGGTTCTGATTTTCTTTTGTTGTTTTTTTTTGTGTGTGGTTTTCTCCCTCCCCCCCCTTTTTTTTTTCTTTTTTTTTTTTTTTTTTTTTTCCTCTCAAAGCCCAGGCTCTGGCGCGGCTCCGCCGGTATCTGCCGCTTTCCCGGGTTCCGCCAGGCTGGGCCGCCGCCAGCCCCCAGTGGCGGCGGGGCGGGAGCGCGGCCCTCGCCCCGGCAGATCGCGCCGAGGGGCTGGGGGTGTCGCCCGGGCCGCTGGGCTGAGCGGGCGGCGCGGGGTACGCGTCGCCCCTGCGACACAGTGGGGGCCTCCCGACGTAATCCGGCGGTGGGATTCGAGGCGAAAGCCGTAGCCGGTGGGGGGAGTGCTCCTGGCAGAGCCGCTGCCTGCACGCCCTCGCTGGCCTGCTGGCTCAGATACTGCGCATCTTGCTGCGTTGTGAGGATGTTTCTGCTTGCTTAGAAGCCTGAACATTAAAATTAGTTAAAATTCACGGAAATCTACTGCTTGTGGCCTCTCGTGCTGCTTTTCAGCGCATTTGATGTTAGTGTTATGGATTTAGGTTTGGTTTTTTCTTTTTTACGCCCCTAAATCTCTCTTGATTGCAGAAGTGGTGAAAAAGCAAGGTTTTAAGGAACAAAGATTGAGAGAGTAGAATTTTAAATTAAGACTAATAGAAGCATGGGTCCTGAGAAGTAAAGCCTTCATCTACTGTCTTCTGCTTCTTGAGCTAACCATAGTGCTTTAAAATATCTAGAAGTCCTGAAATTCTATGAAGGATTTAAGCTTATCGTCTTGATCCCTTTTTATTTAAGGCATTTGCTGGAAGGTCTTCACAGTAAGCAACAGAGTTTATTTCTGTAGGTAAGAAAATTGTGTGTGTTATTTATGTTATTTTAAGAGTTTAGCTTAAAGCCAAATTTGCTCCACTCCTAAGCTTTTGTAACAGATGCAGTCAATCTTAGGAAGGCTTTTGCTCTTATCTGAAAGGTGAAGGTAGTTTTCATCTCGATACATCTTGTTTTTGCAGCTATGTTTCAGTTTTTTAAGATGCTATGTCTTCCTTTGACAAATCCTAAACACAAGCGTCTTAAGTAATGTGTTCTAATAATGTCCCAGACTTAAGGTGGTGTTAAAAAGACATAAGTGTTTATAACAACTTTGTGAAGATGAGTAGAAACTGACTGAATAAGGTGGTGTTAACTGGTGTTTGAAGTTTATCTTAAATGGTAGTGGTAACTAACTCCTTGGTGTGCTGAGAAACCTGGGCTTTCAAGAAGGTCTTGATATTTTGGCCTGTAAAGGTTAGAGAAGTGGCATGTTTTTACCATTGTATTTTACATCATTTGGGGAAAGTGTTCTATTACAGCTTGACAGGTCATGTCCTGTGATTTAAATATATATATACACACATATATAGAGTGAGATACGTCCTTTGAGACTGTTTCCACAAAAAAATTGCAATGGCTCTGTAAGTTTTTAGAAGATATCACTGTGTTGAATTTGTCGTGCTCTTTGTTTACAACGCTGTTTTGGCACGTTTGGGTGCTTAGGAGTCAAATGTAACAAACCAGGGACTACAGGTTAGCCAAAACCCTTTGTTAACAAAGTTATGAATTGGTAAGGCTTCAGATATTTTTCAGATTAAGATATTAGATATTTCTTGGACTAAAATAGAAAAAATTAAAATGGATGAAGATGTTGTATAGAAAATATGGCCTACAAGCTATTATTTGATTCCTAGACCCATTAAGTATTTTCTCGTTAAGTTCTTGTAAGCTCGCTTCTGCTGCCGCTTCCTGTGTGATCCATTGTAATTCACAGTTGTTAGTAATGTTCAACTGACTGTTGGTGATTACGTTTCTGAAGCTTGGAGACGGAAGAAAATAAATTTGAAAAGTGTTGCCTTACTTCTTGGATGTTCCTGAAAGAACTCTTTGGCTTGGCGCCTTTGACAGCAATCTTTTGATGTGTGAATTTTCATTTCTAGAGGCCACGTAGAGTGTTCTGTATTATTTTCACTTGCCTTGACCATCCTCCTGTTTATATTTCATCTCCTCTGTGTTTCACAGCAAAGGACTGTGCAGCTGTGATGAGGCTTCACTAACAAAGTTACTACTTGATGCAAACAGCCTAAATAGCTAAAAATCAAGTTGCTTGAGTTTGTGATTGAAACACTAGTGGTTGACCATTGGAAAGAAATGGATCCTTTGGAACTGGAAGTGGTTTACTGGGCCATACAGTCCTAACATATGTGTATTTGGCTAAGGTTTAGCTACTTGGAATGTTTAGAGATTCAACTAAACAGCAAGTAAAGTAAATGATTACAGAGCAAGTAATCTTCTAAAAATCATTTTTTGTTAAGTGTCTTGATCATTTGCCATACTGATATCTAGTAGGTTTAGTAACTTAGAGGTGACACTGCATTGACCTAAAATATTGTTTAGCAATGTACCTACCTATGAGAACAGGATACAAAGAGAATGCCAGATCACAGCTCTAGCCAAACAGTGGCAGAATACAGGGAAATATGAGGCAAAGTAGTGACAAATTTGGGGAAAAACAACTACATACCTTCACAGCTGTTCAGAAATATAACCATTCTTCCTGCAGTTAATGAGCCTTTTGTTGTGTGGTTTTGTTTTATGAGACCATGGATAAGCATGCAGTTCTTGGTATAACTATCTGTGCATTTACAGTTAAGCAGATTCCTATTGCTGAAAGCTGAGGCTGTGGCTAGTTAGCATCATAAAGAAATGTATGTCCAATATTAAAATGAGTAGGTTGCCAAAATCATAATAGCTGTTGTATTTTAATGTTGAAATGCTTTTATTCATTGTGGAGGAGAAAAAAAGGTGTATTACGGGATTGTGTCTTGGTGGATTCCATAGGTTTGGCAAGCTTCTGAGAGCAAACATTGAAATCCAAAACTGACAGAGGAAGTTGGGGGGTTTTGTGTGTGGTGCCTTTTTTTTTTTTTTTTTTTTACTGTCTTTACAAATATTTTTAAGGATCTGTTAATTTTTATGTCTCTCCCTGGATTTTTTTTTCCAGATTTCACCGTAAGTAAAAGCTGTTGCTTTAGTAAGAAAATAATATAAACTTTTTTAAGATTGTTAATTTTCTGTATATTGTGAGCTTATAGTCACAGCTGGTTGAAGTGAGGTAGCAGTACATAACTCATTTAATATTTGTATCCAAGAAGCTGTAAGTGCTGTGTGTGAAGATTCAACTTTCCTTAACAATTTCTCTCTTCAGAAACTAGAACAACTCAATCAGTATCCCGATTTCAACAACTACCTGATTTTTGTTCTTACAAAGTTGAAGTCTGAAGGTAAGTTCTTGAGATACTGGCTGTTTTATTCTACCTTTTTTTTTTCTCTTTTAAAAAAACTTATTTATTTAGCTTGAAAGAAGTAAGAAACTGATGCCTATGGTCAATTTGCTGTTTGTTTTCACTCCATAGTCAAGTAGAACTCACCCTGTCAGTGGTCTTCTTGGGAAAAAAAAATCTGATAATTTAGTGGTCCCTGTAGTTTCAGGCTTGGAATATATTCCATTCTATATGTCCTATGAAATCTTCCCCTAAATGTTGGAGTGTCGTATTTCTATCAGACTGCCATGAAATTGTGGACTAAGTTTAATTAATCTTAACTATACATCTTATAAAACATGATGCTAAATTCAGTTATGGTAATGATCTCCCTAGTAAGGAGACTGTTAAATATCTTGAAGATCACATACTGGAGTTGTCCAAAGATGAGGTCTGTCAACTTTCATTCTGAAGTCTTAATTCTAGTAAAATGCAGTTAGAAAACAACTGACTGCTCACACTTGTCTTAATCTTATAGACATTAGTCCATATGGCATACTGTGTAGCCTCTACCAGTTGGTAAATTCAGAAAGTTCTTCAGCAATGATCAGGGTGTGTGAAAGATTGTCTATGCTGTGTATTACAGCTGCTGATTTGTGAGGTCTTTGACAGTGAAATAAATTTGTTTCAATTTGGTTTGGCACATATGGGTTCTTTACTTTTGTTTGTATTTGATATGTTATACTTGGACTCGATGATTCTGAGGGTCTCTTCCAACCAAAATGATTCTATGATTGTTTGAGTTGTTTTCTGTTGTGCTTTTTTGGTTTTGTTTGTTTCTTTTTCCTAGTGCACTGCTACCAGTGCTTTTTCTGCCTTTCACCTCTGGATTTCTGGATGTTTGCTTTTTTCACTTTTAATTAGATTTTAGTTGCATGGGATCTTGTAGTGTTCAAAGAATCAGCAAGAATGTTTATCTTAAGTTTTAACTAGTGTTTAAGTTGTATTGTCAGCTTACTTCAGAAGGAAGGAAACAGAGAGGAGGAAGAAAGTATGTTTTGATATTTGAGGGCTAGAGTACATCCCAGTGGTTTTGTGTGTTCTATGTAGGAAGCCTCCTGACAATTTGTGAGGCCTTTGGGGGAGTTTCTCAAGGTTGAAAGAGAGTTTTGAAGTCCTGAATCAGCCAGGATATTACATTCTTGAGCAAGGTGTCAGTGTAGATACGCCATGTGCTTTATACTATTAGCATAAAAATAAAAAACACAGTTTCCAGTAGTAGAAGGTTGTCCCACTACTTTTATTCTTTCTTTTTTTCTTCTTCTCCACCAACCTCACCCTCAAAGTATATTTTCTAACCCTCCCTTACTTGCTAATTTCCCCTTCTATGTTCTGTTTACCACTTAAGGTTCTAGATATTGATATGTGTTTAGCGATGTGTCATAATCTCTCTTCCCAACAGATCCCCTTAGGATATCCAGTAGTTGTCTTTGACCCTTTTTAATGTTTACACACATCAATCTGTTCTGAATGGGATGAAGAGGAGGAGATGTTAACTATTGCAAAATGGTTTTATAAAGATTTTTTTATCTGAGAAAAAAAAAAATAGGATCTGTTGGGTTGAGGAGACAAGCAAGTTGGGGAGAAGTAGCAAGTTAACTTAGAAGAGGAGGTGTTTAGTATCAGGTTGCACTAATACCTCTCACAGGTACATCACGTCTTTTGTGAGATGGCTGAGAAGCAGCTGTTCCTTCAGAAATGCTCTTGTCCCGCATCAGTGATATTTTTAGAGCCATAGTATTTATCCAAAGCAACTATTTTTTAACTTCATATTTCTAGTTCAGGAAACTTGCAGAGTGTTGAAGATGCCATAACTGAGTCTGATGTTGGTGCTTTTCATAGTATTTGCCAAGTTCTAAATATCCTTTTACCTTGCTTGGGTAGAATTAATGAGGGACAATGAAAGGCATTTGCTTTGAATCCAACCAACAGCCCTCCATGGTCCCGCATTAGCCCTGCCAAAACAAGGTAAAGAGACCGTTAGAACTGCTATTCCATAGCTATGATACTGTTCCATCCTCTTTTGGACCAGTAGTTGAAAATGTGATGGACTCATCAGATAGATAATTGTCTTTGGTACAACTGGGGAAGTATTCTTTCCCCTCCTGAAGAGGGTTCAGTTGGAAGTTTGTCCCACAGGCTTGCCAAGTTTGCTAGCTGGGGGGAAAAAATTGTATGCTTTATACAACAGACAAAAGCATAGATACCCATACTTCTGGAAGTTCACATTTTTGTTACGGCCGTATCGTCCCAGTGGAAGGAGCCATGAAAGTAAGCTTCTAAGGTCACTGACAGCTTATTCCATGGAAGTTAACATGTTTTGATGGTGCATGAGAAAAAGAGCTTGGTTGATAGCAGGTGGGACTAACCTTTGATTCCATTTTTGCCACTGTTGAAACCACTGCTGAGAAAACTATGCCTAAAGATTCATTTAGGTGACAGCTCTTCAGTGTGGGAATTCTGTAATGGTTGATTTAAATGTTTGCTAAATATCCTTGTTTCACTGCAACGGACATTGTACCAAATTGTCTTTGGCCTGAGTCTTATGCCTCTGCACGCAAATGATTTTGCAGGCAAACTGGCTGTTTCACCGATGCCTGCTGCTTCTGTGTCTGAATGCTTGTGACTTGCTAGTTTTAGGTCTATTGTGGAACTCCTACACATATGAGGTGGTTTTCTTGGTTTTGTTTTTAAATTCTATGAGCCTTGTTAAGCTGTCAAAGTTTGTTAAGCTTGGGTGTTCCTGGAAAGAGGTGTTGCTCTGCTGCCATTTCTTCAGTGAAAATACTTGGCCTGGCTTGCAGCTATGGCACATGCATACTCTAGATACAAGAGTTTTTCTTTTAACTAGTGTGCATGTCTAGAAATAGTGTTGTGAATCTGGATTAACCCCAGTGTTACCAGTGTCAAAGAATATAAAAAGAATGTCAAGGAAGCAGCATTCAGTCCTGGAAGTCATAAAGCAAGCAGATGGAATAAAATATGATCCCAAGTCATTAAAGATTGAAATTTAGGCCTCTAGAATGTAGTTATCAAAAGGCATAGTGCTCAGCGATCTTCTTGAGTTGAGTGAGATGGAGTCTAGATTAACTGAAAAATATCTGAATGAAAGAAGCTGGCTTTTACTAATTTATCTGTCAATGATAATATTACTCAGATGATCTGTTAGTACAGGTGTTCCTTCTTCTTTTGGCAGGTATAAAACCTGGCAGATAATGTAGTGACACTGCCCTGCCATAGTGTTGGTTTTGTTGTTCATTGTGGGTGGTTGTTGGTGGTGGGTGTTTGTTGTTTGTGGTTTTGGTTGTGTGTGGGGTGTTTGTGTGGTGGTGGTGGTGGTTAGTTTGTTTTCTCCTGGTGTCCTGTGAGCTGTCTTGCCACGGCCAGTTCTAGTCTCTAGTTAAGGTACATTGAGGCAGTTGTCCAAGACATCCAAAGCATGAGGCAGGTCAGAGGAAGGATCTCTAGGTGTCATAATACAGACAATTAATACTGTAAGTGGAAATTCTGAGTTTGTTTTGACATTGTTGACCATAACAATGAAACTCCTAAAGTTGTCTGTACCAAAGCCTTGTTTTATTTTACTTTCTGTAAATGAATATTTATAAGGTCCCTTTTTTTCTTCCCATCTGAAGCAGACTGACAAAAATAGCTTCCTTCTTAATTCATCTGTTTTATCCTTTTGTAGGATGCTTTCTTGTTATTTCTAACCTGGAATTGCACCATACAGCAGCCTGAACTTTGTGAATGAGAGTTGGATGTGCCTAGCACCAAATAATCAAAATATGATGGCCATTGTCATTCACTGAGAATGCTCTCTAGTCTTCACAAATTTCACTTGGTCAGTTAGGGAGCATTGAGTGTGATGACTGTCATAATCCTGCTGTAATATTTTGTTGTATCAGAATACCATGCGTGACGTGACATGACATGGCCTACTTGCATCTCGAAAACTACTGTGTTGCCTTCTTGTAACATTTCTCTGTTCCACTCTAGCTACATTGGGACTTAGTAGGCATAGTCTGTAGAGATTACAATGTTTCTGCATGTATCCATTCTTTGCCTGTGATCAAAGAGACTGTCTTTATGTGAGGTCAGAACTGATATGGCATTGTACTTGGTCTGGTAGGGCATTCATGTTGGTGGATGCTTTATATGAAAATTGCAAGAACAGAAGTGGTGTCAAAGTCTACCACTTCATAGGTAAGATTTGACATACCTAATGCCTCTACATTGTGAAAAAAGAATGGAACTACAGATATGATATTCTGGTTAAAATTCAAACTGTCCATCCTTTATTCCTGAACCATGTATGTCCTTTCTCAGATGTGCCTTTTATCTGTCTTAGAAAAGACACAGAGGACGGGGTTAGTTTGTGCACAGTTTCTGTGAAGCCTTGTATTTGACTCCACTGGGCTCTGGGCAGGACCTAGGCTAATGGGAAAATATTGAGATGAATGCCTGATGGTCCTGGTATCTTTCTACTGGCGCATATAGCCATAGTTATTGATCCTGTTGCAGCTATGCAAAGCCTTTGTGATTCTGATCTTGGATTGTGTTTTGGTGACTGACTCTTCACCCTGTCCTAATGTGGGAACTCTAGTCTTCAGTCTCAACATAGTAGTATCTTAGTGGGCTGATCATTGTGTGGTGTAAGACTCCTGCAGTCAAGGGTCAGAATCCTTGAGGTGAACTTTTAGTCCGAAGATGAATGAGCTGAGATTGAGCACACTACTATTGCCTTTATCATGGGCTTTAAGGATGGTCTTCTAAGGTTATTTCTAAAATGCTTTGGACTTTGTAAACCAGTTGAAGATAGAGCAGTGTCTCTGCAACTCTTGATCTCATTCATGTGATGACTTAGTTGTTCCAAGTACCGTATTTTGACATGGAACATTACCATGGAGGAAGGTCCTGTCCCCATCCTCCCTCCCCCCAAGTTTTTGTTTCAATAGAAGTCTGCACAGATGGCAATTTATTTTCTGGTAATCATGACACTAATAATTCATCTATCTCTGCAAGCATAATTTGAAATGGCTTTTTATAAACTATGACTGGGATCAAAAGTGGTCTTGTGGGTTTGATGTGAATGTCTTCTGATGAGGCTTGGAATTTAAAGTTTATCTGAACAGCAGTTTTCATGAGTTCATTCCGTTATGAACTTTCTTGGCATGTTGCTGTTGAAAGATCTTCAAAGCTGAGCCAAAACACCTGTGACATCAGGTGTTAATTCACTAGCTACTAGTTTCAGGAAGGTATCTTTGAGCAGGATTAATCCAGAAAAGTGGTTCAGCAGATATAACTGTTTAATTAAAACAAATGCCCCCTTACCACCACCGCCATCCTCACCTCTCTCGAATACTATCATCCCGCATGATGTCTTCATAAACAGACTAAAATAACTGCTCAGGAGTGAATCTGATTGCAATGCAATTCAGAAGTCAGGTCAGATTAATGTACCTTTGCAGTTTAAAATGCTGTATAACATATGTAGTGTCCTACTTTAAAAAACAGCAAAACATTTTTTCTCTTAAGTTCAGATACATGAAGAATTATAAAAAGAAATTAAGCCTGACTGAGTTTTAGTAATGAATGCATAAAGTAATTGAGGTGCATAAATATTTTAAGAGAAACCAAGTTATGAGATAATATATTATGTCATATGACTAAAAATTCTGTGTTTTTTCCCTGTATGTTGGCTAATTTTTCCCTTCTGTGCCTTTATAGGGAAATTGTAGTGCAGATTTAAGTAAAAAGATTCTCCCAAGTAGTTGTATGGCATTCATACCACATGTGAGAATTGACAGTTTGTATGTTTGTTTATTTATTTATTTATTTAAAGACTTGAAAGAAATTTTGAAGTTATTCATTGGATTGAATTATGGGATTCATTGCTTCAGGAATGCTGTCTTGGAGCTCCTTATTCTGAGCATCCAGAATCAGAGTATGCGATCTCCATTATTTTATTGTTCCCTATCCCTGAAGCCCGTAAAAGGAAAACATTGAAAAAGAAGTAGTAAAATAAGAAGTTCTTGATCACAGAGAAAATTCTCAAAGAGCTACTGGGCATGACTCTTCCCAAATTACACAATGGTCTTTGGGTAGCTACATTAGAAGAGTCTGGGACTGCTACCTGAGAATTCACCTGTCTCTAGAGGAGATCAGCACACTCCTGGAGATGTTTAGAAGAATACCCAGGACTTACAGGGCATGGACCTGCAACCAACATTGCAAAAACTGCTTGAGTAGTTACCTCGAAGGGATCTAGTACTGCTAACTGAGAATTAATCTGTTTCCAGAGGAGACCAAGACATTCGTGGAGGTACCTGTTCCCAGGCTTCCGAAAGGAAGCTGCCTGAGTCATCTTCTGGATGTTGGAGGCAGGTCCATGCTCTGTACCTTTCTGAGAGTCCTCCCAGGCAGCTTTGGTGTGTTTTGGCCTGTTGACTGGCCTAGTGCCTTCATGTACTTAATCACATTAGATTGAGTTCTTTAAAAGTGCTGTTCACTGTGAGCATTTTGGGAGTGAGTCTTGTAATATATTAATATTTTCTTTCGAGTAGCTTGTTTTGCTGGTTTAATTGAAATTGAGTTAATTTTCTTCATGAGGTTAGAAACTGTTCTTTTTTTTTTTTGGTAGCTAGCACAATCATTTTTTGGATTTAGTTAACAACACCCTGGGACAGAATTAATATTTTTCTTCAAGTAACTTTCCAGTGGTTTTGAGTTGGAAAAAAGGAGTATGTAACAACAGTTACCATAGTTGTTGCCCAGGAGCCAGGGATGTTCTGAGCACTCTGCCCACAGGTGTGAGGCAGCGAGTAAGGGGGGCAGGGATAGGACAGAGCTTGACTGACATCCAGACTGATCAATGAAAATACTCCATGCCATTACCGTCACACTTTATATTTAATGACAGTTGACTTTTCTGGCTTGTGAGACTTGTTCCTGTTCTGCTCCATTTTGGTTGACCCTTTAGTTCGGCTTTTTGTTCTTCTGCCATTTTGCAGAGGTCTCCAGGCCTTTCTACCTTTTCCTCTTTTCTCTCCCTGGGATTGGCTCTTCAGGACCATGTGCTGCTGCCTGGGGCTGGCTGCTTGATGTGGATGGAGTTCATAAGGAGTTGTGTTGAATGTCTTCTATATTCTGTTTTCATTTTATATATATATAATTACTAGTAGTATATTAGTATTTTGTTATCTTATTAAACTGCTTTTATCTCAAGCCATGAATTTCTCTCTTCCCTTTCATTTCTCCCCTATTGGGGGTGAGGAGCGGTGAGCAAGTGGTTATCATGGTTTTGAGTGCTAGCATCACAATAAATGACTTTTGGAGAGTAAGTTGGAGGTAATTAGGCAGTTACTTGAAACCTTTCCTTAGTGCATCTTATGACCTGAATGCAGTCTGCTGCATGGGGTGTTTCTTTGTATACTCTTAAGTCAGAGTTTCCTACTCAGCGGTGTTCGGTTGTTTCTTATGTCATGTCTAAATGTACTTAAAATGCCAGTATCAAGCATCCCTGGTGTGGTGTTTTTCAACAGAATGTGTTACTGGTGTGATTTATAAAGGCACTTCTGTCCACTAAGCAGTACTTGATTCAGTGCAGTTCTGAGGTACCTCTTACCTGAAAAAATGGCACCTGCTACTCATGAGGCTGTGTGCTGGTGTCTGATTTCAGCTGTGGTGGCTCCTAGGAAGCAGCAGCACCACCTCTTTCTACATTTTCAGAAAGTAGACTTGTGAGGCGTTAGGGTGGTATAACAGTTTCAGCATGTTTGTTATCTTGCAGTCCTGGGGCAGGTGCAGTTGGTTAGCTGACCACTATCATGAAGCCAAATCTAACCATATAGTGGAATGCTCGTTACCACTTCTCATGTGCAAGTAAAAATACCTTTCCTTTAATGACCAAAGGGAGTAGAACCCTGAAAAAGAACAGAAATATTTTCCAATACCACGAAGAATATTACGCACAGCATTTTTTGCAAGCTCCAGCATTGGATATCTTTACTGAAAGTAATCTAAGGAGCCATGTAAAAGCACATCTTGATCCTGCAGTCTGATGCTAATATCAGTAACTAACTAAACATTACTGCTGCTTTAGCAAATAATTTTAAGCTCCTTTCTTCTATAATGACATAAATCTCATGCTTCAGGACCACAAGAAGATTTTACTCAGCTGTACCTTCTGCTTTCAGAAGTTATTCAGGAGCAACAGTGCCATCACAGAGTCATATGTACCAGTAATGACTTCTGTCTGTATTCAGCTCAGTATAGGCAGCTAAAAACAGCTTAGCCGTGCAGCACTGGACTGGGCAACACCCTTCCTAGTGAGGTTGTCTGCTTTATCTGAGGTGCACACACTGGCTTTTCAAGCAGGTACAGGTTCAACAGTACACATTTTTGTTTTGGTATCTCCAAGGAAGAAGGATTGCCATGACTTCAACTGGTGGCTGTTCTTCTCTGAATCAGAAGATATACTACTGATCAGAGATAATTCTGACTGGCAAGCTTTAAGTCTCAGGAGCTTTAAGCATTGCAAAATGTCAAGCACTCACAGTTTTTCCTCATTTTCCTCCCTCCCCAAAGAAAGGAGGCTGATTAAGTTGTAGGTAGAAACTGAAAACTAAAGAAACTGAAGGTGGATTTCAAATTACTTAGAAGAGGTAGAGCAGTATGGTCACACATCAAAGCTTCTTAGATATAGTCTAGTTTTCACTGGTGCTCTGAGTAGCAGAGGGTCAGTCACTTTGTTCCTAGTAAGAACTCTTGTTTACCCAAACACTAGAAAAAAGTTCAGTATCTAAAATAATAATAAAAGATGAAATTGTATACAGGTGAAAGTTCAAGGTCTCTAATTTATTATTGTAGCTAGATATACAGCTGCTTAGGAAGAACACCTCTGCTAGTGCCAAAACTCTATTCTGCCATTCACCAGAGTGCAACCTTATGTTGTTGTTTGAAAATCTGCTTATAGCCTCCAGAAAAGTCAGACAGAATGGAAAAAAAATATCAGGAAACACACAGACTACAGGCTTTGGAAATAAAAAATGGCAAGCTATTGTCTTGAATAATTTGGCATTATAGGGGAAGAAGCCTTACTGACAAGAAAGGCTATTGGTTAGAGAAACAGAGTAGTCTGGCTTTATTACAACATCTATACATGCATGCTGCCACGCAATTTTCTGTTAAGCTATACCTATAGGATACAGACAGACGGAGTAGTAGTCAAAAATTCCAATGCACAGCACCCTTTAAAGCACCGGTGTAGGTGAGCGTCATGTATTTTGTACTTCCCAGTACTCACTTAGCAGTTTGAACAGTATTCTGAACTACTCAGTTTTATAACACAGCCTCCATTTACTCATGCAATTAATCCTTGTGTTCCAACAGCTATTCATATGACAGATTGTCACGTTTTAGTATATAACATTCTCCTTTCATATATTCAGAGTGACAAAACTTCCATTTATCTGACCATGTCATTTCTTCAGATAACTTGATGACTCTTAGTGTTAAGTAATTTGCTGCCAAATGCTGTCTAAGCAACTTCCATTGGGAAGCTTGTCATTTCCTTTCCCTGTGCAGTTGCCTTAGCGCTAAGGCACTTGTCCACCCCTTTCCTTAACATATAAACACCAAAGAGAGATGGCATTATTTTTTAGATGTTCTCAAACTGCAAGAATACCCTGCATTCGTTACATCATTTGGGACATTGTAGTGAATCCTCCTCTCAACACACTGAATCTCCACTTCTTATTAAGGATTCTTCTGCGCTTGGTAGAATTCCAGCACTGGTTTAACTGCATGATCAGGAGATGATACATAAAATGGGATTAGAGAAGAAAAGTGCTGAGACAGCCAGTTTGCGTGGTTACGATAGAGAAGCTGAAAATAGGACTGAAACCAGAGGTTTAGTTCTTTAAACTTTTTGTGGTTTTGCAAGCTTGTAGAGATGTACAAATTCTGGCATTCTGATTGACCTGTGGTCATTATTAGCTAGAATGCAGAAACTTCGGTAACTAACCAACAACCTAATTGTTGGCCAGCAGTTTGACACCCTTCTCATATTGTCTGCATCTCAGTTCTATTTACAAAACTGTATTTGAAAACATAGCTGTTGCTGCTTATTGTTCAATAAATATGCGACACTCAGCATCAGTGGAACATTTTCTGCTTTGTTTTGGTGTCTTACAGAGGTTCCTAAGCTTAGGTAGTTGTGTCAAACTGTTTTCCATGACTCACATGAGTCAACTGAGCACTGATTGATTTCACGCTAGCCACCACATTTCAAGGTCATTTGTATTTTACTTACACAGAATGATTTGAAACATCATCAATTCTCCTTCTGACATGATAGTAAATCATACTAGTGTAAGGTTACTTAGAAGTTTAACATCCAAAAAAAAAAAAAAGTAGGATCTTTTTCTGCTGGGAAGCTTATGACAGTATCTCTGTACTGTATTCTTGTACATTAGGACAAAATAAATTATTCATATTATACTTTGTATATTATAATGCTCTAGTGGGATCCTTATTTATCTTTTTTGTTTGTTTTACCTCTTTTAAGAGACAGCCAGTCTCTCATTAATGGATCGGAAATCTTCATGTGCAACAGTAATGCTAGTCATCTTTTTTATCTCATTTTGTATTTGTGCATGTTAAGTCCATTTCACTAGTTAAAACACAAAGAAAACCAGCTTTTTTTCAAAAAAAAAGAGCTTTACAGCTTTAAGACTAAAATCAACACTTTTTTTTTTGCTTTAGAAAAAGTCTGACACTAACATTTAAAGTTGCCAATATTGCAAGAGCAATAGGGCAAAATATAGCCCTGCTTATAATGATTGTATCAGTCTGTGAATGGATAAGCACTACCCTTATCCCAGTTGCTCAGTGCCTCTAGCAATCTAGAAAACTACATTCTAAGGAAGAGAGGATGAAAAGACCTGGTAACTAAAAACAAATGCTCACCTAGACTTACAGGTGAGCTACAAAAACCGTGTTGCTTTCACATATGCAGCCTATGTCATGCAAACTTTCGTTAGAGGAAATAAGACTGTTTGAGGACACACGGTAGTTCTTAAAAGCATTGCAGTAGCCCTAAAATAATTGACATCTCTCTAATGTGGCTATGTGTCTGTTTGCTCTGTCTGTAAACCATTACAATATGGAACTAGTGTTAGTTTTGCAACAATTGAAAATTTACTGAGAACCGAAGCATGATTATGTGATATGGTTTTAATGTAAGGTGAAGCAATGTGACAGGGGAATCTTCCACTGATGAACAGATTTGGCAGAAGAGATAACATCAAATGCCAGAGGTCTGTTTCACTTCCCTTCTTTTTCTTGTACTATATGTTCTTGTGAACTCTCTATGCTTTCAGGTTGACTTGAGACAGAAGGAGGCAAGACTATGGTCTTTTTTGATGGCTGAAGCATATGGCTGACACAACTTGTCATGGAATCTATGAAGAGTAAAGAGTGTCTTACTCAGCTCTTAGGCCATCTGTCCACAATCTTGGTGTTACAGAAAGAGCTCCATCCAGACCATATGTTACTGTATTTTGACAGTGTAGCCGTTAAGTTCTTGAACACCCTGGATTCCATAAATATCCTTGTGTAGTCATATCAGAATTTTTTTTTCTTGTCAAACTAAGATTTCAACTGTGGTATGGTTGATTTGGTGGTGGGCTTGGGGTTTTTGTTTGTTCTTGGGGTTTTTTGTTTGTTTAGACGCCTAAGTGTCAGATTCTGTGCTTCAAGTGGTTGGTGTTAAGCACTAAGTTCACCTTTGTGATTTTGCTTGTTGCCTCTCAGCATGGTGATAAATTGTTTTGCTTTTTGTTTTTAACCTTTCTTTTTTTTCTTGCTTCATGAATTCTTTTTCATTTGTCAGAGACGTGACTGTCACTGAGTCCTGTGGAATCTTTGTTGCAAGTCTGTGGCATAAACACTTATGAAAAATAGTCTTTCTGTTATCTTGGCAAAGGGAATGTGTTAAAGATGTTTCATGCTGCTGCATACCATAGAAGAGTTCATGAAGAAAAAAATGATGCTGAAGTTTCACCTTAATGTGACCTTGATTTTTATCTAAACCAGCTGGCTAATCTGCCTATTTCTGACACAGGGAAGTTAATAGCATCTGTATACCTGCTTGGTTAAATTGAAGCTGTTGCTTTGTCCCTTTTGTAATTGCAGCTAGGCATTCTAAAGTATGGATATTTTTCCTTAATGCACTGTTCAATATTTTCATGCTGGTGTTTATTCTAATAGTGGCTAATGTACAGTACTCCAGTCAGGCTCTGGTTGGCACTCTGGCTTCCTTCACCCCAAGAAGATGCTGCTGGCTGATGCAGAATGAGTAACTATTGTATTCTGTGTCTAACTGTGACTGTGGCTGCTGCTGATGTGGCTTGCAAGGGCTCTGAATCACATGTAAATCAAAGGAAGACTCCTTTGGCTGCCTTCCTCACCGGGCACAACTTCAAATCTTAATTTATGGAGGACTGGATTTCTTGAAGGTGTAACCTGTCAATGGATTACATATCTGGAAAGCAATCAGAGTTTCACCCCTTGTGAAAAGTGCTATTCCTGTTCTAACTAGCACAGGTCACAATACAAGGTGTCTTCAATGTCTGTCACTCAGCCATTGTGGCTGTAATGAGGCTGTAGCAGCTTTAGTTTGAAAATACTTCGTATTTGAAAGTTGTGCTTTATTTTGCTTATCCTTGTCTCTGTTAGAATGTTAATAGTTTTGAAGGCCTGTAATGGATCCATGTGTAAACTAATTCTTGGCACAAAGAAACATCCTTATTACTTACCCAAATCAGGGCTTCATGCAAAAAGATTCAAACAAGTGGCTAAAGAGCTAGTTAAAATTAGCTTTCTGTGCTGATAAGGGTTGCTGTAAGCTGTAAATTTAAATTTTCTTATGCTGCAAACTAATCCTTTTTATGTAGAACATCCAGATATCACTTTCAGCATGTTTCAGAAGTAATACCAAGTTACTTATGCCCTCGGTTGAAGAACCAAATGAGAGTCTGTTCCAGTATAAAAGAAAAACCTAAGCTGTTCTTTTTCCATTCCTACTCTTGCCCCGGTAATTTAGAGAAATTTTATGGCAAAAAGATATCAGTGAAGAGAACTCTGACTGTTGCCCAAACTTAAATTCTGGTCATGTTTTTCTTATGGTTCAAACTATATAACACCTGTTAACATTGTTTAAAGACTACTTCTGTTCTTCTCCCTGTAATTATTAATTTAATAGGTCAATTGAACAGCTGGTATTTGAATATAAATAATAAGGTAATACCTTATTTTGTAGAAAAATTGAATACTATATTTATGTGGGAATAGGGGGTGGAGGATTTACTTACATAGTCCCTACATCAGTTCTGTATCTTACTATGGTGAAAGCAGGTCTGTTATCAATTTCTTACAGTATCAGTGTTGCAGCAAGCCAGTCAGTATAATCAGAATATCTGAATGTCTTTGGATGATCAATTTCTTTCATGAGTCTCGTATATTCTGTCAATTCAGATCTATTCCTTGCTTATATCTCTGTAGAAAACTTTCTCTTAAAATGTAGAACTTGTATTACTGATATTCTAATTTTGAATAAATAGAAATAGTGAACTCTGTACCTTAAACACTTTGCGACATGAATTGATGGGTGTAGTTGGAAGGAGAGATAAGGAAACAAAGACTAATATCTCTGTATAAGCTTTGCTCTTGTTGCATTGTTCTGGAAGTGTGCTTTATTCCTGTGAGCTGATTAAATGTTGACTCTGTTTATTTTCTGTTGCAGATGAACCAACACGTTCATTGAGTGGTCTGATCTTGAAGAATAATGTAAAAGCACATTTTCACAACTTTCCCAATGGCGTAACTGACTTCATTAAAAGTGAATGTCTGAACAACATTGGCGATTCCTCCCCCTTAATTAGAGCTACTGTAGGTAAGTTTGCTCTTATTGCCATCTTTGCATACTGAAAATGTTACTGACTTGAGTGAGAGGTGAACTGGTGATAGAAAGAGCTATTACACTCCTAAAACTGTTTGCATCTGGTAATTGCCATAGCTTCACCGTGATTCTACCTGGATCAATGAAAACACTACTATTAGCCTATTTTTTACACCACACCCCCTCCATATGCATACACATGCATATCCCTTCAGGGAATCGTCATACCGTGCGTCACGTATTCACATAATGAGTTTCTGGTTTTAATTACCTTCTGTCAGAAAACAGTAGATAAAAGTGTGGTGTACAGAACATCACAGAATTGTAGAATCATAGAGAGGTTTGGTTTGGAAGGGACCTTAAATATTATCTAGTTCCAGTGAGAAGTTTTTTGTTACATGGATTTCCGGTTTTATAGGTATTTTGATTTAGTACACCTCTTCCACAAAATATGCATATTTGCATTATTTTTACTTATTTCTAGGTAAAGTTGTTTTTCTGTTTGTTCTTTGAGAATATGATTTCCTCCAGTGACTACAACCATTGCAATAATTTTCCTTGTCCACTCAGAAAATTAGAAAAAAAGTAAAATAAATATATATTTGAGTACAGTAGATAAAATGAGGGTGCGTGTCAGTTCAGAAAGAAACCCAGCTTGTATCAGCTGACTCATCTTAAAATAATCTACCAGTTACTGCTCCTTTGGAATGCTTTGCTTTTTCTGTAGCTTTCTTCCTCCAGACATCTGGTTTAGAGACTATGGACTAGAGAAAAATGCTAATCTCATAGCTATTTCCTGCTGTCTTGTCACGTGTGAAGCTGCTTTGCTGTGAATTTTAATAATGTCCCATTTTATTAATGGCAGTAGAAACAAAACTCTGAGTGACAGGTACTTCTGTCCTTTCAGGTTGTAGAAGGGTCATGCTTGTTGTTCGTAAGAGTTGTCAGTGCAGTGCAGTGTAGACGACCAAAAAAAAAATTACAGCTCAATTTGGATTGCTGTCTAAGGGTTGTTGGGTAGTTTTGGTTTGTGGGGTGGCAGAGTTGTGTGTTTTCAAGCAGTACAAAATGTTTGTGGATTAGTAGCTCAATTACTGCTCAGCTTTAAGTGATCCTTGCAAGGATTATTCAAGCATGTGTGAACTCTGAAGATGAGTAGCAACTGAACTGTGTGCCTGTGTAAGAGCTGCTATTTTACACATGCTTTGCACCCTGCTGTTTAAAGTAACTGAATGTTGGAACCTTGTGGCCTTCTGTTTTAATAGTGAAGTTGGTCCAGTACACACTGGTCTCTTGATACTAGTTAGGTGTATATATATGTTACTACCTACTTAGGCCGCCTTGTTAGCATTATGAGTCGCCACATGCTAGTTAAAGCTGCAGTTTGAGATGTCTATGGGTTTTTGCAGTTCAAGTGCTATCAATTTAATCAGCCAGTTGCAAATAAGGTCTCTGGAATTCTAAGAGGAAGATGAGGAAGTGCATCAAAATAGCCTCAAGAGAAGATTTAATGTAGCATTCACGCTCCTTTGTGGTCTCTAGTATCCAGTGCTAACCAGACAAAAACTTCTACCTTTTGGCCAAGATGGGGGCAAACTGATTAATCCCATCCTCAGAAATTGCTTCACTGAAGGGAATGAGCATGACAATGGGGTCAGTTTTAGAAGGTGACTTGAAACCAAATGGTAATTACACATTGTATCCTTACTTACCTTTTCCCTATTTTAATCCCCAAATGAGTAACAATGTGGAACTTCTCTGTGCTATGTGCTAGGGCTTTAAAAACCCCTGTGTGCCAGTGTTGAAATATGGATCCAAGTTCAAAAAAGATGACTGCATATGTTGAAGACCCACAAACGTACAAGGAAATAAACACATCTATTTAGGAAGTGTCTGTAACTGTTGTTAAAACTTTCTGAGGATTTTAGTCTGTGCAGGACCTTACAGAATCACAGAATGTCAGGGATTGGAAGGGACTTTGAAAACTCATCCAGTCCAATCCCCCTGCCAGAGCAGGAACACCCAGATGAGGTTACACAGGGATGTGTCCAGGCGGGTTTTGAATGTCTCCAGAGTAGGAGATTCCACAACCTCCCTGGGCAGCCTTTTCCAGGGTTCTGTTACCCTCACTGAGAAGAAGTTTCTTCTCAAATTTATGGGGAACCTCTTGTGTTCCAGTTTGAACCCATTACCCCTTGTCCTATCATTGGTTGTCACCGAGAAAAGCCTGGCTCCATCCTCGTAACACTCACCCTTTATGTATCTGTAAACATTAATGAGGTCAACCCTTAGTGTAGCTCCTGCTTAAAAGCAAGCTGTGGTTTGAGTCTTTAACAAGACTGGCAGAACTGGAGAGCTTCACTGCAGAAGGAAAGTGAAAAGCTAGTGATTGTCCTGTGAGGGGGAATTTTGTTATTAAGTGCAACTTTTTAGAATTAAGGAGTTCAGAAGTCAACTCTAGGAGCTACAGAGGCAAAACACCGCACCAAAACCTCAACCTTCCCCCTGACTTGTTATCAAAGTACTGAAGCATAGCTGCTTTTTCTTTATGTTCATTTATTTTTATTGTAGAATTAATGCTGTAAACTGGGGTTGCATGTAATTGAAACAGTGACATAAAAGATGCTGACATCCCTCTGAACTATGTTCTCTTGTAGCTTACTGCTCAATTAGCCCAGCTGCTATATTGGTTAGATTTCACATTTGTCAAGTGAAATGTCAACGGATTCTGTAATACTGCTTTGAAGTTCATTACTAATTGAAGACGATCTTTATAAAGACTTTCAGATTTCTAACCTTTGAGCTTAGTATGTTGGTCAGAAGGAAGGATATGTTTTAACTGTCAGCTCTGACCCAAACCTTTCAAAAAGCTGCAAGCTACTAAATTGATTATTTCTTTAGTTTGATTATTCTTCTGATGTCCCCATTTCTGTGTCTGAGGTGTTGCAGAGACAGCCACAAAGGCTAATTTCTGGTGTCTTCTGTTTCTTGCTGGCCAAATAAAGCAGCAGGTGGGTGGGGAAAAAATAATATTTGAAAGAATATGAAGTTCAGTAGAAGCCCATGAAGATTGCTTTTAACATGAACATAAATGCCTAACACTTAATTTTATGTGGCTGTTTCCTTGTTGTTCTTAAAACCCTTTATGTTGTGATTGAGACGGACAAACGACATAGACCAAGTTCTTCCAGGATGCAAGTAGTAGGTGCCATTTATTGCCACAAGTGCATTTTTATACAGTTTTACCAATTAATGTGTCTCTTCACTATTGGTTACAAGTTACAGCAGTAACATCTCATTGGCTAATTTTGCTATCATCAGTGTTACTCTTCCACTCCCTTCTTTCTCGCGAGTACACCTTAATATCTCCGGATACTCTTTTACTCCCTTCTTTCTCACGGGTAGGTCTTAGTATCTTCAAGGCTAATTTCTGTTCCCATGCCCTCCATCAGGGAATCTACGGACCCACCGTAGTCCCCCACAATTCCCTTTTTGGTTTTGTGTTAAAAAAATTGCCTTCATTGTCCTCTGCAGGGCCCTTTGCAGCAGGGAAATCATGCATGGCAACGTCAGTAACACAACCACAACAATCATCAAAACAATCAGTCCCGTTTTCACTACTGATAGCAACCATCCTAAAAGCACCCAACCACTAAGCAATTTATTTAACGAATCCCGTCAAAATCTTCACATCCGTGTCCTTGAGCTAATAACAAAAAGTCTATTGCAGCTCTGTTCTACAGTGTAGCATGTCTTACAGAATCTACATCTAACAAAAGCCCACTTAACGCCTTAGAAGTTCTGTTAGTTTGCTTAGCTAACCAGCATCCTGATTTTTCTGAAGTATTTAAAGCTTCAGCTGTGCCAACATCAGGTACAAGAGATCCTAAAACCCTTAATCCCAATCCCCAAAGATGTACATTGTCATCACATTTTGACTTATATATATATATGCAAAAAGCGTTTTTCCTGTGTTGCTTTTCTGGGATCTATTATCATGGATACATTGGGCATTAAGAGAGTTAATTGTTCCGAACTTCATGGTCCTCTGACGGCATTAGAAGGAATTCCTGTCCAGGCTCTATCTCCGCAGATCAAGAACACACCATACAGGAGTTTTCAGGGTCTCTGTCCCACATTATTAACGGCACCCCTTGGATTCTTCTGCGAGGCATTGCACCAATGAGTTTCATTTCTATAGTCACCAAGATTAGCGTTAACATTTTGCAGTTTTATCCATTCATGCTTTAGCATATTGTCCTGACACTTTTCACAAACCAACTGTATACAGGCGTCCATAGGCACAGGTCGCGGTAATTCCAGTTCCTGTGGTTCAATATCTGCTTCCGGGAGGCAATTAATCCAGACTGTCGTGTTGGTATTATTACAGTTTGTTGCAATGCCTCTGCACCGACCACTATTTTGAAACGGTTGTGTGATGCTGCTGCCTGTAGTCGTCAAGGGGGATGCCAACCAAGCATGTGTGGAACGGGTTTTCCGGAGACGCCATAGCTAGGCATATGGAGTCCTGGTCAGTCATGTTGGCTAAAGTAATCCACATGTTAGTCTTTGTCTGTGCAGGCATCCAAAATGCAGCAGCTGCAGCAGTCATTGTCAGGAAGACAGCACAGGTTTCATGTTTCATGCCGGCAGCCATTGCAGCCCTTTATCTGTAAAGACACAAGTGTAGCCTGTCCCCCACGTTATCAATTGATGTAACCTTTTCCATTGACCATTATCTAGTGATTTGACCATAACTTATATAGGTTCTTTCTGATTTAGCATGTTTTTGTGTCATACTTGCAAAGTGTTTAATCACAGGTCTAATTTGGGCTGCATCACTTATATCTAAGTGATTCATCACATACAGTGCTTTTCATAATGAGTTTTGTGGTGTTTCCCCTACTTCTCCCCCTTTTTGTTTTTAAAACAAAACAAAACCAGTTCAGAATCAGATGCATGCATTGGACCTTGACTACATACTCAGAATCACAAATCAAATTTAGAGGATCCTCCTTAAAAAGCTCTAAGTAAAGCTGCACCAAGTTCTACTAATTGGGTTGAACCTTCAATAATTTTTGCAGAATGATGCCAATTTTTATCTTCAGGCCAAACCACTACAGCTTTATGAGACTTCCCTGAACCATCAACAAAAACTGCAAACATATGGGATTAGACCAAATACAAGTATGCTCGGTGAACTGATGTGAAAGCTATGCAGGTTCTGCAGCAATTCACACTTAGGCATGCCAAAAGCTGTGCTGTTAAGAAAGTCAGCTAGTGCAATTTACGAGGACATAGATTACAAATTAATCAAAATTAGATTTCACAAATGGTACATACATGACAAAAGGATCACGGCCTATTAAGACTTAAATTCATTCCCTGCATTTCTTGATCAGAGTAACAATCGGTATATCAGTCTGTTAGCATTCTCATACTGTCCCACAATAGCCACAGGTTGTTTCTGTGTTGTAGCTATAAATAGGCAAATCTGCAAGTCAAATCAAATGCAGTCAGCTTGTAAGGTTGTCATAAATTTATTCATCAAAGTCTCTTAAGTCCATTTTGGTTGTCATATTTATGGTACATTGTTTTCCCTTACTGGATCGAAGTCCTGTTTCAGTTCTATCGATGCAGTGTTGACTTTACCAAAAGATTGTCTGCCAATACTAATGGAAATACAGCATTTGAAATTTCCATGAAGATTTCTCACTTGCAGCAAGCAGATCTGCATCATCCAAGCAGCCTCTTCTAGGACATGCAACTAAACAGAATTCTCAGAAAACATTATTCGAGCATACAGTTTACTTAACAAATCTTGACCCAAGAGAGGTATAGGGCTTTCTGGCAAATACAAGAATTCATATGGTAAAACTTTATTCCAAATTTGGCATTCCATTGGTCTCTGAAAAATGGCTTCTGAAAAAATGACCGCAAAAACTAGCATGGTGAATTTATGAAGAAGTTTCTTATAACTAGTTACCACAAAGTAAATTTATTAAAAAAAAAAAAAAAAAAATTGGTTTAACTTCCCAGCTTTGTTAGAACTATGGATCCACTGGCAATGCCTTTAAATTTCACCCTCGGACTCCTTCATGCAGTATTACAGTTCTCTAGTAGTAACATTTGGCAGGGGGAGGTGGGATGTGGGGGGAGTAAAACCTCCCTCTCGCCCTCATCTGAGATGGCAAGATTTTCTGCACAGCATGAAAACAAATCAGTTCAAACTCCACATCAAACCAGCCTGGCTCCACTCCACACCCAAATTAGTACCATTCTGACCCAGAGAAGCACTGAGCACTCTGACCCCCCCCCAAAGCTGACCAGTGTGAAAAGACCAACTTCAGCAAGGAGGTAAAATGATGAGCTCTTTCCCCAGATTTGCTGAAACCTAAGAAACAAGACTGAAGCAAAAAGAAACAGCACCAACAACCCCTGATTCAAAGCTGAGAAGCAATGCAGCGCCACAACAAGGATGAATGATACCACCTCAGGAAAAAAAAGACAGAGCGGGGGTAATAAAGCCCCCCTTTCTCCACTTAGCAGTGGGCAACCAGGTTTTTCCATTTTATTTTTTTTTCTTCTTGTTGCAGTTTAGATATAACCAAAGCCACGCAGGTGGCCTAATTGCTGGTATGAAGTGGGAGGCTCTGGCGAACTCCTCACTTACAGCGAGCTGAGTTTATCTTGCAGCTTGACAGAGGCCTGGGATATTTTGCTTTTTCATTTTCCTATTTCATTCCAACCATAATACACTTTATACGCAATTCCAATTAGCTCAACAATAGCTACATTTCTTAGTTCCATTTACCTTACCAATTTACAGATGTCAAAACCCACCATATTAAACATCAATCCATTACTCTGTTTTCCTAGACCCAAATCACTTCATGTTCTAGCAACTTTTAAATACAGCTTCATACAACGCCAAGTTCACATCCATCATAGCATTTAGGGTGAGGTGTTTTTGTTTTTTTTTTCTTAATGCAAATCAGAGTTTAACAATTTAAATTCTTTTCTGGTCTCAAAATTATCAGATAACAATAAGAGCAAATTAACTTACAGTACCGTACTTCATCCCTTCTTTCCAAAGTTCTGCAGAACAACATTAATTGCAATACAGCAGTGGCCTCAGGTCACTCCTTGCCTATGCATCTGGAAGTGTTTCCACCTAGGTTATCCTGTTGCTGTCTGGGATAAGCCTTTTGGAAGAACGCTTTAAGTAGTTTTCAAATAGTCTGTCTTTCACCTGTGAAAGCTTGCACATACTACAAGTATAGCCAGACCACTTGTTATCCTCTGAAACCACTTCTACAACCTTGAAAGGGTCTTGTGCCAACTCTTTTTCTGAATCTACTGACTTGCTTTAGACTTATAACTTCTGCCACATGTTATTCCAGAGGAGTTCAAGGCATTTCATTCTTATGTTTATTTCTAAACCCATTTTAAGTCTACAAATAAACCAGATCTAAGCAAGGGAGACAATTTATTTTGTCTAGGAGGCAAGGAAATTTGTTTATTTTGTTCTTTTTGTGAAGTTCAGTTTGTTTAAAAAAAAAAAAAAGGATCATTAAGATCCAGCAACTGTAAAATAAGTATTTTCTGTTAATGCATCTGATATTCTTTGCAGGACCATAATATTCAGGAGAAATGCAGTCTTTAAGACTCCATTTGCAGTCTTTAAGATCTCCATAGGCATTTGGGAATCTTTTCTGTTGCAGTTGTGAAGAGAACTGGATACAAACTAACGGAGCTGTAAAATTGTGGTTTACCTCTTGTCTTCATTTTTGCCCTTAGTCTTTGTGGGTTCCACAGCATATTGCATCAAAGGAAACATGATGCAAAACAACTTTTAATTACTGTATTACTGTCCAGCATGTTCTTTGCTCTGTAATGTTGTCCTGTGTTTTTGTGTATTTAACAGGAATTTTAACATTTTATTCTAAATTAAAATTATTTATTGTGATTGCCTCAATGAAAAAGCTTATGAAAGCTTTTTTCATTACTTGTCGCTTGGGAGATTAGTAATATCAAGTTTTTCTGTGTTCATACTTATTAGAAGTAACTGTCAGTAGCATGACAGACTATGCTAGCAGCTTCATTTTGTCTTGAGACAAAATGGACTCATGCAAAGCCAGTCCCAGTTGACAAGCAGCCTTCCCTGTCTTGTCACCTAATTAGTTTTTTTCTGGTATTTCTGTATGTGCTGGAAACAGAATCAGTGGCTCTTTGGTCTGACCTATCTATTTACTGGGTCTCAATCAGCCAACTATTACAGCTGATTACTGAATGACCTGCCATAGTGTGTAAGCTCTTAGGAGGTATCTCAGTCTTAGAGTGTTTCCTTAATGTTTTGTGTAAAGACAGTGAAGTTGTGAACATATAATGTAGCACTGAGTTGTTAGTTTATTCAGTGATAGACTTCCACATTCTTGCTTTTGTATCATGATGAAGAAGAGGTGACTTGAGGGAGGTACTCTATAATTACTGGAGGTCAATATTTGTAGAGTGTTTATTAAATTTATATCCAAGGCTGCAGTGTTTTGACGTGATTATTTCCTTAACAGGAATTACTTTGTGTTTCATTTCTCATGCCTGAGATCTTCATGATTGCAGAAGGAACAGCCCACCTTTGCATTTAAAAGCCCTTCAAATACCATTTATAATTAAATGTACTTCCTCTTTTTATGCTTGCCAGTTCTTAAAAAAACCCAAGAAATTTCTTAACTCCTTATACTTTTGAGAGAAGAAAAATGAGAAAAATTGGTATGAAACCTGAAGGTATGTGAGATCTCATTTAATTCATCCCTTTGATTCCTTTAGGCATTCTGATAACAACCATTGCCTCAAAAGGGGAATTACAGAATTGGCCTGAACTCTTACCAAAGCTTTGCAGCCTGTTGGATTCTGAGGATTACAATACCTGTGAGGTAAGGATACTTACAGAAAAAATATTATAATCTGAATTTGATTGTTTTTGTCTCTGTGCATAGTCACTAGGTATTTGTATTGTATTGTGTGTGTGTACATGTACATATATTATCCTCAGAACAGGGCTCAAATTTCTTCCGCCTGCATTCCATGTTCTTACTGTTCATTCAAACAAATTTGTTTTCTTTACATAAAAGCAGAATAAGACTGCAGATGGCTAGTCATAGCATCTCATCTGAGAAGTGTCCTGAAGTTACCACTCTGTGATGCCTAATCTTTTGTGCATCATCAGCATCCCATGGCTAGGAGAACGATAAACTCCCCATCAGTCCGGAACATGTATGGGATTTGCTTCTCCAACTAGATCCCTACAAGTCAATGGGGCCTGATGGGATTCATCCAAGGGTGCTTAAAGTGCTGGCTGACGTCATATTGAGACCTCTCTCCATGATTTTTTCAATGCTCTTGGGAATCTGGAGAGGTCCTGGAAGATTGGAAGCTGGAAAACATCCCAATCTACATGAAGGGCAACAGGGATGATCCTGAAAACTACAGACCTGCCAGCCTCACTTCTGTTCCTAGCAGAATCATGGAGAAAATTGTTCTGGGAGTTATTGAAAAACATCCGAATGACAATGCAGTCATTGGTCCCAGCCAGCATGGGTTCATGAGGGGAAAGTCTTGCCTGACCAACTTAATTTCGTTCTACAACAAGGTTACCCACCTGGTTGACCAAGGGAAGCCTGTTGACGTGATCTTTTTGGATTTCAGTAAAGCCTTCGATACTGTCTCTCACAGTATTCTCCTGGACAATGTGTCCATCGCACAGCTGGATAAACACACAGTGCAGTGGGTGAGCAATCGGCTGACAGGCCGGGCTCAAAGAGTTCTAGTAAATGGAGTTATGTTGGGCTGGCCACCAGTCACTAGTGGGGTTCCGCAGGATCCTTCTTAGGGCCAGTGCTCTTAAACGTGCTTATAAATTACTCGGACACAACACTTGAGGGATTGCTTGTAAGTTCGTTGATGACGCAGAATTGAGGGGAGCTGTCAACACTCTCGAGGCAACCAACAACAGAACCCGAGGAAATGTCAGGAAGATGTGCCAGGGCAGGTTCAGGTTGGACATTAGGAAAAGGTTCTTTCCCCAGAGGGTGCTGGAGCACTGGAACAGGCTCCCCAGGAAGGTGTCACAGCCCCAACCCTGACAGTGTTCAAGCAGAGACTGGACAATGCCCTCAGACACATGGTGTGAACTGTGGGGTTGTCATATGCAGGGACAGGAGTTGGACTCGATGATCCTTGTGGGTCCCTTCCAACTCAGGACATTCTATGATTCTATGAATTTTCTCTTAATTAAAATAAGTGTTCATTCTTCTTGTAACTTAATCTGGAAAAGGGATCTGTCATTGCTATGCCATGCTGAGATGACCTGTTTTTTTGAGGGTGTATGAAGGAACATAAATACCGACTTAGCATTGGTATTTATTAACTTAGTTTTAAACTATGAGGAGAAAAAATAAGCATAGTCTGATTTTTAAAAAATAGAAATGTGTTGACACATCTTTAATTACTTGATACTGTCTCCATGAAAGTGTGTGAAGCGTTTTATAGAAAATAATCCTCAGAGAGGGGATAATAGTCTGAGATGCCATGCTGTTATGTAGTGGTCTAGTGCTGCTTTCTCAAGATAAAAGAAAAAAAATATTTGAAACTCAGATTGACCATCATATCCAGAGTTCTGTTTTGCCCCATGACAAATTAACAAAATACAATCATATATGTAATTGAATTGGATACTTCTGGACTTGGACATTTATTTTGCAAATAAGAAGTACATTTTAAGCATTTTAAAAAATATTATTGAATAGATGATTGTTGAATGCTAAAATTAAAATTACCACTTACCCATTACTGACTCGCCAAGCTTGAGACCTTAGAGATGTCAGTATAAAGTGCTAGAAGAAAAAGCCTTTAAGGATATTTCAATTTAGCTCCATATTTAGATGGCTGCATTTACTGTGTTAACTACTTTTACTGTGCTCTGCTGAAATTTCTTGTTCTGTACAAAACCTGACATTTTGTTATCTTCAGAACATGAAAGAAGTTGGTTTTTGTTTTTTCTAACCAGGGTGCTTTTGGTGCTCTTCAGAAGATATGTGAAGATTCTGCTGAAATTTTAGATAGCGATGTATTGGACCGACCACTCAATATCATGATACCTAAGTTCTTACAGTTCTTCAAGCACAGCAGTCCAAAAATTAGGTAGGTTTAGGTATTGTACTACAGTTAACTGTTAAAATATTATTTTAAAATATTTATGTGAGCAGCAAATTTGCTATTTCATAGATCTGTTTGAAGCATGCTTTGTTTTTTTAAATGATCCTGCAGAGATCCACAGAGATTCCATGCATCAGTAATTTCCATGTTCATCTGCTTAGTTAATACGACAGTCTTACTTCTTTATACATCTTCCAAATGTACAGTCAGCCTGTGATATTGAAAATCAAACTGTTTACATTTTATGTATTATGAAAAATTTAATGCTGTGGTTAGAACTTAATATTCTGATTAGAATGAACAATTTTGCATTCATTTTGTAATCACTTCAGTAGTGGGAGAGTCAAAATGCTTTAGCTGATAATAGTTTCTCAGTTCTTGCAGCAAAAAAGTTCTGCTTTAACTGCACCGAAACTTAGCTCTGTATCTTTCAGTTGAATCAAATTTAAAGGTTTCATCATCTTTTCACTGTCAAGCTGTATTGATGTCTTGAAAGTAACGGAAGTATAGGATAGAAGAAAAATTCCAGAATTAATTGCCATTGCTAATATTAATTAAAAAGAACAGTAGCTTTTACCCCAGAATGAGCCCACAGAGTGCCCCTGCCACAAGGAATGCTAGTGCTATCCTGAGGTGGAGTGTTGCCAGCTGGTTGTGGGAGGTGATCCTTCCCTTCATCTTTGAGGTGAGGCCACACCTAGAGTGCTGTGTCCAGTTATGGGCTGTCCAGACCAAAAGAGATATCGTCATACTGGAGAGAGTCCAGGGCTGTGAAGACAATGAAGGGACCAGAGCATCTCTCCTATGGGGAAAGTCTGAGAGAGCTGGGACTGGGGGAGCTCATCATCCTGTGTAAATACCTCAAGGGAGGGAGCAAAGAAGGTATGGTCAGGCTCTTTCCAGTGATAGAACCAGAGGCAGTGGTCACCAAGTGAAACTCAAAAGGTTCCTTGAGAACTTCAGGAAACACTGTTTTACTGTGGGAAGAGTGACCAAGCCCTGGCACAGGTTGCCCACAAAGGTGGTGGACTCCCCATCCTTGGAGTTGTTCAAAAGCCATCTGGTCTGGTCCTGGGCAACTGGTGCTGAGTCACCCTGCTTGAGGAAAGGAATTAGACCAGATAACCTCCAGAGGTGCCTTTGAACCTCAGCCATTCTGTGATTCTGTGAAATGTGGGTTTTTTAACTCCCGTTTGAAAATTATGTTGAAAGATTCTTCAACTTGGCAGTGTGGCAATTCTTCATTGCCAACAGTAGTAGATGAATATTAGTAGGTGAATATTAACAGGAAGAGTGTAATTTGGAATACATCATGGTAGGATTCAAGTAAGATTTAGAAACTGACCTAAAGTAGATCCACACTAAGAAAAATATGTAACAAAGCATGAACTTGCTCTTGTGGAAAGATAAACTTAATACTTTTCTGGAGCTGAGAGAGATGGAAAAAAATGTGCTTTTTTTTTCCTTACCACATTATACAGTCATTCACTTTTTTTTCCTGTGCTGTGATGTTTGTGGCTTTGAGACTGTTAAACCAGTTCCAAGTTTAAGGCAGGCCACCTGCTGACCTGCAGTTTGGTTTCACTTTATAGTGCCAAAGTATGAAAGCTATTAGTAGTGTCAGTAAAATACTTTATATTTAAATCTGTCAAGAGAAAACTTGTGAACAATGTTTTATGAGGCAGTCTTCCAAGAAATGCCAGAACAGAATAGAAGTTCGGAGTTAGATTAGTGAAAATATTTAATGGATCTTCAAAGGCCTTTACAGGTAGTTTTGCCTTGTGTGTTTACTTAGGGAGTTTGACTTTTGTATCTCTGAAAATGAAAAAGACTGCTAAGTAATGGCTTTGTATGAAATGGAATAGAGGAACCAATGCTTCATTTTTTAGTGTTCCTACCACCAGTGTTTTAGTATGTATCCTGCTACAAGTGTATGTTTGTTCTAAGCTCCGGCTGTATTCTTGACATACATTGATCTCATGAAGTGCTAAAAATACTGCAAAGGCAGTTGGGTACTTAACAACAAAGAAGGGAATACTAGAATTTCACCATGTTGACTTGTATGGAATTGTTAATATCTGAGACGATCAATAATCATAATATATTCAAAAAGAACATCCTTGCTGTTTGGAGCAAATATAACAGGTGTAGTTATCCTTCTCTGGTTTTATTTATTGAATATGTTATTTTAAAATATTTATTAGATTGTATCAGAGTATATGGTGGTACTTAAAATATGATTTTATAATTTTGCTTGCTAGTAGTGTAGATGTGCAGATTTGTTCCCTCTTTCCTCTAGAAAATGTTTGAACAATGTAGTTTGCTTCCTAATGTTTTTTTATGCCTCTGTACAGTTTAGAAAGTGTTTTTAACTAATGAAAAAAATATTTTTAACTGTTCCATTTGTAGGTCTCATGCTGTTGCGTGTGTCAATCAATTTATCATCAGCAGAACTCAAGCTCTTATGTTGCACATAGATTCTTTTATTGAGGTGGGTGTGCATTCTTCATTATTACATATCTGATTTATCAAGAGTTCTGAATTACGGTTTACAGCCATCTCTGCCCCCAAACTCCTCATTTTTGGTTATCCATTCTTAGCCTCAGTCCACATGGATTCAAGTTTATTCTGTATGCTTGTACTGAGATTTGATTATTCTAAGCACTCTTGAAGCCCAAAACATAGTATTTTGAAAGATGTTTTCTGTTCATAAGTAGAGGAAATTGCTGCATAAAGGTGTGAAAGTAATGGTGGCGGTCTGTCACCTGTGATGGAAAGTACACTACAAGGATCATCATGTTGCTGAGTCCATCTGGGTCTCTGAATACTGCTATTGAACATGGATTAGAAGAGTAGGATTTTGGGTTATCTAGAGTATTTTATTTGCTGCTGTTGATGGAGAGAGTTTTCTGGCTTCAGAACTTCATTTATGTGTAGGAGAAAAAAAAATCCAGGAAATGCTGTTCTTGTGCCAGTGGTAGCATTACCCAGTGTTTTGATTTATGTGTACAATGTACAGTGAGAGTCTGAAGAGTTCATTTGCTAAGCCATATGTCTTTAAGAAATAAAGCGGTGCTCTCAGGTGCAGGGTAGGAGCATAGAGAACTACATATTTGCATACTTTCATTTGCTAGTAATGTCCATTTAAATGCAAGTTGAACTAGGTGAACTGAGAATTTTCAACTGGTACTCCTTTCCAACAGAATCTGTTTGCACTGGCTGGTGATGAGGAGCCTGAGGTGCGCAAAAACGTTTGCCGTGCTCTGGTAATGTTGCTGGAAGTTCGAATGGATCGCCTGCTTCCTCATATGATTAGTATAGTTGAGGTGAGTCTCATTTCTCGGATTGCATGCTGAAAAACCTGTTTGGGGTTGCAGAAGTAATAACAAATAAAAAGTGTTAATCAAAACGGGTGTGTTACTCTTGCACTTGCCTACTATTCATTTTCCTTCAAGACTGAGATTGCAAAACTAATTGCCAACTTGATATTGTTTTAAACAGGCAATGCATGTGCCATTTATTGGTTCTTCATTAACTGATCCTGAAATGGGTGGGATCAGCTATGCTGTATAGCAGGCAGACATTGGTTGAACCCAAATGACAAGATCATGTTAAGAATCTAGTGCTGATACTGCTACAGTTTACACATTAAAACTGTCACTTCTTTTGGATGTGTTGACCATAACAAGGATAAGGCATATTATTTTATATAGCTGAGGTATGCTCTTTGAGCTACTGTAGACATTGCCTCCCATTGCATTCACTTGTAGAAGTTAATGTCATTTGATAGTTCCCTTACCATTCTAGATTATTGCAGACTTGTTTATCAGAGGAACATTCATCTTGTTTTTTGTCTGCTCAATTGATCTGTAATTTCCACGTTTCTGGGAAATAGTGGTAGTTTCTCAGTAGGATTTACGTATGCTACTTGTCAGACTGGAAATATAGATAAGATCATAACATTTCTCATGCAGATTTCATGTGGACAAGTGGGTCACAACCCAGTGTCAGATTCTATAAGACTATGTCCAGACAACACAATGAAGGTGTTTTTTTTGCTCATTTACACAGGCATTACAGATGCATAAAACTGAGGTGACCCTTGACAGAATTGGCCTGCTGACTAGTCTTCCTGCGTGTTGTCTGGAATTCTCTGATATCAGTCTTTGCAGACATAATCTCATATAACATGGGACAAGCAAGAACTGTTGATACTTGGTGATAGGCTTGTTTTGGTTTTGGTGGGTTTTTTTGGAGTGTTTTTGTGTCTGTGTATGTTGGGGTTTTTTGGTTTTTGGTTTTGTTGTTGGTTGAGGATTTTTTTTATTTTTTTTTTTTTTAAACAGAATAATTTTGGAGATGGTATTGTTAAGAAATGATAACTTATCTGTCTCTTCACCCTTCTAAGATCAGTAGGGAACTTCTGAACTTTGTAGTTAGAAATGATGTCACCAAACAGTAAAAGATCTAAGATTGTATTCTCATTGTATCTGGAATTTTGCTGTTGAGAAAACTGTTACTAGGCTTCCTCTTTACTAAAGACAATAGTAGTGATCTTTCTATTCTGTTACAAAGTCTAAACTTTTTTTGTTAGTTTTGACACTGTGTAGTGTTACTGATTTCCCCAGTTCTGTATACATCCTGGTATATGCAAATGTTGCATCCCAGAACTGACTGTTCAGCTTTCAAATGAGTCAGGTTTTGCACCTTTGAGGCTTTAATGCCTCCAAGCTGAATGATGCTGCTGATTGCCGCTCGAAGTTAAGATGGTCTTAAAAGAGAGAAATTTCTATCTACATAATGTTCTTTATGCTTATGGAGAATCACCTTTAAAGTAGTTAAGAATATTCATGATCTAGTAGTGGTTCTAAGAAGGCCTTGGCACACATCATGCTTTTAAAGCAGACAAGTTTAAACTTCATTGCCAAGTCCCTGGAGCATACAGGAATGGTTGAATTTGGATTTCATTGTTTTGAGCATGCACTTCCAGATTTTTTTCTTTTCTCTTTTGTCTGAGAACTTGGTAACAGCACATGTCAAGAGTAAACCAGCCTAACATTTCAATTATTAGATTGCACTTGTATGCTCGCAGAGCATATTTATCCAAACACATGGCTTCTGAGATCTTTCTCAGTAGAAATCCTGATTTCTGCATCCTGTTGCTTTCTTCAGATAAAGATATGTCTGTTACTGCTCAAGGGGTATGTTCTTCTTTATACTTTGTGTATCCCACTATTCTTTTCTTGAGTTAACAAGACTAACACAATATTGTTTGTTATAGAGTACAGAAAACTGTACTGAATAATTGTCCTATGCTATTTTGTAATTTATTGTGACAAAGCAACTATTTGCATTGCCTAAAGTCAGTAGAACTTCATAGCTTATCATTAAAAGCACTTATCAAAATTTGGTATGACATTAAAAAAATAAAGCCTTCAGATACCCTTCCCACATTTTGCTTTATTACTAGGCTCACTGTTCTTGCTAGGATTTCCAAGCTGTGTATATGACTATCTTACACTACTGAGTGTAAGTAGCGTTTTCAGTCGGCTGTCTAACTTCCTGGAGCATATAGCATGATACTTATAGATACTTAAAGAGGAATGACAGCGTGAGGGGCGTCTTCAAACAGATTATTTTTTGTCATTCTGTTTTTTGTCTTCCTGACAAATAACAAATCCACAGCAAAACAGTGGATTTTCAAGCCCCTTAGGGAAAAATGCCCCATCTTTTAACATGCATTGAGGAAACCATGCTTGCAGTGAGTGGTTGCAGTCTGTTGTTAGCTCAGAACAGGGCAGTATTTCTGCTACTGAGTGTTCTGAATCACAATAGTGACCTTTAGGGAAAGCTTGTGACTTAGTGCAATTGTTTAGGAAGAGGTGCTGTTCATGGTAAGTCTTGCATCCCTACAATGCCTAAGTATAATAAATGTCCCCCTGTTCTGTTTAATTCTGAGAATACAATGGTATTCTGAATCAACTGAAGAGGGATTTCTTTTGCTCTGAATCTATGTATGAGGAAAGATAGCTGCATGGACTTGCATGAGCCAACTCTTTCAGAAATAAGAGCTGACATGGAAGAATGGAGAAATTAGTATTTTGGAAGTCATAAGAGTCTTCTCTAAATTTTTTTGGCAGTTTTATGTAAGAAACTGATGTAGCAGTAGTCTCTGTAGGATTTTTGTTTATGCAGATATTTGATTACTTTTGGTTGAAGGAGGATTAAGGTTTAATAGCAAACTTGAAGATTTGATACTGAATCTCTGAATTCCCATTCATGCTAGACAAATGTGAGACTTTTTTTTCTTGTTATGGATTCTACTTAATTACATCCTGTCAGGTATTCATGATTTGGTATGCAAGCTTTTTTATCGTACTAGAAGTAAAAAAGTACTGCTATTTTAGTAAGGGTGAAGTTATACCTTTTTATTCAAAAGTGCAAAGTGGGGATAAAAAATAGTTAAAAAAATCTATTTGCAGGAAACTGCTGTTTATTATCTTCGGTCTCTGCAGTTTCTTCATAATAATTTTCTCACGTAAGCAATGAAGAAATTTAGAATCTGGATCATGTAGCATCAAGAAAGAACTCTCTTAACTTATGCACAAGATAGCCTTAAGCAGTCTTTTATGTCTGTTTCTCATCCTTGCCCCAAAGAAACAAAATTGATATGGTACCATAGTCTGGTTTTGTGAACATGCTTTGCATCATTGATAGCTTTTTCTGGACACTTAAAACTTCTATCTTATTTAAGTAATGTATTTTTATATTGTGTAGTACATGCTTCAGAGGACCCAGGACCAAGACGAAAATGTGGCTTTGGAGGCCTGTGAGTTTTGGCTGACTTTGGCTGAACAGCCAATTTGTAAAGATGTATTATGTCGGCATCTTACTAAGTAAGTATTAGGAATTACAACTCCTATTTGCTTTGAAATAGTATTCTTTAAACTTCAGTTGATTTGTTCCTGATACTTTCATAAAGACTATATCTAGCTTGCAGCATGCTTAGAATTTTCTTGTAGCTAGTTCTTGTGCGTACTAAAAATGGCTGTAGCACAGGGTTAATTGAAAAGACTTCTGGGGATTTCAGACCCAGTGACCTGCAGAAGCAACCTAAGCTGTGTCACTGTGGTGCTTTACCTTAACAGGCCATTAACCTTGACATGGTTGCAAATATTTGCTGATGTGCACTTAAGCTCAAACATGTCCACATGACATTACATGTAATATCTGGTGTACCAAGAGCCTGTTGTCTTGACTACTGGTGATGTAGGCATCTCTGCAATGCTTGTATGTACATAGTCGTGCAAGAGATTCCACACTTTATAAAGAACATAACAAAATGGCATGACATCATTTGGATTTAGGAAGCAGTTTTATATCAATTGCTACTGCAATTTAAACTTGGAGAAGGATTGTACAATGTGTTCCTCCTGATAGTTTAAGGTTAAAAAACTATTTTTTGTAACTTTCAAGAGTTGTTATATGCTTCAAAGTGTAGATCTTTGAGTGGGAATTAATATCCATGTTTGGGATGTAAACATCTGCATGTCTGTAGCGTTTCTTATAACTTTTTCCAGATTGCTCTGAAGTCTTTTGCAATAAGAAGTGAATTCTTCAGTGTTGCCAGTAAATGGATGCTCTTTATATATTCATGGAGGGCTTTAAGTTACTGTGACAGTTATTTCAAGATCTGTCTGTGATTCAGTTCTTTCACTCAAGAAGAGGTTGTATTCTTCTCAGTAAAAATAAGCATTATAGAGTGCAACAGTAAAGAAAAAAAAGCAAAATTGCATTTTTCATGAGCAATTAGAAAGTAGAGTTGAGATTAAAACACCTGTTGTAGTGGTGGAGGAATAGGAGTTGAAAACAGGACAACCAATTTATGAGAAATAATTTTAAATTGTTAAAATGGTTTTACTTAATTCCTACTCCTGTAACTGAAAAGGCAAAACAATGATAGCGGTATTCTGAAGTGCACGCACCTCCTTCCCAACACACCTCATGTTTATACTGAGAATAACAGTAGTTATTAACTACTAGTTAATAACTACTACTATTAAACCTCTTTTGACCTTCATGAACATTGACACAGCATCATAATAATTTTTTATTTAAAAAAAAAGCTTTAAAATTTCTAGAAAAACAAGAGTAATATTATATTTCTCTCATGATCCTTCAATGTCATGTTTGTTGAAAGCAACTTATTTGTTGGTGAGTCCTGTTTGGCTAGGGAGCTATGTAAGTTTGTCAATTCTTGATGATAATCTTAAAATTTTTTAATATGAAATTAAAAGTGGGACAAGATCCTCTAAAAACCTGTTCGTGTGGTGTCTAACATCTTGTTCCATTTTGCTCCTGTAGGCTTTCTTATAAAACACATAGTTCCTGCATACTTCATGAAGTGTGCTGCAGAACTTCTAGTGAATTAGTGATAATGTGTATACTTACTATTCCTTCATTAAAAGTTCAGAAGTTAATTGTGCCATTGCAATGCGTGAGTATTGTTGTCCTGGTACCTTCAAAAACAATACTCCTCAGCTGCAGAATGTAGAGAGAATGAGTCTGTCACTGGTGCTGCATCAGTCCATGGTCATTATTAGCATGATTTGAATTGTAATATGTATTTTTCTCTTTTTGTGGAGAATGTGTTCTTATGTGGAATATTTGACTTTTTTTTTTCCTTCAGTACTTTTGTTAGCTATATGTCTGTAGAGTTAGTGTCCCATAGCCATAACCAGTTTAATAATGAAGTAAATCCTAATACAGATTATTCAGGATCTCTGCAATGCTGGCAACTTGTCTTATTGAAGTGATCACAAAAGAACAGGAGAACTTAAGGTAGTTAGGCTTCTATCTTGAAGAGTAGCAAGGTAGAGTCTTCAGCCACAAGTAGATGAAGTGACAAGTACTATTTGTGGGAGTTCGTGGGAACCACCTTGTTTATCGTGCATATTATGGGAGTCTGAATTCTCACCAGAAACCTTCAGACTTCATTTCTGAAAGGTGCTTCAGAATAAATTCATCATACCTAAAATTTTCTGATTTTTAAAGTTTAAAACTCAGTTGTATTATCTGTCAAACTCTAGTTAAAAGCTTGTAATTCAAAATTAACACTTTTTCAGATTACAAAGTGTGGATGAACCATACAACATGCAGCTTGGTTTAGGTAGTAGCTTTTGTTATAAGGCTAAAGGGTTTTGGGTTTTTTGTGGGTTTTTTTTTGTTTGTTTGGTTGGTTGTTTTTCGTTTTGTTTTGCTTTTTCGTTTGTTTTGTTTGGGGTTTTTGGTTTTTGTTTTGTTTTGTTTTTGTTGGGGATTGTGAGGATTACAACCAAAATTATGGCCCGGGTAACTGAAAACTGGCTTTTTTTTGTGTTGTTTTGACATGTAACAAAATTTCTTTATAGGCTGATACCTGTGCTGGTAAATGGCATGAAGTATTCAGAGATCGACATTATTCTGTTGAAGGTGAGCATCAATTTTTTTTACTCTGTATAACTATCTGGTTAGTTTCTAACCTATCAATCGGAATTATTCAGATCAGAAGAGGCAGATCTAGCCTACCATCTGTTCAATGGAGAATTAAGGGGAAGGTGTGCTGTTCCAAATACTAAATGTGACTGCTGCCGTGTTCAGAAAATAATCTGTGGGTTTTCCTGCCTTGCCCCTGTCACCTCTCACTCAACTTAGTCAGAGCTGAGATGCCATTACCTATGAACTGCTACAACAGTGCAGCCTAAAAAAATGCTCAGAATTAGTTCTAATGCCTTCTAGATTGAATACATGGCTTTTTCCATCGCTATATGTTAGAATATGTCTGTGTACCAGAATTTCTCTAGCACGTCTTTCTATTTCATTCCCATCAGGAGTAATTTCTTAACAAGAAATATGTATGAGCTTGCCTGTCTTGCTTCTGTCTTCCTGTTGTTTTTCTGGTAAACGCAGCAGCAGAATGCAGGAACAATGGCATTTTTAGTTAGCTGGGCAGCACAAGTGCGATGTGACTCTTTTTATATCCTTATAAAGTCTTGGGCTAAAACTACTTTATTGATTTCTTTGGGCAATACAGTTGGACTAGTTTATTTGATAATACGTTTTGATGACAGGGGGATGTTGAAGAAGATGAAGCTATTCCAGATAGCGAACAAGACATAAGACCTCGTTTTCATCGTTCACGGACAGTGGCTCAGAAACATGAAGAAGATGGTATTGAAGATGATGACGATGACGATGATGAACTTGATGATGATGATACTGTTTCTGACTGGAATCTAAGTATGTCAAAGTAATGTGTAAAGTATTTTAGAATAGAGGTACTTACATAATACAAGAAGTACAGTAAAAAGAAGACTGTGTGTAGCCTTTGGTTTTGAAAATAAGAACTGTCTGCTGACATATATGGTGTTATGGGGTGGAGGGGGAGACTTTTAGATGACACTTTGACTGTGTTACTGTATCGGCAAAAGCTAGCCATCTGTAAGCTTGTTTCTTATTTTGAATATGACAGATCAAGCTGCAAACATTTACTGGTGGCAATTCCACAGAACTTTTGGACCTAGAATTTTAATTCTACAAGATAATAAAAATAATGTATCACCTGATTAACATCAGTTAAAATAAAAAAAGCTCTTACACATTGATAGCTGGAGGAAGCTTAGTAATGCTTTCTTTTACTGCAGTCTTCCCTCTAAAATTTGGGGCTGTTTTTTGGTTTGTTTTTCCATGTGAATGTGTCGTTACTGGTATTTCTTTTCTATGTGAAGAATTTTCTTCTGACTGGAATATAACATGTTAGTTATGAAGAAAGCAGATAATTGTGAGGAAACCACAGTTCCTGTGGCCTCTGTATGAGTCATAGGATCTTTAGGCCAATAGGCCATGTGGTAAGGGAAGAAAGCACCACAAACTTATTTTTAAGCTCAGTGATAGAAAATAGCTAATGAAATTCTGACAAATCTGATTTAAATGTACTTTCCAAGCAGCCTCATTGTGGAATAATGCCTTGAGACTCTGACACATCCACATAATTTTTTATTTTCTTCCAAAGCCCCAAATTTTCATGACACGTTTAATGTACCTTGAAGCCTATGGTCAAACAATTTTGCATCAGTTCTGAATTTGTAGTAGTAGTATATGAGTGCAAATATACTTATTTCTGTAAAGCCTTTTTTTTTTTTTTCTTAAGTTTTAGGCTCAGTGCTATTCTTATCACTACTGTGTGCAGAGACTGCAGAATTAAATACATATTTTCTGAAAAAGATAGCTGAAATGACAGTGAGTGCCATCTGGTCCACAGTTCTGGATAAGGTGATGGGGAAGCTAAAGTCATCCAGGAATGCTGGCCTGAAAGAGAAAGATCAGAAGAGTTAAGAAATCTGTGTTGACATGTACTATCTGGATTTGAGAGAATTTGGACTATCTGAAAACCAGAATTGTGTGCTCTATTTCTTACGCAGTGTTCTGTATTTGACTTCCAATTTAAACAGAGAGGAAACATCAGAGCAGCCTAACAATTAGTAGCATTGCTTGACTCCTTTATGACAAATTAAAAAGTAACTGAGATCATAATAAGCAAAAAGTTCAGTATAAATACTGTAATATGAGCATTCTTTGTAAAACCACCCTAACATTATTATTTCTAGACATGACAACACCAAAGCAGAAAAATAAATTAAGGATTTCTGAATCATGTTTTGAAGTTCTTCCTGATTTTTCTGAGTGTTCGCTAAAAACATCGGATTACAACTTCCAAACAGATGTTGGGGTGTTCTTCATATTGGCACATCAGAGAATAGGAATAACGTATAAAAGCTCAGTAGAGGCCAGCAAATTCCTTTGAGTCTCTAGAAGACAATTTTGCATCTTTTTACTTTGACACATGGGTCATGTTTTAGCATTTTCTTTTGAATCTCATGCTGGGGTTTTTAAGGCATTTCTCCTTAGTTTCTGCAACATGTTACATTCACGTCACAGACTTTTATTGATTGCTTAGTGTCACGTCATCCAGAAATCATGCAGTGTATATAATGTTGCAATGTAATGGTGTGGTTCCTGTCAGTGAGTGTTTTAATATCCCCCAGTGTACAAGTACCTTTAATGGCTATTTCAGTGCTGCAAAATGGATTTCTATGAACTGTGGCTTTGCACCAGAGTACAGTGGATCACTATGTATTGTAATGAAATAGAAGTATCTTTCTTCCTAATGCCCTGAGATTCTACTGGCAGCTCAAAGTTAAAATTAGGATTATGTTGCATAATTAGAAATACTTGTATAATAAGCAGAGATTAACATTATTAATTCCCCTCAGGGAAATGTTCTGCTGCTGCTCTAGATGTCCTAGCCAATGTATTTCGTGATGAACTTCTGCCACACATCTTGCCCCTTTTGAAGGAATTGCTCTTCCATCCTGAGTGGGTTGTTAAAGAATCTGGTATCCTTGTTCTTGGAGCGATTGCTGAAGGTAAGGCAACAGTGAATATCAGGTTGATGAATTTTTTATTGGTTCTAAAACAGCCCCGTGACTCCTTCCAAGTGAATTTACTTAGGGAAACTAAGTATACAACCTTAGCTGATTTGGTTTTGCTGATTAATCTTTACATCTACTAACTGGTGACTGCAGTTTAATTTTTCATCTCAAATTTATGCATGGTTGGGAGGCTAAGTAGCTTAGGTAATTTATTTCTTCTTAACTCTGCAGGATATGTTTATTGATCTCTCATGAAATACTACCTTGATTTCATAAAAAAAGGAATATTTAATCAATTTGAGCCTTATATTTCATTCTAATGCTTCACTCCTGCGACTTTAGTGTCCTGAGCTGCTTTATGTGGGTGGTTCTCCAATTTAAATGTGACAACTTCCATTCCTTTGTTCTTGCTCCTAGCCCTGCCTGGCTTTTTGTCTGCATTTCCAGCATCTTTTGCAAGATGAAGGAATAATGAAGATAATCATGCCTGGATTATCTTTCTTTTCCCACAGTGCCTGGAGAACATACTTTTTTCTTCGTTACTAGAAAACTTTTTAGTTGGTTTTGATTTCAAGTCAAGCAAGGTAAAAGTACTTTGGGCAAAGCTCAGTGCATTACTGCCATTGCTGACTTGAAACATGTGGCTTTTATTGCTGGTCAGTATTTGTATGATATTAGGAGAAAACAAGAAAAAAATTAAATTTCTTAAGGAATCCTTTTTAATGATGGGATGATTTGTTGTCAAGACCAAGCCTTTCTCTAATTTTTGTCTTGGTTACTCTGAGTAGACTTATGTGGGAGCTCCAAGTTTTATAAATTCACTTTATTTGGAAATGTATATTTATTTGGATGTACTTGCTGTACTCCATTTAATAAAGCAGAATTTCTGGAGACTGGGCAAGCACTGAAGCAGAAATGTAGTTGAAATGAGAGGATTTTAATTATCATTTAGGTAAGGTGTTTGTTTTTTTTTAACCTGATATAAGTTAGGTAGACTTGCTTTGTTTCAGTTGTTAAAAGGTATTCCTACATGATAATGAAAATATATCCCTTCTAGAAAGCACAAAACAGTAGAACTTTTTGTTAATTCTAGTACTGCAACAGCTATCTTTTTCCTTTTAGGCTGCATGCAGGGTATGATTCCATATCTTCCTGAGCTGATCCCTCACCTTATTCAGTGCCTCTCTGACAAAAAGGCTCTTGTGCGCTCCATTACATGCTGGACTCTTAGTCGCTATGCACACTGGGTTGTTAGTCAACCCCCAGACACATACTTGAAGCCATTAATGACTGAGTTGCTAAAGCGTATCCTGGACAGCAACAAGAGAGTACAAGAAGCTGCCTGCAGGTAAGCCAGAGCTTAAGCAAAAAGCACTATCTGTGACACTACTTTTTCATGGGAAGCTATTTTAATGCCTTTATCAATGAATGGGTGACTCAGCTTCTGGCTCTTAATGTATTTCTTTTTCTTTTAAATTGGAGTAGATGGAGTTTCTTCTGGAGCAGTCACAAACTGTGTATTGTAATAACATGAAAAAGTTCATTTTTACTTCTCTTGTCCAGTTTATTTTCAGTGTGTATGATTCACCAAGCTTAATCATTTGTTGTAGTAAAAGAAATTATCTGTTTGTGACACTTGTTTATTTTCAGTATATAATGTTTCATTGAGCAGAAGTCTGGCTTTTTTGATGTGCCTATGAACAAGGTCAATACTGATTGCCATGGAAAACTGCCCTATCATTGGATTACTGGTGTTGTTTATATTTAGCTCAGGATTACAAAAACATTTGGGTTATGACTATTTCAAGGGATGTTCTCCTTCTCTTGAAGGGAGGCCCTGGGATACAAGATTCCCTTCTCCCCCTTGTCTGCTGATATTTTAAATAAATAAGATTAATGGACTCGCCATTAGTGGAATGGGAATGGGTGCTCCTCTTGTGCAGCAAGCTCGTCGAAAAAGCTTTTACATGTCAGTTTATGTGGGGTAGGAGTGTACACAGCAGACTGCCAAGAAGGCTTCATCATAAAGCAGAATTAGGTCTGCATCTGATTGTGTTTTTTAACACTTGAAACATGCAAATTTATTATTGTTATTATATCCCACCCCCAAATATCAGTAGAGCCTAAGGAGGAGGCTGAGGTCAGAGTTCTTGTGCTCAGCTTTGCACAAAAGGGGTAGATGGATCCTTGTCTGAGGACAGATACAATGAATTTAACAAAAGGGAAGTAGTAAGACTTGAGTAGTAAGCGATGTTTGCTTTTTGGCTCTAAACCCTTCAAACATTGGACTAGGAAATTTGTTGGGCATTAACGGCTGCTCTGTCTTTTCATAGAGATAATCTGTTCCTTCCTGGATGAGCAGGAGGATGGTGATACAACAATACTTGCTTCACACATTTTCAGATCCAATGAATCAGATTATGTATAGATTCTATTAAAACCAAACCAAACAAACAGACAAAAAGACCTCAAACACAAACAAAACCCTTCGCACTTCTATTCATACTTGGCTTTTCCAAAACATGGTTGAAATGTGCATGTAGTTGAATGCAGCTGTGTTGCAGTTGTTAAATAACTTCATGTAGTGCTTATGAAACTGCAGTGGAAACTGTTAAAGTAGTAAGAAAGAGATAAAATCGAAACATTAAAAATAATTTCAATATCAGATTTATAGCATGTTTTAAAATGCTTTTATTAAAGCAGAGATTCATTAAAATTACTGTAGCAGCTAAAAAATAAACTGTCTGTGAAACTCCACTTTAAAGAAAATGTAGAGCTGTTATAAATCAAAACATAGTTATTAGCTTTCTAAATTGCGAGGAAATACCATAATCCTCTTGGAGAGGTGCAAAAAGCTGCATCCATACAATGAATAGTTGCACAGATTGTTAAAGTCTATCAAACTGAATATTGGTCATAGGATACTGTGTGTTTTCATCACTAACTTCTGTATCATATCAGACATCTTAACATTCATTAGTGTTGAGCAACTCCTCCTTTAGTTGGTGGCAATCAAAAAGATACTTTACTGAAGCATGGTTTCCTGCTTATGTTGTATGCTTTTCTGAAAGAATACTTCATAGTAGTAAAATAATAAAGAAAAAGGCATTTCAGTGTTTGGTAGCATGTTAGTAGGGGATTGTTCACCTCATGCAGTGATGCATGCATTTTTAGTGCAGGGAAAGGCTAATAATAATCTTGTTAACACAAGGTAGGCCAATATATCTGGCGCATAATTTTTTCCTTTCCTCCCTGTTTCTCTGAAGCATCATGTCTGGTGTGTGGAGACTTTTTGTTTGATTTTGATGGCTTTTTAATGCTGTTGTTCAAACACTTGATAGACAATCTCAAAAGTTTCCATGATGCCATGATGTGTGCTTTGACAAAGGCTGACTAAAATTGTTCATCCCTTCTCTTTGCTTTTATTTTTTGCTGTCTTTCTGCATCTGCTTCTTTATGTAGTGAGCTGCCGAGATTACAGGCTGATGTTGGTGTTGTACTGGCACAAAAGCACTAGGGCTTCTAGGTGCAGCTACAGCGTACATTAAAGATAGTGGGCCATTTTTAACTCAGGTACACAGATTTTTGTTATGGTTCCTACTACTTCAGTTAGTATATTGTAACTTGTGTACAGTAATGCTTTTCTCACTGGGGGCTTCCTGCACATACATGATGGGTTTTACAGCAGCATCTCCTGATTTTATTCATCACGATGTTAGAGCTGAATCCTTATGTGTTCAATCAAAATAAAATGAGGTTGTCTCAGTAATGCAATTAGGAAACATATCTTGGTTGAATTTGAGAACTAAATACAGTTTTATGGTTATATAGAAATGGGTAGTATGGGGTGTTTGGGGGTCATCTTGTTTTGTTTTTTCCAATATATTAATTGACCTGTTTTTTTTGTCCCTCAGTGCCTTTGCTACTCTAGAAGAGGAGGCTTGTACAGAGCTTGTTCCTTATCTTGCGTATATACTTGACACTTTGGTCTTCGCATTTAGTAAATACCAGCATAAAAACCTGCTCATTCTTTATGATGCTATAGGAACTTTAGCAGATTCTGTAGGACATCATCTAAATAAACCAGTGAGTATACCTTATGTTCTCTAGAAGCACTCATCCTAATTGAAAAACTGATTCAGTGTTTTTTGTAGTGTGCTTTACATGTTACAAAATAGAAATGCTGATATTTCTGTGTAAGTTTCATTAATACTAAACATTTACAGGTAAAATACGTAGACTGCATGTAATCTTCACACTACACAAATATTCGCTGTTTTGTATAAATGATTGTGTATGTGGTAGCTTTTGAAATCTGCTTTTCATTGTGACTGTTTTTTTCATGCTAAGAATTTTCCAGCTCAGAGGAGATACTTAGGTCTATAGATATGAAACAGGATTTTAGAGGAATTTGTGGGATGTGTGTTTTAATTTCTAATGACCACACTTTTTTGTTATCACTTAAGGTTTAGCTAAGCTGCTCTTTGTGTGTCTCTTTCTAATGTATTGGAGCACATCATCACTAGAAATTGCTGTATCAGAGAGTGAGACAGGCATTTTATATATAAAACCACAGAATCCTGTGGACAAAGCACAGATAAGACATAGGCAAATGTAGTATTGGTGGTTTTTAGTGTCCATATATTAATAGAATGCACATACATGTCATGTGTGTGCATCCTCTTATGGTGGTTATTGAAATTTTAAAAATTTCTTTATACTGTTTCACATGACATAGACACACCATAATAAAACAATTTGAGTTGTTTCCATGGCATTTTACTTGCCATCTGAGACCGCACACCATCAAAGGACCTCGTTTTCAGTCTCTCTCTGGCCCTGGCCATCTTGACACTGGACCATGCCAGGAGGAGGGTAAATGGGAGCTCCTGCTGATGGTGAGGCTTCCTTCAGTTCACTTAGAATTTTGTATGTTTGAATACAGCATTAGTTGGCAGCATCCATTGGTTCTGTTGATACTTTGTGGGAGGAAAAACACTATATGAATGCTTTGCTCAGTGCCCCTGTGACTATGGCTGTGCAGTGGCAGGGAAGATGCAACAGCTTTGTACAGAACAGGTAAATACATCCTTCTGGAGGGATAGGAAATCGCTGTCTTCGTGGATGGTTAGTTGACTGAGGAAGAAATTTCAGGAACATGGAGGGATAGCGTTGTAGCATCAGGGCAATGGGAAATGGTTGAGAAAAGCAGATGGCAGATGCACAGTCAGATTGCGTTCCTAGTGAAAACACTTTCCATGGGCCCTGAGGCACTCATATAGATTTGTGACAACCCAGGCAGCTAGACTGGAAACAAACCTGGGGGAAAAGATTCACTCTGCAAAGGTACTTCTCTGCTTTGGCAAAAAATCTTAAGACACAAATGGTGAATTCTAATACTAAACTGCATCATGTATTGCAATGACTGAATTGCAGTACATCAGGGTTCTTTTTTGAAAAAGTAGAATATATATCAATTCTTAGTACATCATTTGAAATAAAATAGGATGCAGTGAAGTGTTTCAACAGCTGATGTGTTTTAATCTTAAACAGGAATATATTCAGATGCTAATGCCTCCATTAATCCAGAAGTGGAACATGTTGAAGGATGAAGATAAAGATCTTTTCCCTTTATTAGAGGTAAATTCTAAAATTTGAATATTTTAATCAACTCATTTTAGCAATTTCACTTTCTACTAAAGATGCTTCTACTAGGAAGTATGACTGTAAAAGCTGACAGCTTTGGGTATTTCCCATTACGGAGAAAATATTCTGACTGTAGTAAGAAAATGTTGTGATTGAGAAAATGCCATTAGGTTTAGGAGAAGTCTTTTAGAATTTTTTTTTTCTGCCATTCTGGAGTGTTTTCTTTGGGAATCTTTGAGAAAAGAAAAAAAAAATAAAAATAGATGTTCTGTCCTCCTTTTAGTCTTGTCTTCTCCCTCCTTACTCTCCCTTCATTCCTCCATTAAAGCTATTGTCAAACAAGCTGAAGGTATGAAACAGACAATGTAGTCTATACCAAGTGTGAAGTGGGAAAACACCTGTAGAAAAATCAGTTTCCTAACTCTTGGGTAATGTTAGGGCTTATTCCTGGTCAAGACACTGAAGCTTAGTGTACATGCTGGCTGAATTATTGTTACTGTTTTTCTTGGCTATCTCAAAGTAGAAGCTGCTGCTGAGACACTATCTCAAACAGCATACACAGGAGGGAATAATAACTTGCTGATAGTTGCCTTAACTCAGCTAATTGGTACTGCCTTTCTAGATTGTATTTACTTAATCAGCTACACGTGGGTATACTTAAAATGTTAATATCTTTAAACTTACCTCTCTCAGGTAAAAAGCACTTCAGGGGTGTAAGGAAAGGTAGTGACTGTTTTTCTTTTTTTTTTTTTTTTTTTTTAATTCTAGTGCCTGTCGTCAGTTGCTACTGCCTTGCAATCTGGCTTTCTTCCATACTGTGAACCCGTGTACCAGCGTTGTGTAAATCTGGTGCAGAAGACCCTTGCACAAGCCATGGTATTTTTCTATTGCTACTCCAGTGTTTTCAGAATATCTCCTTAAACCAATGTATTAACTATGTAAAGTCACGGGTTTGCAGGACGATTTGTAATGTGACCATTGAATATCTAAAAGAAACTTTGTTTATGTGTACTCTTGAGAAAATCTAATACTCATTTTGAAAATGCGTACTTACTTGTTGCAGTTGCATAATGCTCAGCCAGACCAATATGAGGCTCCAGATAAGGATTTCATGATTGTGGCTCTTGATTTACTCAGTGGTTTAGCTGAAGGACTTGGAGGCAACATTGAACAGCTAGTGGCTCGCAGCAATATCCTGACACTAATGTACCAGTGCATGCAGGTGAGTTGAGTGACCGGTTTGATCCAAGGATTTTCTTTCTTAAGAGAATGAGTAACACTCCTAGAATTGTCTTTTTTTCTTCTTCTCTTTAGGATAAAATGCCTGAGGTACGGCAGAGTTCTTTTGCATTGTTAGGTGATCTGACAAAGGCGTGTTTTCAGCATGTTAAGCCTTGCATTGGTATGTTTCTTTTACATATTAAACAACTTGTTTTGGAAATGGATAGAGACTGGTTTAGCCATTGTTAAGCTCCCTATTCTGTGGGTTGCCTTTTTATGGTGTTTTAAGTTTTCATGTTCCTTCATCATCAAGGGTCTCTAGTCTTTTCTCCTTTGAATTGTGTGTATAAAAGACATGTTCTTATTTTTGTAGACAGTGAAATAGGTCATTTTTGATTTTTCATAATGTAACAAGCCACCTGTTGTGCTGGAATATAGCAAAACGGATATTCTTTGATTTCAATTAAAATAGTTGTGTTCTTTGATAAATTCTTCAATTTAGAGCTTTTTTTGTTCCACTAGAGTCTGTTGTTACCTAAAATTTTACATATATATTGAAATTGTAAAACTTGGCTGCAGGGTAGGTTTTGGGCCTGTGTTTGATTTTTTTTTTTTTTTTATTTTTTTTTTTTGATTTTTTTTTTTTTGATTTTTTTTTTTTTCCTTTGTTTTAAAATTCAGTAGGGAAGTAGCATCAGTTATACCCTTCTGTGATATTTGCTGTCTCTTCCCACAGGTACTCTTGAGGTACACTTAGCTTGCCAAATGAATGCTTGGATAGACTTGGAATTTAAGATTTATTTGGTAGATGTTATAAACCATCTTTGTGACTAATTTATTCTTAACATGTAATAAAATATGTGGTTGCCTTGTAGGCTTCATTGTTATTTCAAGCATAGGTGAATACATAGCTATCCAGGTGATAAAAAGGAGGGGGGAGATTCAGAATAAACGTGAGGAAGAAATGCTTTACAATGGGGGTGGTGAAACACCGGCCTGCATTGCCCAGAGAGGTGGTAGATGCTCCATCCCTGGAGACATCCCAGACCAGGCTGGACAGGGCCCTGAGCAGCCTGATCTATTTGAAGATGTCCCTGCTCATTGCAGGGGGGTTGGACTAGGTGACCGTTGGAGGTCCCTTCCAAGCCAAACTCTTCTGTGGTTCTATGATTTGAGGGTTGTTTGACTGTATTAGAAAACTACAAGTACTTGGTAGCTGTGTTTGTTATTTCCCCTTCTTCCACTCTCTCCCTCTTGCCCTAGCAATAGAAGGGGGGAAAAAAGGTTTCTAAACTTACAGAAAGCCTATTAGAAACATTTTAAAATCATAATTTGGAAAGATTTGCATTGATCTGCTTAGGTTCTAAAATCCAGGTTAATCTGATATATAGTAGAAATATAGCTCTTGTTAATTCATGTGTAACACTTCCCAAGCATTTAAATAGGCTTACATTTAAAAACAAAGCAAACAACAGAAACAACTCTTTCCCCCTGCCCCCCCCGTGATCTTACAGTAATGGGACAAGATGGTTGGATTGTGTGATGAGATTTTAAAATGTTGTTCTTTCTAGCTGATTTCATGCCTATTTTGGGAACCAACCTAAACCCCGAATTCATTTCTGTGTGTAACAATGCCACCTGGGCAATTGGAGAAATCTCCATCCAAATGGGTAAGATGTTTTTTTTTTTTTTTTCCTTTGAATCACATTTAGCATGGCTCGTCTAGGTGGTTTTTTGGAGGCTTTTTAGTGATACTTTCATGTTGAAATTTAATCTGAGATTCATGTCCGTTTTAGTAAAATCAGTGTGCACGATCTATTTAGATTATGTATATTAATGGTCATTTTCTTCTGAATTTTTTTTTGTCTGTTTCAGGTATAGAGATGCAGCCTTATATTCCAATGGTGTTGCACCAGCTTGTAGAAATAATTAACAGACCCAACACACCAAAGACATTGTTAGAGAACACAGGTACCCAATAACTGAACCATACATGGTGAAGTGAATTAGAGATTTTTTTTTTATATATAATGACTTTTAAAATTGCATAGAGGAACCACACAAGAACTAATTTCATTGCTATGTATTTGGCTTTCATAAGCAAAAGCAACTCTGTTTTGCAGAAGCTCTTACAAGTCTCAGTCTTGCAGCAAACCATCTATCATATATCTAGATTCTTAAAGTTAATGCTTTCTCACTTTAAGTATTTTTCTAGTTTTGTGTATTGAATGTGACAAATCTATGCAGTAATACTTAAAGACTTAGTTCACGCTGATTTTAATATATGCATGTTGTTTTACCTGTGTACTGTATATATACATCTAGTGTTTAAAACAAATGTAATTGGCACATATAAAACAAATATTGAACTCCCTGAATTTACAAAAAATGCACTCTTCTTAAAGATAAACTTCTACTATCACACACAAAAATCTAGATCTGTGATGGCAGTTCTACCACAACACAACTGAAATTATGTATAGTGTCCATTACCTGGTCACTTAATAACAAATTTCTGAAAATAATTCTAATAATGGCATGCAGGTTTTGTGTTCTGGCTCACAGCTTTGCCTTCCAAATCGGAAGCAATCCCCAATGCTTTACTCAATTGGAATTTCTGAGGCTTGTTTCTTTTGCATTTATAGAGGGCACATTCTGGTATGAAGAGCACCTTCCATACTTCAGCAAAACTTTATCAATAAATTCAACCAGTTTCTGGTTTACTATTTTACTAATTGAGAATTTTTTTTTTCTGTTTGAAAACTGTCTTGTAAGTAAATGATGGTTTAGTCATTATACCTGACATGATTGAAAATTATGCAAATTCACTGATACAGGTTTGGGGTTTTTTTTGAGCAAAGCAAAAGATAAATTGGATTTTTTTTTTTTTTTTTTTTTTTCCAATGCATATTTTTCCTCTGGTATTTTCTGAACTTAAAAGCTGCACTTTATCTGTCCCCCAACCCAATTTAGTATGGAAGGTGAACTTGAAGGAAAAATTACCTAGTTGTCTGGCATATTCTAGATACTACTTTTTGAAAATATAATTTTGGAGCAAATACCTACTTGTTGTGAAATATACCATGGAATAGTATAGCAATATAAATTTTCTTTCCCCCTGCCCTGACCCCCTTCTTCTACACTGATGGATATGTAACACCTGTAACTGAGAGGCATCCAGTACTTAAATGTTTGCTTCCATCTCTGTTAGAGGATTTTTGGAAGCATCCAAGCACTGACTTTTTTTTTTTTAATTTAATTCTCTTAATAATTACTTTAAATGTGGATGCATAAC